>NC_041389.1:493818854-493872640 GCF_002162155.2 Triticum dicoccoides
CCCAGAGGCAGCATCGATCGGCTTCAATTAGCAGCAGTAGCGAAGGAATCGCTCCATCGGGTTCAGTTAACACCCATTGATCGATCGCTCGGGTTCAGTAATGCGTAGCCTGCAGTGCAATTGCTCGGGTTCAGTTAGAGCCCAACGCCTCGCTCGGTTTCAGTTAGAGCCAACGCCTCGCACACACGCGCGTACGTACGAGAGAAACGCGCATCGCTCCGCCGCCGACCTCCCACCGTAACCGGCAACTCCCCGAAATTTTCCTCCCCCTCGCTTCTACCACGGTTTTTTCCATCATGGACGACCCAAAGAATGTCATGCAGCTGCGTCTCCGGCCTGCCCAGGATGAAAAGCCCATTTTCTATCATGATTTTTTGTCATAGAAGTAGGAGCCCATCACATCTATGATGATACCGGGTTTTGTCACAATTATCGTCATAGAAGTGTCATATGTATGACAGGAAAAAATTCGTTCGGCCCAAAATGTCATGGATGTGTCTTTTTTTGTAGTGTAAGTAGTATGACTATTATTGCCCATAACTCTGTGTGTTCTACTCATTCATACCATCTACGCATAGACCTCGCTCGGATGCCACTGTTGGGGAACGTAGCATGTAATTTCAAAAAAATTCCTACACTCACGCAAGATCTATCTAGGAGATTGTCGGTGTCAAAATCGGCGGATCTCGGGTAAGGGGTCCCGAACTGTGCGTCTAGGCGGATGGTAACAGGAGACGAGGGACACGATGTTTTTACCCAGGTTCGGGCCCTCTTGATGGAGGTAAAACCCTATGTCATGCTTGATTAATATTGATGATGTGGGTTACAAGAGTAGATCTACCACGAGATCAAGGAGGCTAAACCCTAGAAGCTAGCCTATGGTATGATTGTTGTTCGTCCTACGGACTAAAGCCATCCGGTTTATATAGACATCGGAGAGGGCTAGGGTTACACAAAGTTGGTTACAATGGTAGGAGATCTACATATCCGTATCGCCAAGCTTGCCTTCCACACCAAAGAAAGTCCCATCCGGACACGGGACGAAGTCTTCAATCTTGTATCTTCATAGTCTTGGAGTCCGGCCGATGATGATAGTCCGGCTATCCGGACACCCCCTATTCCAGGACTCCCTCAGTAGCCCCTGAACCAGGCTTCAATGACGACGAGTCCGGCGCGCATATTGTCTTCGGCATTGCAAGGCGGGTTCCTCCTCTGAATAATTTATAGGAGATTGTGAACACCAGGATAGTGTCCGGCTCTGCAAAATAAATTCCACATACCACCGTAGAGAGAATAATATTTACACAAGTTCAATCTACTAACGTATTTCGTGGCATGACGTCACACCACAACCAAGCCTTTACTCGAATCGTTTTTATTGTACCACCTCAGCGTGTTTAGCGAAGCGGTTTCCTTGGCACGTCTTGTCGAAGCAGAGATCGTGTTCCCCTTATTCCGGGATTCCCATCAATACGGATGTGGGTAACCCAACCGCGCCATTGATTGCGGCGCTTGGGGGATAAGCGAGTTTTATCAGGCCGGTGGGGACGCATGTTTTCGTCCGCCCATATAAGGGGATAAAGATCCAACCCTTTTACCTGCGCCTTCTTCCTCCTTAGCTTATCCATCTCTGTGAACCCGAGCTCTAGCGCCCAAGCCCGCACATCTCACCTCAACCTTCTCCAATCATGTCTGGAGTGGGAGGCAAGTGGATGGCCTCCTCCGTCATGGAGGGGCAGATCCAGAAGCTGTGCAACGCCGGATATTTGTCCAGCGACATCGCGCACCGGCTCCCTGACGAGGGAGAGCTCATCCCCACCCCCAGGCCCCATGAGAGGGTGGTATTTCTCCCCCATTTCCTCTGCGGACTGGGCTTCCCCCTTCATCCCTTTGTCCGGGGGCTCATGTTCTACTACGGCCTGGATTTCCATGATCTGGCCCCGAATTTCATCCTCAACATCTCGGCGTTTATTGCCGTGTGTGAGGCCTTCCTCTGCATCCAGCCCCACTTCGGCTTATGGCTCAAGACCTTCAGTGTCAAGCCGAAGGTTGTGAAGGGCAGCCAAGCGGAGTGCGGAGGCGCCATGGTGGGCAGGATGTCCCACGTTACTTGGCTTGAGGGCACTTTCGTGGAAACCATCAAGGGGTGGCAATCGGGGTGGTTCTATATCACCGAGCCGCGTGACCCTGAATGGGCAGCGGCCCTCGAATTCAGATCTGGCATCCCAACACGGCTCACCTCCTGGAAAGAGAGTGGCCGGATCTGGGGTGATTCGGAGGAGCTGACCGGACTCCAAGCCTGCGTCCAAAAGCTGGTGGACAAGAAGCTCAAGCTTGTCAATGTAATCCAGGTCATGCTCATCCGCCGGATTTTCCCGTGCCAACGACAGGGCTTCAACATGTGGGAGTTTGATCTGGCGCAGCACCAGACCCTAAGCGGGCTCTTCGACACTACGTACGAAGAGGTCTGGAAGGTGCTGTTCAAGGGCACCGAGGCTCCCGCATCCGCTACCGAAGACCGCAGATTCAGCTCGCAGCATCCAGCTGACGAGGTAAGTGATTTCATCCTTTACAGAATGCTCGTTTGCCATAGTTTGACTCTATGCGGGATCTAAACTCCCTCTTCCCTTTGACAGGACTGGCTGGCGAAGGCCGAACAGACTATCTGTCCGGCCCCATTGCCAGAGGACCCAGCGGAAGCCCGTCTAACGGGGCTGCTGGCTCCGGCACCCCATGTGGTGCCAGAGAAAAAGTCCAAGAAGAAGGCCACGAGTACTCGAAAGAGTTCCCGTTTTCAGGTGTTATCGGATGATGACTCCGAGGCCGACTCCTCCCACCAAGGCGAGGAGGAGAAGAAAGCCTCTCCCCCAGCGGGGGGAGGGAAGAAAAGGAAGGCTTCCCCTACAGGGGGGGTCGAAGGGTCCAAGAAGGGAAAAACCCTTCCCCCAAACTACTCTGCCAACGCCAGTGATGACGACGAGGACTGGCCCCCAAGGACCGAGCCCCTGGCGAGATCGTAAGTATCCGGGCTCCTGAGTAACTTTATGGTTTTCTTTTCGCCACACAGTGTCTTTCTAATGCCGCAAACAACCCTGCAGTCCGCCCAAGGATGATCTTCCCGCTTCGTCGAGCGGGTCCTTAGGTGCGTCGGATATGGATTCCCTTCCGACCGCCTCCTCCCCCCGTGACATGGACAATGCCGAGGTGGGATCCCGGGAAGGGACCCACCAGGAGGAGAAGGCCCCAGAGGTGTCGCAGGACAACCTCCCGGACTTTGCACCGGACTCGGCCCCGGAGCCCCTAGTGGCTCCGGAGTCCGGTGGGCAACCCCTTCGTAAGAAGGGCAAGACCATGACGCCGGCAGCTTCCGTCCAACCGGAGGCGCTCAATGGTGCCACCATCGAAGAGGAACACCACACTATTATGAGTGCGGTGATTCAGAAGGTGCAGCTCGCCAAGAGCGGGCTGACCGAAGTCTACAGCAGCCTTCTAACAGGCTTTGAGGTAAGAATTTTGATATATGTAAAATAGTACCGCATAGACAGTAGCCCCTGATGCTCGGTTCGGTGTTCAGAAAGAAAAGCCGGACCGAGGATCTAAAAAGATATACGCAGGAGTCATAAAAAATATGTCAATATGGGATTGCAGGCTGTGCTGCTGACCTCTGCCGCACTGACTGCGGAGGTCAATACTTTGAAGGAAAACCTCGAGTGTTCTGAGAACAAGCTCGGCCGTGCCAAGAAGCAGCTCGAGGACAAGGAAGGTGTGTAACACCTTGTTAAAATGGTACCTTACAGAAAAGGATTTTGGTTGCAAAAGTAAAGACAAGGATAACGTGGGTATTGTAGGGGCCACTAAAGAGGTGGCGACCCTGAAAGAGGCGGTGGTCGTGGCCGAACGCAATGTGGTCACGGAGCGCACCGAGCGAGAGAAGCAGGAAGCGCGGGTGGCGGAGGTACAGCAAGAGCTCTAGGATCTCGTGAAAAAACATGAGAGCCTGGAGCGTGACTTGAAGACTCGAGAGTCTGAGCTTGCAACGGCTCTTGAGAGTGCCAAAGCCGCTAAGGCTGAAGCCTACAAGGCCCTCCAGGAAATCAAGGAGTTGAAGAAAATAGCAGCGGGTAAGGCATTTTTCATGCAAAGTAAGCATGTGAGTGTTAATTACCTGTTGCTTACCCGAATTCGGAGCTCTCCAGGAGCGTTCGCAGATCTTCCTCGCAGCATGTCCGATGCTGCCGCGTTCTACCGGGCTGAGGAGGGGAGCTCGACAGAGAAGGTCTTCTGGTCTTAGTATGCTGAGGCCAGACATTCGGTGCCCCTTAGCGACCAGCTGAAGCAGCTGGTCGAGATCCACAAGGCGGCCGAACAGGCCATGAAGGGCCTCATAGTTCGGTTGTGGCCTAAGGAGGCCATGCCTGGGAGCTACTTCGGCCTGGTGCGTCGGCTGGTGGATGCGTGCCCGTGGGTTGAAGTCATCAAGCACTCCGCATGTATTGAAGGTGCCCGTCGGGCCCTTGCCCGCGCAAAGGTGCACTGGGGCAAGATGGATACCCAGAAGCTTGTGACGGACGCGCCACCACAGGGCAAGGAGCATCGTACGCTCGAAATGTATTATAAAACTGTCCTGAAGGGTGCCCGCATTATTGTGGGTGAGTGCTCCAAAGAAGAAATTTTTGAGTAGACTCGCATTTTGTTATCCTGTGCGCTTGAAAACTTAGTTCATATGCGCTAAGCAACGCTTGTTAATTTAAAATATTACCTTCTGTGCGGCTGTTTATCAAATCTGAGAGATGGCAAGTCGTCGGCTTCAGCCCCCATGCCGCGAGTGCTGGGGTGTTCGGGATAAATTTGAGCACTCTTGTTCCCATAATTGGGTCCATCTAGGGAGGCGCTCAACACAATGAACAAGGCAACCGGACTTATATTGCTTGAACACTCTCACTTAGCCATACAATTCTATAATTTTAAATTTCGGCGAAGCCCCTAGTCTTCGGAAGGCCGAATTTGGGGCACTATCCACGCCTGGGCCGGACAGAAATCGGCTCCTCGCTCTAAGCGGCATAAGTCTTTAGGGACTCGCAAAAAACCTCTCGAACAGCGACCAGCTCTCGCCTCATCATGACGGTCAGTTTTAGCTTTCTCCACTAAGGCGTTAACCCAGCTCAACTGGGGCGCAATCACAGTGGTTCTCCCAGTGCTACCTTAGCCGATAAAACGGAACGTAAGGTACCAAAACATGGGAGCCGGGCAAACCCAACTATTGACCCAAGACATGATTCGGAGCGGATGCATATAATGCTATAAGTTCGGGGTGCCGTACTTGTGAAAGTTTTCGGACTTATCACACCATGATGCGGGAAACATAAGCCCCTGGTGTATTTAGCCGTACCAGAACGTACGGATGCAACATGTCATAGATGAACATATGTATAAGAAAGAAATGCAATTGGAAGCAAAAAAATGCTGCATTACTTTATTCAAGAAAAACTGTTGTAAGTGCAGAACGATACAAATGGTGCGATAAGCAAGGGATGGGACTGTTAAACATGTCCCCCTCCAGGGGTAGGCTACGGAATAGTGCATAAAACAGATTTAATGCTCATAATGGAGACCACCTGGATATTCGTTGTAGCCTTTCTCCTCCCCTGGCTGTTGCATCGTGAGTTCGGCAGGTCTGCTGCCGGACAGGGCCTCTGATGAACGGAGTCCTGTGTAAAAAGAAAAAGAAAAAAAAAGGAACGACACACTTGGGAGCCCCTAGTGTGGTAAGCCGCATTCTGGGCCTGTCGTGGTCATGCCCCTTCCCCATGCCCATGGTATTTCCGGAGCTTAATGGTGTACGCGAAGGGCATGTCTTGACGTTTTACAGGGGCTGGGGTTGGGGCCGCACTGCTACGCGTGCTCGGCACGTACCAGGTGGTCTTGTTGTAGGTTACTCTAGGCGCGCTTAGCTGTGTCCGGCCGCTTAACGGCCGGACTCGAGAATTGCCTTAAGAGGCTGCATTGTACTTCTGCCGCAAGAGCCGATGTATGTTCCTCTGTTCGGAGAGAACGTTCAGTGTTTCTGTTGACCATGATGACTCCTCGAGGGCCTGGCATCTTGAGCTTGAGGTATGCATAGTGCGGCACCGCGTTGAACTTTGCGAACACGGTACGTCCAAGCAGAGCATGATAGCCGCTGCGGAACGGAACTATGTCGAAGATTAACTCCTCGCTTTGGAAGTTATCCGGGGATCCGAAGACCACTTCCAGTGTAACTGAGCCTGTACAATTGGCTTCTACACCTGGTATGACGCCTTTAAAGGTCGTCTTGGTAGGTTTAATCCTTGAGGGGTCTATGCCCATTTTGTGCACTGTGTCCTGATAAAGCAGGTTCAGGTTGCTGCCGCCGTCCATCAGGACTCTGGTGAGGTGAAATCCATCGACGATTGGGTCTAGGACCAATGCGACGAATCTGCCATGGCGGATGCTGGTGGGGTGGTCCCTTCGGTCAAAAGTGATCGGACAGGAGGACCATGGATTGAACTTCGGGGCAAGTGGCTCCATCGCATATACATCCCTGAGTGCATGCTTCCGCTCCCTTTTGGGTATGTGCGTTGCGTATATCATGCTCACCGTCCGCACCTGTGGGGGGAAACCCTTCTGTCCTCTATTGTTCGGCGGTCGGGTCTCTTCCTTGTCGTCGCTATGCAGCCCCTTGTCATTGTTTTCGGCAATTAACTTGCCTGCCTGCTTGAATACCCAACAGTCCCTGTTGGTGTGGTTAGCTGGCTTTTCGGGGGTGCCATGTATCTGGCACGAGCGGTCGAGTATTCGGTCCAAATTGGACGGACCCGGAGTAGTTCTTTTGAATGGCTTTTTCCGCTGACCGGGTTTAGAGCCTCTAAATCCGCCATTGACTGTCGTATCCTCACTGTTGTCGCCGTTAATGTGGCGTTTGTTTTTGTTACGACGCGACCTGCCATTACGGTCCTTGATATCCGAACTGCCAGAATTTTTGCTGAGGTTGTTGCTGCGTGCTAGCCAGCTGTCCTCACCCGCGCAGAAGCGGGTCATGAGTGATGTGAGGGCTGCCATGGATTTCGGCTTTTCCTGTCCTAGGTGCCGGGCAAGCCACTCGTCGCGGATATTATGCTTGAAGGCCGCTAGGGCCTCCGCATCCGGACAGTCGATGATTTGGTTTTTCTTGGTTAAGAACCGTGTCCAGAATTGTCTGGCCGATTCGTTTGGCTGCTGAATTATGTGGCTTAGGTCATCTCCGTCTGGTGGTCGCACATACGTGCCTTGGAAGTTATCGAGGAATTCGGCTTCCAGGTCCTCCCAACTCCCGATTGACTCTGCTGGCAAGCTGTTAAGCCAATGCCGGGCTGGTCCTTTAAGTTTGAGTGGGAGATATTTGATGGCGTGAAGATCGTCACCGCGGGCCATGTGGATGTGGAGGAGATAGTCCTCGATCCAAACCTCGGGGTCTGTTATGCCATCATAAGATTCAATATTGACGGGTTTAAACCCTTCGGGGATTTGATGATCCATTACTTCATCTGTGAAGCATAGTGGGTGTGTGGCGCCTCTGTACTGGGCGATATCACGACGGAGCTCAAGAGAGTTTTGTCTATTTTGTTCGGCTCGTCCGGACTTACTGTGTCCGGCGCGACGGTCGTCGTCATGTGTCATGGGGCGCCCACGCGATCCATAGATCGATCTTGATTGTCTTGCCTTATCCTCCAATATGTCCCGCAAGTCCGGAGCGTTCCCCTGTGGCCTTGTGCTTTTCGAGCGATGCCGGGGTATGGTTCTGGTGAAGGGCCTACAGGCCTCTCTGTCGCGACCACGGGGTGGTCGGTCAGCCGTATTGTCCGCTGGTGACGCAGGTTCATACGCCTCCTCCTCTAATCGGGGGAGCAGCTTGCGTTTAGGGTAACTTTTGGAGGGCGTTCGAGCTCATGCTCTTCGGCCGCGAGGACTTCAATCCGTCTGTCGGCTAGCAGATCTTGATCAGCTCTAAGCTGCTGCTGCTTTTTCTTGAGGCTGTTTGTCGTGGCCATAAGCCTACGTTTAAAACGCTCTTGTTCGATGGGATCCTCAGGCACGACGAATTCGTCGTCGTCGAGGCTTGCCTCGTCTCCGGAGGGAGGCATGTAGTCCTCTACCTCTTCTTCTGCCGCTCTCTCATGAGGGCTGACATCTCCGTCCTCCTGTGCTGAATCTTGCTGGAGTGGGTTGTCTTCGGCACTATCTGGGGTGTTATTATCTCCGGTGCCGGAATCTTCATTCTTGCTGTGGCGGGATTTAGAGCGGCGCCGCTGACGCCGGCGCTTGGGCTGTTTCTTGGAGGGGTCATCCTCCGCTATTCCTTCGCCATTCCCATCCTTTGGGATATCTACCATGTATATGTCATATGAAGAGGTGGCTTTCCAGTGCCCGGTGGGTGCTGGTTCTTGGTCGTCTCCGGCATCGTCGTCCATACCGTCGATGTCCTCGGAGTCGTAGTCTAGCATGTCGGTTACATCGTCGACAGTGGCTACCAAGTGGGTGGCGGGTGGGCTTTGAATTTCTTCGTCGTCCGCATCCCAACCGTCCTGACCGCAGTCCGGCCAGGGCTCTCCTGATAACGAGAGGTACTTTAGCGAACTCAAGATGTCGCCAAAAGGTGAGTGTTGAAAGATGTCCGCCGCGGTGAACTCCATGATCGGCGCCCAATCGGATTCGACCGGAGGGGGCGCGGGAGGTTCGGAGTCCGGCAAGGAGTCCGGCACCTCGGAGTCACGAGCTTCATGAGGGACAAGATCAGTGTTTGGCTCTATCGCCGTAGAGGTTGCAGCCCCCGAGGCGGTGTCTAGCCATCCGTCCTCGATCTGCGCAGCCGGCTCCGAATTGAAGACCGGAGCAGGTTCGAGTGCGGCCTCCAGGGTACTATCCGGCTGCAGAGCTAAATCATGCCCGTCGTGACAGTGCGGCACGCTTGGCTGTGGCTCGAATCCATCGAAGATCAAGTCCCCGCGGATGTCAGTCGTGAAGTTCAAACTTCCAAATCTGACCTGGCGGCTACGGGCGTAACTTTCGATCTGCTCTAAATGGCCAAGCGAATTGGCCCACAGTGCAAAGCCGCCGAATACGAAGATCTGTCCGGGGAGGAAGGTCTCACCCTGGACTGCGTCATTGTTGATGATCGAAGAAGCCATCGAGCCTATTGGTGACGACACAGAGGAACTCTCAATGAAAGCACCAATGTCGGTGTCAAAACCGGCGGATCTCGGGTAGGGGGTCCCGAACTGTGCGTCTAGGCGGATAGTAACAGGAGACGAGGGACACGATGTTTTTACCCAGGTTCGGGCCCTCTTGATGGAGGTAAAACCCTACGTCCTGCTTGATTAATATTGATGATGTGGGTTACAAGAGTAGATCTACCACGAGATCAAGGAGGCTAAACCCTAGAAGCTAGCCTATGGTATGATTGTTGTTCGTCCTACGGACTAAAGCCATCCAGTTTATATAGACATCGAAGAGGGCTAGGGTTACACAGAGTCGGTTACAATGGTAGGAGATCTACATATCCGTTTCACCAAGCTTGCCTTCCACGCCAAGGAAAGTCCGATCCAGACACAGGACGAAGTCTTCAATCTTGTATCTTCATAGTCTTGGAGTCCGGCCGATGATGATAGTCCGGCTATCCGGACACCCCCTAGTCCAGGACTCCCTCAGAGATGCATAGCAACAGGAGGGGGAGAGTGTGTCCATGTACCCTCGTAGACCGAAAATGGAAGCGTTAGGTTAACGCGGTTGATGTAGTCGAACATCTTCACGGTCCAACCGATCCAAGTACCGAATGTACAGCACCTCTGTGTTCAGCACACATTCAGCTTTATGACATCCCTCAAACTCTTGATCCAGTAGAGGGTCGAGGGAGAGTTCCATCAACACGACGGC
Source organism: Triticum dicoccoides (assembly GCF_002162155.2). Classification (NCBI taxonomy): domain Eukaryota; kingdom Viridiplantae; phylum Streptophyta; class Magnoliopsida; order Poales; family Poaceae; genus Triticum; species Triticum dicoccoides. The sequence goes on from NC_041389.1 coordinate 493,828,782, forward strand.
GTGGTGATGGTGTTGGTGATGTGATCCACACAGGACTTCGCCTAAGCACTAGGACGCTATGACCGGAGGAGTAAACTGTGGAGGGGGGCACCACACACGGCTAATAGAACCACTGTTCAAAAAATCGTCCGAGTAGCCGATTAGTCGGCCTATTAATCCCTAGTCGGCCATCCACCTTGTAAATTACATGTATTTGGTAATGTTATTCGGCACGGGGATTAATCGGCCGATTAATCGTCTGACAACTGATTAATCCCCTGCAGACCAATTAATCATGTGACTCAGAGGGGGCATACTATAAAAGTAAAATATTAGACTCTCTCGTCTCTCTCAATCCTCACCCGTGGCTCATGTTAGGTTTGGCAGTACTTGTGCACCTTATGATGTTATGCAAATTCATATCGTACATACCTGATACTTGTGGGCCTTGCTATGTCATGTGATACATACTTGTGGACCTTGTTATGTTATGCAAATTCAAGAACTATTATTATTTGTTATTAAGTTATTACAAGTCTTAGAGATAGAGCACATAATGATTGTTGCCATACTTGTTGAATATATCATATTTTACAGCATTGTTGTCATACACACATACACTCATACAACAATTCGGTTTTTTTGAACTCACATGTCACAACTCAAAAATGACCTCAGATCAAAATAGTTGTTTGCCTTGCCAATACGAATAACTTTTATGTTGATTTTTTTCATACTAGGTACTTACTCATTCCAGGCCATTTAAATAAATTTTTGCCTGGCCAAAATCCGGTCTCAACACTGGGATTCTAAGAGTTATAAAAAAATTGACCGATTAATGCTCGGCCGATTAATTCCGATTAATTGTCCGATTCACGATTAATCCCTACTCCCGAGTTGACCGAGCACTTATCGATTACCGATTTCCTGAAAATTGAACAAAACAATTGATGTGCCTGTGGGGTACCCCTGCCCACATATATAAAGGAGGGGGGAGAGGCCAGCGGCCAGGAGGGGCGCGCCATGGGGGGAGTCCTACTTGGACTCCTAGTCCAAGTAGGATCCCCCCACCTTATCCTTTCTCCACTGAAGGGGATAGGAAGAAGAGGGAGAGGGAAAGGGAAGGGGGGCGCCGCCCCCTCCTCCTTGTCCTATTCGGACTCCCTAGGAGGGGGGCATGCGGCCACCCCCCGCGGGCTCCCCTCTCTCTCTCTCTTAGGCCCATATTGGACCAAAATTTCCCCGGGGGGTTCCATTAACCCCTCGGTACTCCGGAAAAATATCCGAATCACTCGGAACCATTCCAATGTCCGAATATAACCTTCCAATATATGAATCTTTACCTCTCGACCATTTCGAGACTCCTCGTCATGTCTGTGATTTCATCCAGGACTCCGAACAAACTTCAGTCACCAAAACACATAACTCATAATACAAATCATCATCAAACGTTAAGCGTGTGGACCCTACGGGTTCGAGAACTATGTAGACATGATCGAGACACATCTCTGATCAATAACTAATAGCAGAACCTAGATGCTCATATTGGCTCTTACATATTCTACGAAAATCTTTATCGGTCAAATCGCACAACAACATACGTTGTTCCCTTGTCATCGGTATGTTACTTGCCCGAGATTCGATCGTAGGTATCTTCACACCTAGTTCAATCTCGTTACCGGAAAGTCTCTTTACTCGTTCCATAATGCATCATCCCATAACTAACTCAATAATCACATTGCTTGCAAGGCTTATAGTGATGAGCATTACCGAGAGGCCCAGAGATACCTCTTTGATACACGGAGTGACAAATCCTAATCTCGATCTAAGCCAACCCAACAAACACCTTCAAAAACACCGGTAGAGCATCTTTATAATCACCCATTTATGTTGGGACGTTTGATAGCACACAACGTGTTCCTCCGACATTTGGGAGTTGCATAATCTCATAGTCAGAAGAACATGTATAAGTCATGAAGGAAGTAATAGCAATAAAACTTAATGATCATTATGCTAAGCTAACGGATGGGTCTTGTCCATCACATCATTCTCTAATGATGTGATCATGTTCATCAAATGACAACACATGTCTATGGTCAGGAAACATAACCATCTTTGATTAACGAGCTAGTCAAGTAGAGGCATAGTAAGGACACTTTGTTTTGTCTATGTATTCCCATATGTACTAAGTTTCCGGTTAATACAATTATAGCATGAATAATAAACATTTATCATGATACAATTATGACCACTGTCATGCCCTCCAACCACTAACCCCATTTCGCCTCCGCCGTCGTCGTGTCCTCCACCAAATCTGCCCCCACATTCCCCTTGGGATTAAGCGGCGATGTCGGAGGAGAAGGTTCTCAAGCCCATCGACACCATATTCAAAGTTGGTAGAAACAAGTATGTCGTTAAAAGATTGCTCGTGGCGCTCCAAAATTCTTCATATGGGTAGAGCCCTACCGATGTTGTTGAACTGAATTTTTTCAGCAGTACCGAGCAAAAATTTCTCCCACTAACTTGCGATAAGCATATTGGATTGCTCTTTACTTTGAATTCTGAAAGACGCTTCGGTAAAATCCTTATCAAGGTGCTTCAGCCAAGCAATGAACATGACAAGGGGAAGGTTGTTCAGAAATCTTCTGTCTCTGCTAGCGCCCCAGCACTCCTTGTAGGTCAAAACCAAGCAAAGCTAGTGGTTCTGAATGTCACAATATGTCTGTTGTTGCTTCTTGTGCTGCTTCTCCTGTTGCTGCTCTAGCCAATGTAGAGCAAGACACAGAGCCAGACGAGGAGGTGCCTCGAAATGATGATGAGGATAAGAATATCTTCCCTGATCTTGTAGATACTGTCAGTAAATAAGCAACGGAAGATGAATATCAGGAGGAACCTATCAATCGTGCTAGATTTGATGACACTCATGATGAAGAGAGGCAGGAGAACATTGACAGCCTAGTTTTAGAAGAATATGATGGTGAGGACATGCCAACAATTGAATGGAACAGGGAAGATCCTCAGCTAGCTGTCGGCACCATATTCCAGTCGATGGTGGACTGTCGTAATGCAATGACTACATATTGCGCTCCCACTGAAAATACATATGTGATTGATAGGAGTGAGCCAACAAGGTTCACTGTTCATTGCCCATATGATAGGTGTAGATGGAGGTTGCATGCATCACATATGTTGAGGAGCAAGTTCATTCAGGTTTGTTTATTTCAGTTTATACTGATTTATTTTATTTTCAGATCATTGTGTAATGTTTTCTAACAATATTTTGTTTGGGTCCCATTTTGTTTCAGATAAAAAATAACCCACACTAGCACACTTGTCCACCTGGAGGGGGAGGATGGAAGGCTAAAACAAAGCTAGCAAAGACTAGGTGGGTGGCAGATGCAATTTTGGATTGGTTGAGAGAAACACCAACACTTGGTCCAACAACACTCCATAGGAAGCTATTTGAGAAGTACAATATTGACATACCTTACATGAGGATTTTCTATGCTAAGGAAATGGCTCTTGACAGGATTAATGGTCCTTGGAATGAGAGCTTTCAGTTGCTCTACACATTTAAATCTAAAGTGGAAGTTGCTAGCCTAGGGGGTGTTGTTGAGATTGACAAGCATACAGTTACATACAAAATAAAAGGGAAGTCATTTCAGAAGGAGTGCTTTAGGAGGGCTTTTGTTTGTTCCAAGGCTTGTTGGCAGGGGTTTCTTGATGGTTGCAAGCCCTATTTGGTTGTTGATGCAACTGCTTTGAATGGAAGGTGGAGAGGACAACTAGTGGTAGCTTCTACAGTTGATGGACACAACTGGCTATTCCTAGTTGCATTTGATGTGGTGGAGGTAGAGTCTGAGGAAAGTTGGGTTTTGTTTCTGCAGCAGTTGCCCAACCTTATAGGTACACCCCTAGGTTTAGCTATACACACATATGCTTGCAAGGGTTTGGAGAGTGTAGTTGAAAATGTATTCCCTGGAGTGGAGCATAGGGAATGTATGCGACACCTAGTGCAGAATTTTAGATACAAATTCAAAAGGTAAAGTTTATGATGAGAACTTATGGCCAGCATCATACACATGCAGTGAGAGGAAGCATGAGCATCATTTGAGAGTGTTGTATGCTCACAATCCTCTGTGAAGGAGTACCTAGATGCACATCATGGAAAGTGGTGGTCAAGAAGCAAATTCAATGAAATATGCAAAGTAGACTATGTGACCGGTAACCTGGCAGAGTGTTTCAATGCAAAGACATGACACTGAAAGGGCTTCTGATATGGAAAATATTTTATAAGATTCGGCAGATGATCATGATAAAGATGGCTCTTCGCAAAAGAATTGTAGAAACAGAATATGTTGGCCATCTTATGCCCATCTCTTATTAAGTCATTGCATGCCAAGGCAAGAGGACTGAACATGAATTGCATTCGAGCGGCGACACACAAGGTTGAGGTAACATATACTGACAGTAAAAATAGGAAATGGAGATATCCAGTTAACCTAGAAACTAGGAAATGTAGTTGTAGGCAATGACAGCTCTGTAGGAAGCCATGCATACATGCCCTACATCTGATGACTGTAATAGGTGGTGAAGATGGTGAAGTTGATCAATACATCTCTAACTATTTGTCTGTTGCCAAATTCAGGGCTGCTTATGCTTCCAATGTGCCTACACTCTTGGGAAAATACCAATGGAACATAGTAGATCTAGGGTTCAAACTACATTCTCCTGTACTGACTAGACCACCAGGAAGACCAAGGAAGAACAAAATCAGAAGAGGTGAAGAGGGTCGTGTAAAAAGACAGCGTAAGTGCAAAAAATGTGGAACCCTAGGGCACATTGCTAGGCTATGCACCAATACAGTGGATGCTTCTTTTGGAGAAGAGGAACAATGGGCAACAACAAATGCAGAGGAGAATGCAACATTAGAGCATATTGAAGCTAATACAGAGGATAATGGAGTAGCAAAGTAGATTGCAGCTAATTCATAGGAGAATGGAGTCAATGAATTAGCACTGCCAGCAGCTTGGTATGTGTGCAACAACCTTCCCTTTTTGTGCATTTATTCTCTTTTTATCGATGGATTATAATGTTTTTCTGTTTGACCTAGCTCTAGGAAAATTAGAGGAAAAGGAGAGAAAAGGCCAAGAGAGAAAGAATTAGAATATGAAGCCATGGCTTATGAAGGTTTTGAACCCCCTCAAGTAGCCAGTGCAAGTTCTCCGTCAGCACCTCGACAACCACCACCAGAAGTGAAGATCAAAAGGAAGAACAAAAAGGTGGATATATCACATAGGGAAACCAGAAGCAAGGCTGATAAGCCGTCTTGGAACACAAGGAGTAAGGCAAAGATGTGGAATGCAAGTTGTAAACTTTGAACTTTAAGGATTTGCACTAAGGTTTCTGTTGTCAATTGGAACAACTGTGAAAACTTGCAAGGTTTAATAATGCTATTCGTACTTTGATGTGAAATTTGAGGAAAATTTTGAATTTGAGGCAAAATTTAAATATTAGGCAAAATTTGAATTTGAACCAACACTTGAACTCCGATCTGTGGTGTGATGTTGCAATGTTTTCTGAACTATTATAAACATGGGATAAACATTAGGTGATCAATCCGATCTCTTTTGCGTGGTAAAACTTATAGTCATGGGAAATGTGCTCCAAATGTGCTCCGAAGCTAGGGTAAACTGCCCCATTTGTAATCAAGTATTTTTTTGAACCTACTCTAAATGAGCCAAATATTTTTTATTAACACCTATTCAATCTATATAGTGTAGATTCGCAGTCTCACTATTTATTGAATTAATCTTCATTTTTTACAATTTTTTTTGAAAAATAATGTGATTTAATAGAAAATCGTTAAAACATGTTTGAAATAAGAAAAGAAAAACGAAGTTCAGATCCTTCTTATTCACTTTGAAATGAAGCTTTGGTGATTTTTTTGATTTTTTTCAAAAAACCCACCTCCTTTAATTGAACTCTGTGCAACGTTGTACGTGATAGTTCATATGTGTGAAGGTTTTTCATGAAAATGTCTATAGAACAAGTTTATGATTTTTTGTTACTAACATGTCACATAAGACAACATTGTGCGCAGGTTTTATTTTTTTTCCTTTTTTAAAATTAATGGTGCTCATTTAACCACGATCATGTCAGCTAGTTTTTTTTTAAATGACCGTAGACCAAGTTTAGTATTTTTCCTCGTTAGTATGTCTTAATAAAATGACGATTCATGAAGGTTTCATATTTTTGGGATTTTTTTACATTAGTTATGCTCAGTCAAACACTAGATAACCCCGTTGACCTACTCAAAACCCCTCTAAACCCCGCGGGGTTTCGCCTAACCCTAGCTCCGAGCATCAGCCGTCCAATCATACCCTAACACCAAGTCACAGCCCTCAGATATGGTCTTCTAGAAGGAATTCTGAGGCCAGGCTCCGTGCAGGCTCCACGTTGTTGGATCACCAGGACAGCTCTGCATCATTGGATCCTTTGGCGATCCATGCGATGTTGGTTGTGCTCTCCCCCCATTGCCTCCCCTGTCTTCTTCTTCTGTGGAGACCAGAGGAGCCACTCGTCTGCTTCTTCTTCTTCGGCGACTAGATATGTCGAGCTCCACTTCAGGCTCTCGCGCCTCATGGCCTAGTATGGTCCAATGCCCATGGAGCGATGCCGTGACTGCCCACGCACCGGGCCACTGAAAAGGTTGACTTCGAGGGAGGACAAGAATGGCAACTTTAGGCGCGATTTCGTGAAATGCGAGAGCAAGCCAGAGGGGTAGGTTATATCTCATGATTTTTCTTTGGCCCTTTCTTTTCTCTTTGCTTCTAATTCTTTTTCGTCAGATATAAGATTTAGGGTTCATGACTTCTTTTCAGATCATAAAGAAATGCACACATTTTGAATGGATGGATGACTACGTTCGAAAGCTTCAAGGGGAGGGTTTTCTTCAATTCAATGGGGCCGCAACCCGGGAGGTCATTCTACAATTAGCCACTCGGAATTTGGTCTCTGAAAGTGTTGCTCCGACAGTTGGGGATGAGGATCTGAAGGGGGAATTAAAGAAGATGAACAAGAACTTGAGGCAGATGATTCAGTTGAACAAGCAGGTGAATCTGATAGTTTTAGGATTTTATTTTTGTATAGTTGCTCTAGGATTTGGTTACTTGCTGGTCATCACTCGTTAGAGATGTTATTTGTGTCGTGTCATGTGCTCTACGATTTGCTTAAGGGTTTGTGGATCATGTTCTCTCTGTGTTGCTTAATTTGTGGATCATGTGTGCTCTCTGTGTTTCTTAAACTATGTCCCTATCTCCATCTTTGAATCTCTATAGGTGTTACTTTTTGGCACTTTCAGTTTCGTCAGACAACACCGAGGGCAAGATAAACAAACGTAGTTACTAGGCCCAAAATGAAACCAAGCTCTGGTTGGTTTGTCGCATTGCGTTGACTGCTGAAGGCCCACAAAGATTAAAGAGGCCTAGAAAAATGGTGCATGTGATGGCTCTGTTTTTCCTCTATTTTTTTGCTTGATTTTTTTGATTGCACCTACAGAGATTGAGTGCACGTTGCTTACATTACAAGAATAGGTCACATCGTTTGAAATTGTAGAACAATCCTGCCAAATGGCCACAAACTATTCAAAAATTAGCTTTTTTTGTTCATACAATATAGGTATCCTACAATATATATGGGCACTAACAATTCAAAAAAATTATCTTCTTTTTCTTCTTTTCAACATCAACATGGCTCATCTTTCCAGCTTTAATTTCCTTTTTGACACCTCAACTAGTCCATTAGCCACCCGTGCCAAAACTTGGAACCAATAAACCCTATAATATGAGGGCCAACATTAATTTCATCATGCCAAATGGCCACAAACTATTCAAAAATTAGCTTGTTTTTGTTCATACAATATACGGAATAGGGCCACCAACAATTCAAAAGAATTAGCTTTTCTCCTTCTTCTTTTCAACATCAACATGCCTCATTTTTCTAGCTTTAGTTTCCTTTTTGACACTTCAACTAGTCCATTATTCGCGCGTGTGGAAACTTGACCCTAAATTATAAGGGCCTACTCTAAATGGGCCATTTGAGCTTTACCTACACAACATGAATATAACAAGACAAATTGTCGGGGGTTGGGTGCGACATATGCCAACGAATGGCTTATCATGGTGGGAGCGAGTAGAACATCGCCGGTGCCTGGAAGCGGGATAAGGCGTAGACACGTACGCCTGTGAACTTTACCTAGGTTGGGGGCTCTCCGTGGAGATAATACCCCTACTCCTGCTCTGTGGGGTCTCCGCATGATCACTATGGCACTAGTGATACATGTTTCTCCTTGAGCGGTGTCTAGAGGTAGGAGAAGGCAAGGCTATCTCTTCCCTGCTCTAGGTGACTGGCTAGTTCTATCAAAGTTGGAACTCTTTGCATGGGTGCCCTGGGGGGTTTATATAGGCCTACCCCCCAGGGTACAATGGTAATCCGTCCGGGTGCTGGGCCCGGCTGTCAGTGTCTCCAGCTTTCGGCTTCTCCGCCGACCGTTGGAGCCCGCCGACTGGTTGGTAGCTTCTTACTGTAGCCATGCCGTAGATGACGAGGGCTTGGTCATCTCAATGTGGCTATAGTCCCGCCGCCTGGTGGGAGGTCACTGTAGCCACACCAGGTCTCATCAGCTTAATGGCATGCTTGCCTCGGGGCAAGGGACGGCCGCCTGCTGGAGGCCGGCCCCTCCCGAGTCCGTCCGGTTGGGCTTTCGCCGACTTCTACGGGGTTAGTACCCGATAGGGCCCACCGCCGGCAGGCCGTACCGACAGGTCGTCGTGGGGAACAGGACTCCGCCTGCTCAGAGCAACGTCAGGGGAGACATGGCACAGTGCCCCGCCGTGTGGAGATCTCCGCCTGTACGGAGCACTATAGCCACGCATGTCCCGGGCGTCGGGGGCGACGTGCTTCACTATAGCCATGCTCTAGCTTGTACTCTCAATGGGGGCCCAGACTCGGTGGGCGTCGGGTGGCCTCCCTTAAATTGAGAAAGTCTTCAGTCAAAGTCTTCAAACATAGATATGAACAATCACTCAACACAGTAATGAGGAAATGAAAGAGTTGAGGAAATAGAAACAGTAAGGTTGGTGAAGACAGTGATTTGGTAGACCAGTTCCAACTGTTGTCTCAGTTGTACATCTGGTTGGAGCGGCTGAGTATTTAAACTCGAGGACACACAGTCCCGGACACCCAGTCGCTGAGCACGCAGCTCAGGACACCAAGTCCTCACCGTATTCTCCTTGAACTAAGGTCACACAGACCTCGTCCAATCACTCGTGGTAAGTCTTCAGGCGACTTCCAAACCTTCACAGACTCAGTCACTCGGCGATCCACAATTCCTCTTGGATGCTCTAGACCATGATGCCTAACCGTCTGGAAGAAGCACAGTCTTCAAAGGTAACAAGCATCGGATCCATGCAGGATCAATCTCTTCAGTGATGCTCAATCACTTTGGGGTTTGTAGGTGTTTGGGTTTGGGTTTTTCCTCACTCGATGATTTTCGCTCAAAGTCCTCGGAGGATGGGTTGCTCTCAAATGACAAGTGTCAATTTCTCTTGGAGCAGCCAACCAGCTAGTGTTGTAGGGGGCGGCTATTTATAGCCTAGGGAGCAGCCCGACATGATAAGATATAAATGCCCTTGTCTGATATGACCGTTAGGTGGATAAGATATTTTGGGACAGCTGGCGCGCAACACAGCAACGGTCGGAAATTTGACTCTCAAATTCCTCAGCGCTATCATGTTCCTCACTGTGTAGGCAATCCGCACTGGCGAATTCCTAACTCCTCAGTCAGGACAAATTCCTCAGCGACCAGAAGAACTTCGTCTCTGTCACTGAAGAAATTGACTGAACTGTATGAGATTTCCAAAGGCTTCACTCGAAGGGTTTGGTAGGTGTAGGATTTTGAGTTGAGCATCACATGGAAATTTTTCCTTAGTATTTGCTCGACCCCCTTTAATAGTACGGTATTTCCTATGACTCAAGAAAGAGAAAAACAAAACTATGAAAACAAAAGTCTTCAAGCTTCATATTCCTCGCATGAATATCAAGTCTTCACGGACACACCAATTTCTTCACTTTCAAAGTCTTCATGAAAGTCTTCAGTAATACCAAAATCTTCAGTCGAAGATATTCATTTTTAGGGGTCGACTTTCTCTGTAAATATCAAACTCCTCATAGACTTATAGACCTGTGTACAGTCACAAACGCATTAGTCCCTTAACCTATAAGTCTTCAATACACCAAAATCACTAAGGGGCACTAGATGCACTTACAATCTCCCCCTTTTTGGTGATTGATGACAATATAGGTTAAGTTTTCAATGGGGATAAACATATGAAGTGTAAGTACTGATATTGAGGAATTTGATTGCAAGATATAGAAGAACTCTCCCTGAAGATGTGCATAGTGAGGAATTTGCTTTTGAAGCAATGCACACTTGAAGAGTTAAATCATGGAGATCTCCCCCTATATCTTGTAATTCATACACGCATTTGTCATATAATATGAAGAATTTGAAATGCATGATGAGATATGGTGCCTGATGAAATTCAGCATGCGTGCAATAATATTAATGAGGAACAAGCATGCAGAATAACGCATCAAGAGTATCAGATCACAGTGCATCAAAAGTATCAGAGCACCATCGGGTTTAAGATTACAACTTGATCCAATAAAGTTTCAGAAGAACGAGAGTTGTAACTTAGCAAAAAAACGCCCATATAATAGACCCGCTTGAAGACTAACTCAAATTTCTCCCCCTTTGTCATCGAATGACCAAAAGGATCGAAACTGAGGACTAACGCCCCTGAAGAATATCAAGTTGATGGAGGAGCGCCAGCGTTGTCGGGGTCAGTTGTCGTAGTAGGGCCGGCCGCAGTGTTGTCCAAGTCTTCATTTTCATCAGTGTCGCGCGATGAAGAATAGGAGCTGGCCACCAAGGAAGGAACCTTGACCTTCTTGAATTTCTTCGGTGGAGGTGCAGACCAGTCAAATTCTTCCTTGAGACCCATGTTCTTCAGATCTTCTGCGCTATAGACATGAGATAGAACAGCCCAGGTACGGTTGAAGGTTTCATGGAGGTAGTAGTGGTTTTTCTTCACTGTATTATGTGTTGAGGTCATGTTGTGAAGAATTGAACCAAACTGACGCTTCACCCATTTATGATTGCGATCAACTTTCTGATGAAGACTGAGGAGTAACTCACGATTAGTCATCACCCTGGGTGTTGTGGCTTGAGGATTTTGCTTAGCGGCAGAGTCGTGTGTGGCAGAGTCATCATTGGTGGAGTAGGATGCAGCCTTGCGAAATTGACCATCCAATGGACGAATGCCTTCAGTTGCCTTGCCTTTGTCATCGGCTGAGGAAAATGTCCGTTTGAGGACTTCAATTGGAGGCAAGTAGCTGTCGTGGTTCAGAGTATCAGCCTTGTGATTGAGTGAAGACCTTGTCCTGATGAATCTCATAATCCATGGTGCATAAGGCTTCAGCTCAAATGGTGACATAACAATATTTGCTAGAGTCCTCATGAAGAAATCATGGAAGTTGACAGGAACGCCATGAATGATATTGAAAAGCATATTCTTCATGATGCCAACGACCTCTTCATCATTTGAGTCGTGACCTTTGATAGGACTCATTGTCTTTGTTAGAATGCGATAGACAGTCCGTGGCACATACAGTAATTCCTTGACGAGGAATTTGGTTCGAGGGGCCTGCCCTGGCTTCAGTGTAACGCCCCGGATCCGATGCGCCAGGTGTCCTTCAGTTATTCGCCGTCATTGCCTTGTCAGCTGCTTGCGTGTTGCATTTTGCCTTGTCAGCTGCTTGCGTGTTGCATTTTGCCATGTCATCATTTGCATTTCATCTGCATGTTTTTCAAAATTTGCATCCGTTCGGGTTCCCCCGGTTCTCCCCGTTGTCCGTTCGGAGTCCAGACCACACTCCCACGCGCCCGCGGCACCTCTGAAATATTATTTTATAAGTGGCATAAAAATGTTCTCGGAATGGGTTGCAACTTGTCGAGCGGTCTTATTATAGTGTAGACAGGCCGCTTGCCAAATTTCGTCGCATTCAGAGTTCGTTTGGCTGCCCAACCGTTAAATATATAACCGCGTTATAGTCGGTCTAGCGTCAGACGTTTTCGGTATTCAGAAACTGCTGCCGGGCCTCTCTTCTCTTCTCTCCTCTCAGCCCGAGGCCTCTCATCACAGCTCGTCTAGCCCTCCTACACTTCCCCTCCACTCCAGACCGTCCGATTATGATCGAACCGCTCCGAAACCCCCCTCCTAACCCCCAACCCTAGCCTCTTTTGCTATATAAAGACCCCCTCTCTCCAATTTTGGCCTCCTACCTACCCCCCCTACTCAATTCCCGCAGCCAGCCGCCGCTCCCTCCTCGTTTTCAGCGCCGGTGCGCTCCCCCATCGCCACTTGTCGCCATCCCTTCGGCCAGCCGCTGCTAGCCCCCACCAGCGCCACCTCCTCCGACCAACCCAGCGGCGCCACGTCGCCACCTGACCGCGCCGCACCCAATCCCCTTGCGCCACGCGTCTCCCAGGCCCGCGGGAAACCCCTCCGAGCCCATCTGGGCCCGGATGTCGCCGCCGCCAGGGCCCGATCTGCCCGCTCCCTTCGGTCCGCCCCGTGCGGCGCCCGTCCCCACCGACGGAGAGCGCCACCGCCTCTGCGCCGCCTCGCACCCCGCCACCTCGTCACCGGAGACGAGCTTCGATCGCCGCCGTCGACCCCTGGCGTCGCCACCCCCTGCTCGCGACCCCGCCTCCTTCCTCTTCTTCGCTCTCTCTCAGATCCCTCTCTCTCCCTCTCCAGGAACCCCACCGCACTTGGAGCTCCTCGCCAGAGTCGCACATGCTGCCGCCGCCATCGGGAATGGTCCCCTCCGCCCCGGATCTGGAGGATCCCGGCCTTGTCCGCTCGTCCTCGACCCGCCTGCATCATGCCGCCGCGCCATTGACCCCTGCCGCCGCCGCCATGCCCTAGCGGGAACGAGCAGAGGAGCCGCCCGCTCGCCCGCTCGTTGACCGCGTCGCGCCTGGGCCGGCCTCGACTTCGGTCCAGCGTGCCCCTGCAGCCCAGCCTCACCACCAAGCCGGCCTGCCAGGCCTCCTACACCGACTGGGCCGAGCCCATGGGTGAGGCCCCCCAGCCCCTCCAGATTCGACCAATTATGTTTTTTTCCTGTTCTGTGAATTTCCTATTTTCCAAGGAATTAGCAGAATTGCAGAAAACCCCTCCATATTCATGCATTTAATATCTCTCAAAATGTGCATCGGATTAAAATAATTTATATATGTAAAATGCTCAGAAAATTGTGTAGATTAATAATATGCCACTTTCATCTATGTTAAAAATGTTTAACATGATGTTTGTGTTTATTTTGCATAATGCCATGCTAAAATGATTTATTTCATAACTAAATAACCGTAACTCCGTTTTAAATAAACTTTATATGTAAATGGGGTGGAAAAATGCCTAGTTTAACATGGTGCACTTTGTTTTACTGTTTAACAACTCTAAAATATGGGTTAGGGAAGAACAGTACCAAATTCATAATTTTGCATATGGGGATTTTCCGGAATTGTTGTTTGTTGTTTCCGGCCTCATTTAAACTTGCTTAGATATGTAGTTTTATTATGCCTCACCTCTTGCCATGTTTAACAACATTTAATATTGTTTGGTAGCTTAAACGAGATTAAACTAAATATGTCATGTGGTGTTTTGTCAATATGCAACTCGTTGCATATTGAGCTCTACTTAATTTGTAGTGTTGTTGGTTGCACTTTGCCATGCCATGCTCTTTAAACCGGTCATGCATCATACTTGTTTGTGCATCATGCCATGTTTATGCTTGTGCATTTACCATGTTGTTTGTTTCTTTTTGGTGTTGCTTCTTAGTTCCGGTAATGTTGCGATTGTGAGGATTCGTTCGACTGCTCCCATTCGTCTTCTTCATGGACTCGTTCTTCTTCCTAGCGGGATTTCAGGCAAGATGAGCGCTACCCTGGATCTCATTACTATCATTGCTATGCTAGTTGCTTCGTTCTTTCGCTTTGCTGCGCTACCTATCACCTGTTTATCAAGCCTCCCATATTGCCATGAATCTCTAACCTTTGACACCTTTCCTATGCAAACCGTTGTTTGGCTATGTTACCGCTTTTGCTCAGCCCCTCTTATAGCGTTGCTAGCTGCAGGTGAAGTTGAAGATTGCTCCATGGTGGACAGGATTTTTGTTGGGATATCACAATATTTCTTATATTATTAATGCATCTATATATTTGGTAAAGGGTGGAAGGCTCGGCCTTATGCCTGGTGTTTTGTTCCACTCTTGCCGCCCTAGTTTCCGTCATACCGGTGTTATGTTCCCGGATTTTGCGTTCCTTACGCGGTCGGATGATTTATGGGACCCCCTTGACAGTTCGCTTTGAATAAAACTCCTCCAGCAAGGCCCAACATTGGCTTTACCATTTGCCTCACCACCACCTACTTTTCCCTTGGGAGTAATTAACCCAAGGGTCATCTTTATTACAGCCCCCCCCCCCGGGCCAATGCTTGTCTAAGTGTTGGTCCGAACCAGAGCCACTTGCAGCGCCACCTCGGGGAAACTCGAGGGCTGGTTTTAGTTGTACGTAGTATTCACCCGGTGTTGCCCTGAGAACGAGATACGTGCAGCTCCTATCAGGATGTCGGTGCATCGGGCGGTCTTGCTGGTCTTGTTTTACCATTGTCGAAATGTCTTGTAAACCGGGATTCCGAGTCTGATCGGGTCTTCCTGGGAGAAGGTATATCCTTCGTTGATCGCAAGAGCTTGTCATGGGCTAAGTTGGGACACCCCTGCAGGGTATAATCTTTCGAAAGTCGTGCCTGCGGTTATAGGCAGATGGGAATTTGTTAATGTCCGGTTGTAGATAACTTGACACCAGATCCGAATTAAAACGCATCAACCATGTGTGTAGTCGTGATGGTCTCTTTTGGCGGAGTCCGGGAAGTGAACACGGTCTTTGGGTTATGTTTGACGTAAGTAGGAGTTCAGGATCACTTCTTGATCATTGCTAGCTTCTCGACCGTTCCGCTTGCTCTCTTCTCGCTCTTATTTGCGTATGTTAGCCACCATATCATGCTTACTCGCTGCTGCAGCCTCACCACTTTACCCCTTCCTTTCCCTTTAAGCTTTGCTAGTCTTGATACCCATGGTAATGGGATTGCTGAGTCCTCGTGGCTCACAGATTACTACAACAACAGTTGCAGGTACAGGTTCATGCGATGATCTTGATGCGAGAGCGATGTTTGCTTGTATTGGAGTTCTTCTTCTGCTTCTTCTTTGATCAGGGGATAGGTTCCAGGCCGGCAGCCTGGGCTAGCAGGGTGGATGTTGTTTGAGTTTCTGTTTGTGTTTCATCCGTAGTCGGATGATGCTCTTATGTATTGTGATGTTGTATTCGTGTGGCATTGTATGCCTCTTGTATGTATCCCCATCTATTATGTAATGTTGATGTAATGATATCCACCTTGCAAAAGCGTTTCAATATGCGGGTCTATCCTTGGTGGGACCTTCAAGTTCCTTTTGGATAGGGTCGCATATTGGGCGTGACAAGTTGGTATCAGAGCCTCGACCGACCATAGGAGCCCCCTTGATTGTTGGCCGTTGTTGAGTCTAGAAGAAAACTATTTTGAGTCTTAGGATTATATATATCGGAGACTAGGATTCTTTTTACTCCTCAGCCCGTTCGTCGCTCTGGTGAGGACTCTTGACGTATATGTTTTGAGTTTCCTCTCCTCAAATTTCACTAAAAAAAATTTAGAATCACGCGGGTATCTTGGAATCGTTCCGATGGTTTTCTGAAGAGAACATTGTTCTTGGTGCCTCCTGTCTATTATGTGGCATTGACCCGAAGAGTTGAGCTCCGAGGTGTTGTCATCACAATTTTATCGTTGCAGTTCTGGAATACCTGAGTTTTGTCGACATCGAAAATCTCTTTTATGCAGTTGTTGGTGAGATAACTCGACGTCACCCAGTACTGGGGAGTTCGGGAGTATTGCCATAACTCGTATAACGGATGCTTTTCGAAGGTTGAGGTACACGATTTCCGAAGGTTTCTTGGTTATGTGTTGACAGATGGATACAGCTTGGATGTAGGTATTGTTAGTTTGGGTGAGATATATATTGCTTCCCCTGTATCCCCAACACCAGATTGCATAACCAGAAAGTTTCGGGAGTTTATAGGTGGGAATTCTAGTAGCTCCTAGAATATCTTTCCGACAGATGCATGATATGGGATTGGGTAAATCTCTATCATATGTATTTGTTCCGGCTTATTCTGCAAGCCAAATCTTTTGTTTTATTTTATTTGTGGTATTCGAGTTGCTTCGATGTCAAATGTTGAATCCATACCTTTCCTAAATGGTGTTCTCATATTGCTATGTGAATACTAATCCTTCTTGATCATCGATGTCGTCATGTTAATTCTTTTTCAACCGGTGTGCTTCTCTTCAAGTGGTCCCAATCATTTTCAACATCCGCAAGATCAACTCTAAGTTTTTGTCACCGGTGTTTGTTTCATCCATCCCAAGTTGCCTTTGTTTTCCCGCCCTCCCACCCTTTTTCTTCAAGGACCCAGATTTCTTAATCAAGTATCCATTTATTCATGTGAAGTCTCTTCACTCTTTTCAATCAATGTTTTGATCCGGTGATCCCTCGTGAAGATACTAACGGAGCTTCAAGTTCATAAATCTTCATTCTCGTATTCCTCTCCGGTGGATTTAATTCAAGCTTTCAGTGTTGATCATATCCCTTTCCTCGTTTCAAATGTTTTTCCACGTCGGTGCACCTCTTAATTGTTCACCTCCCTCTATTCTTATCCGGAGTGCTCAAGATATCTCAAAAGACTTGTGTTTCCATTCTCAATCTGTTCAAGATATTTCGAGGTTTTTCTCTCATTCAAGCTATTTAATTCTACCGGTGCAATCTCTATTTCAGGCAATCCTTCAATGATGTTTCTTTCGAGTGGGCCCTAAACCATAGGTCTTTTCCCAGGATCTTACCTGACTCTTCTAATTCCCCCGGAGTTGTTCTCAATTCTTTTCAAAGTGTGACGTAAGAATGGATTCCATCAGTCAGATGTTTTACAAGATCGATTTCAAATTATTTTTCCTTGTTGGCTCAACCTCTTTGTTTTTCATTCTCCCGGAGTATCTCCAAAATTCAGGGTGGTTCTCGTCATCATTCTCAACATGTGAAGACCGAAGAAGTGTTTCCTCTAAATTTTGTCCCTTCTCTCGAAGATTCATGGCTCTCTTAAATTCTTTTCACCCATCCGGAGCAATCAAGAGTCTTTTCAGATTGATTCTCTGTAGCCCATCATCTTAGAATTATTCATTCTCAGCTTTCAACTCTCGTTCTGGAATTCTTCCGATGCATCGTTCAAATATCCTCTAATCGGTTCATGATCTCTTCGTTCTCTTGTATCTAAATTCCCTCAAGTATCTTCATTCGTTCTCTAATTCTTACCGGTGATTCACCCCTTTACTTCTTTCATTTTCAATTCTTACGATGGTTCGTTCAAGATTTCACTTTCTTCGTTATCGTATCAATTCATTCGTTGTTTCCAATCCCACCGGTGGTTCCATCAATACCTTCTCAAGTTTGCGCTATATCTCTTTCAATCCTTTCTACGAGAATAAGTAGTATGCCAAATCCGTTGCTTGTCATCAATTTAAATTTGTGAAGGATAGGCATGACATAATTATTATTCTTGTTTCATTCAAGTGATTAATTCCTTCTTCCGGAGATTGTTCATGATGAAGTAATTCTCGGTTCTAATATTCATCTTTTCTTTCCGGAGTTCCAAGTTCTCTCGGTTATATCATCGCAAAGCTCCATCTAAATCATTGCAAGGCTTCACCTTGTGTTTCCAACTTCTCTTTCTTTCTATCATCCTTTTATTACCGGAGTTCTTCATGGAAGATCTACATGATGGTTCATCAAGGATTGTTTTCATTCTTCAATTGTTCTTCAAGATTTCTCTTGAAGTTATGATCCGTCAAGCTATACTCAAAATTAAACATGGTGCTCAACACATGTCTTGTTTTGAGGAGCTCAAGTATTCTTCATCTTGCATTCTGAAGTGCAATTCTTTCTACCTTATCTTTTGAGGTGGTGTTATGTCACTCTTGACAATTTCCTTCATGTTTCATGATTCATATTGTTGCCAAGAATGAGGTATTTTAAATCCATCAATCTTTTTGCTGGAGTTATCTTGTGTCATATTTCACCTAAAGCCTTCCCTAAGGAATGTTGCTATTGTGGTGATTATCAATGGTCCAAGTTATCTCTCAATCATCTTGGTGGAAGAAGTTTTTCATCTCGTTTGTGTTATCATTTCTATTATTTGTTTCCGTAGTGGCAGAATTTCGCCTCAATATTGAGAAGTTTTCTATAAGCCCACTACAAGCTTATTCGTTTCGTTGTTGCTTTTCCAACAACTCCGTTCAATCCTTCTTTGCAAGGATGCTTTCCAAGTTCATTTGTGGCAGAAGTTGGCATTTTCTTCTTCATTCTGTTATTCCAATGATCTATCTTCTATTCTTTCTTCCAGAGGCATTGTGATGTTGCTCTTTTCACTCATCATCTCGAATTGTGAGGATCGTGTTCTTTTCGTGCTTATACATTTAACCGAAGTGTTGTGTCATCTCTTCAAGGCTTTCATCTTATCAAGTTTTGCCTCTCTTTTCAACCTGAGTGATGTCTGAAATCCTTCTTACCCATTATGCCATTCTTTCAATAGTTCCGGAGGCAGTGTGTTGTTGATTTCATCAAGTATCTTCCCATATTCTCAAGTTCATGTTCTAGTCCTTCCATGTTCAAACGGAGTGCTGCCCGAATTCTTCCTCTCTCATCTTGTTTTAACCAGAGTGGTTTCGAATTCTATCTTGTCCATTAAACTCTTGATTCATGTATTTGCAACCTTCAAGTTCTCGTAATGTTGCTTGTTCCTCTTTTCTAACAGATTGTTTGCAATCTTGTTCATCTCTGTTGTACTCTTTCTTTTATATTGCTCAACCTCTCAAGGTTTTTTGGTTTCACTCTTTGGTCGAAGAAGCAACTTAGTTTTACCTCTTCTCTTCCTCTTCCTTTTCCCTCCGGTGCAATCCTAGATCTCGGGACGAGATCCTCTCGTAGTGGTGGAGTGTTGTAACACCCCGGATCCGATGCGCCAGGTGTCCTTCAGTTATTCGCCGTCATTGCCTTGTCATCTGCTTGCATGTTGCATTTTGCCATGTCATCATCTGCATTTCATCTGCATGTTTTTCAAAATTTGCATCCGTTCGGGTTCCCCCGGTTCTCTCCGTTGTCCATTCGGAGTCCAGACCACACTCGCACGCACCCGCGGCACCTCCAAAATATTATTTTATAAGTGGCATAAAAATGTTCTCGGAATGGGTTGCAACTTGTCAAGCGGTCTTATTATAGTGTAGATAGGCCGCTTGCCAAATTTCGGCGCATTCGGAGTTCGTTCAACTGCCCAACCGTTAAATATATAACCGCGTTATAGTCGATCTAGCGTCAGACGTTTTCGGTATTCGGAAACTGTTGCCGGGCCTCTCTTCTCTTCTCTCCTCTCAGCCCGAGGCCTCTCATCACAGCCCGTCTAGCCCTCCTACACTTCCCCTCCGCTCCGGACCGTCCGATTATGATCGAACGGCTCCGAAACCCCCCTCCTAACCCCCAACCCTAGCCTCTTTTGCTATATAAAGACCCCCTCTCTCCAATTTTGGCCTCCTACCTACCCCCCTCCTCAATTCCCGTAGCCAGCCGCCACTCCCTCCTTGTTTTCAGCGCCGGTGCGCTCCCTCGTCGCCACATGTCGCCATCCCTTCGGCCAGCCGCCGCCAGCCCCCACCAGCGCCACCTCCTTCGACCAACCCAGCGGCGCCACGTCGCCACCTGACCGCGCCGCACCCAATCCCCTTGCGCCACGCATCTCCCAGCAGGCTCCCACCGCCGCAGGCCCGCCCAGGCCCGCGGGAAGCCCCTCCGAGCCCATCTGGGCCCGGATGTCGCCGCCGCCAGGGCCCGATCTGCCCGCTCCCTTCGGTCCGCCCCGTGCGGCGCCCGTCCCCGCCGACGGAGAGCGCCACCGCCTCTGCGCCGCCTCGCACCCCGCCACCTCGTCGCCGGAGACAAGCTTCGGTCACCGCTGTCGACCCCAAGTGTCTCCACCCCCTGCTCGCGACCCCGCCTCCTTCCTCTTCTTCGCTCTCTCTCAGATCCCTCTCTCTCCCTCTCCAGGAACCCCGCCGCACTTGGAGCTCCTCGCTGGAGTCGCACATGATGCCGCCGCCATCGGGAATGGTCCCCTCCGCCCCGGATCTGGAGGATCCCGGCCTCGTCCGCCCGTCCTCGACCCGCCTGCATCGCGCCGCCGCGCCATTGACCCCTGCCGCCGCCGCCATGCCCTAGCGGGAACGAGCAGAGGAGTCGCCCGCTCACCCGCTTGTTGACTGCGCCGCGCCTGGGCCGGCCTCGACTTCGGTCCAGCGTGCCCCTGCAGCCCAGCCTCACCACCAAGCCGGCCTGCCAGGCCTCCTACACCGACCGGGCCGAGCCCATGGGTGAGGCCCCCCAGCCCCTCCAGATTCGGCCCATTATGTTTTTTCCTGTTCTGTGAATTTCCTATTTTCCAAGGAATTGGCAGAATTGCAGAAAACCCCTCCATATTCATGCATTTAATATCTCTCAAACTGTGCATCATGAAGAACACTGAGGACTGGCTCGAAGCACGGCAGAAATTCCATGTCCACATGAGGAATATGTTCATGATCGAAGACTTTGTCTTTGTTGAACAGTAATGAGGAATAGAAATTTTCTTGACTAGCAGTCCAGAAACGCCTCTTCGTTATGCGAGCAGAATCATAGGGGTTGTAGTCTGTGAAGAACACATGCTCGCTGAAGAAATCTTCAGCCTTGAACTTTTGCTTCTTTGAGAATGGATCCGTTGGCTTGGGCACTGGAGTGTCAGTGAGTTGCATCACAACCTCGGGATTCGCAATCTCAGGTTCTTCAGGCTGAGGAATTTCTGGTTCCTCTTCAGTTGCAGTCTGCGTGTTCAAAGGATCATTAACAACAGTTTCTTCAGCACTAGTGGCTGGAATTTCTTCATGTACAGACGAGGTGGGATGAGTTTCTTTAGAGCCCATTTGAACGGTTGGTGCAGGGGACTAAGGTATTTGTTGTAACGGGGTGAAGAGTGGAGTATTGGGGTCCTGACTTTCCCAAAAGTCATCATTCATCACGGGCGTTGTGCAGCCAATGTCCATGTCATCATCTTCATTTTCTTCAATGCCAGCCTCTTGATCTGTGAACTGAGGCATTGGCGAGGAAGCAACATGCGTGGAAGGGATCGAGTCCACTTCAATTTCTTCATCAACCTGCTCTGACGAAGCAGCAGATTGAGGTTCTTCATCAGATCCGCTTGGAACAACATCAATTGGATTTTCAAGTGAGCTGGTCATAGGCTTCATCTTCTTTGGAACTGCAGATTCTGAAGCACTTGATGCTTTCCTTTTCTTCACTGCAGCTCACTCTGCAGCCTTGGTCTTCCTCACATCTGATGCAGATGGAAGGGTAGGAGTTGGTGTAGGCGCAGGAGGAGCTGAGGAATCTGGTTGATTTTCTTCAGGCGCAACTGATGCAGTTGCCCTGACTTCTTCAGTTTCTTCAGGCGCACCACTAGTGGATGCCCTGGCAATTTCTTCAGCGGCTGGAATGGAGTCATCAGCCCTGGAACTAGCATTTTCATCAGCAGCCTGAATGTCATCAGCGGTGCTAGCATGTTCTTCAGTTGGCTGAGCAGAAGCTTCAGCTTGAGGAATTTCTTGTTGCGATGGGGCTGCAACATTGGTGAACTTCTCAGTCAGTTTCACAAACCTGACTTTGGCTCCTTGCCAATCAGCATAATAAGCAGTGAAATCATCTTTGAGGGCTTTGATTTCATATTGAATCTTGAGGAGTTCATCAGTTGTCATATTGACAACGTTTTTCTTCAGGAACTTCTCTTTCCTGAACTGAGCCTTCTTGATGTGCCTCGCCTTCTCAAATTTCCATTTCTCTTCAGTGATGAAATAGGTCAGCATGTGACTTTGGCCAGGAGTCAAATGAAAATCAGGCATAGGAGTGCTTGGGTCCTTGTGCCAGAGATCAATGTAATCTAGGATCGCCCTTTGATCCAAAAGCAGTGGCACATTTGTGCCTTTGGCTCTAGAGGCCCTTTCTTGTCTGTCTCTGATGATTTCTGCAAGTTCACCATCATCAGCTTCATCGTCAGATGGCACTTGGAAGGCAACCTGTTTCTTCTTCGGACTTGGCCGAGGACCTCGACCAGCCGTTGCCTTTGTCTTCGCAGAGTGGGGCCTAATGAAGATTTTGGTGCAGCTGAGGAACTCGCTGAGGCACTAGAGGCAATAGAGATGCATGTAGTCCTTTGGCACATGGCCAGATGTACATGTGTTGAGGACTTTGCCGGAGCAGCTGAGGACGTTGGAGGAGCAGGAGCAGCATGAGGAACTGGCCGTGAGGGCTCTGAAGAATCTAGCCGTGAGGGCATTGCTGAGGAACTTGGCCGTGAGGGCATAGTTGGTGAAGCACTTGGCTTGTGAGCGGACTTCTTTGCCATTGATTTCCTAGGCCTGACAGAGGCCTCAGTGGTAGCAGCAGCAGCAGAGTCTTCATTGAATTTCCTCACTGCTTCTTTGGCTTGTCTTGCCAACTTGGTTTGGCATTTGGCCCATTCTTCAGGAAAATCCTCACCACGCTTGATGCTGGTGGGGTCAGCTTCTTGGCCAGGTGCCAATGGAGCTCTTGGGCATGGAGGATTTAGTGCGAATTTCTTCATATACTTCGGAGTTACATATCTGTACTCCCTCCATTCTCTTGCCCATCTCCTTTCAATCTTCTGTATGCACACCTTGCGCTGATTTTTATTTTCCTTTCCGTACTTAGCCTCATCAGGTGTGCAATAATCAGCATAGATGGCCTCAGGTATTTCAAAAGCAGTCATGACCTCAAGCTTCTTTCCTCCTTTCTGCGGCTTCTTACCGTCTACCATATTCTTCGGATGAGGAATTTGAACAATCGAATTCTCTGAAGAAGTATGCAACTTTTCTTCGAGGAACGCTGCAAATGAGTTAAGTTGATGAGAACCTAGTGATTCAGCAGCGGTCATGAGTACCTGTGAACAGAGTATAGTTGCGAGGAATTTGGAGAGGTCATATGCGTTCTTAGAAGGTTTTTCAAAAAGAACAAATTTGAGGAATTTGACCAGATGAGCCTTGAAGAATTTCACTACGCGTTCTTTGTCTTAGGTTCCAGAGTTGTATAGATCGAGGATCCACACAATTGAGGAATCTTGAAGAAAAATGATGCTTAGAGAAACGGATCAAGAACAGATGACTAGTGAGGTGTTTTGTGTGTGAGGATTTGAAGAATAAAACACCTTTGAAGATTTTGTTGTGAAAATCTGAATCAAAGAGGGCAGTAAAAGTAACTTTTAATTACCCTTGATGAAGAACACGACGAACTGTGAAGTAGAACAGTGAAGTTCGTCGGTGTAGATCTTCCACGCCCTAACTCGACGGAGGAAGACAGCTACGGCGGCGGCGGAGTGAAGATTTCCACGGCCGGCGCGAGTAAGACGGCGACGAGGTCGAGGCAGTGAAGCTCTTCCTCACCGGCGACGATGGAGTAGCGTCGGCGCTAGGGTTTGAGAAGCTCGAGCGAGAGAGAGAGAGGTCGAGCGGAGTAAAGGAAGTGAGGAAGGGGAGAAGGGGTATTTATAGTAGCAGTGAAAAACTGTTTGCCCGAAGATTTAGGATGAACATGCCCCTGACCCTTCTCATTCGTTTGACATGTGTCACCCACGTACTGAGAAGTGAAGATCGTGTTTGATCGTGGGTGAATAGATAAATCTATCGTGGGATGCGGAACGGTTTGAGTGGTAAAACCGAAAATTTTGGATAAGATTAGTTAAAAGTTCCGTTCGCAAATTCTTCAGCTGACAAGGACACAGTGAAGATTTTGAACGAGTTTCAAATAGAATGCACATGAAGAATTTGTGAATAGATTGGGTTGAGTGTAGCATAGAGGGGAAGGGTCCGATCACATTCACTTAGCAGAAAATGCAACTTAAAGAAATAGCCATAAGTGCATCATGTAGAGGACATAAACTTATATATATATATATATATATATATATATATATATATATATATATATATATATATATATATATATATATATATATATATATATATATATATATATATATATATATATAGCCAATGAAGAAAAACGTCGGAAACAGTGAAGATTTTGCAAAGTTGAAGAATTTGAAAAACTGAAGAATTTCAAAACTGAGGAATTTCAAAAATGAAGATTTTCAACTTTGGTGGTGGCGTGACCCACCGTATAAGAATGATGATTTCAGACACCGCGTACAATTGTCGTAGGGTTCTGAGAATCAAATTCTTCATTAAATTCTTCACACTTAGAGTGTTATTCTTCATTGATTGAAGAAAAATGTTTCTTCATGTGTTGCACATCTAAGTCATCAATTTTGCATAAGTGTTAGGATGGGTGTCCTTTTTCAAAGAACATTCAAAGATTCTAGGATATTTAGCTCGCACCGCAACTTGCTAAATCTCTTCTCATCCAAGGGATTTGTGAAGATATCAGCCAGCTGTTCTTTAGTCTTCACGTGCTCGATGGAGATGTCGCCCTTCAACACATGATCATGAAGAAAATGATGACGAATCTGAATGTGCTTTGTCTTCGAGTGCTGAACTGGGTTGTGTGCAATCTTGATGGCACACTCATTGTCACAGAGGAGAGGCACATTCTTCACGTTGACACCATAGTCCTTGAGAGTTTGCTTCATCCATAGTAGTTGAGCACAACAAGAACCAGCAGCAATGTACTCAGCTTCTGCAGTAGACAGTGATACGCAGTTCTGTTTCTTCGAGGACAAACAGACCAAAGATCGTCCGAGGAAATGAGAAGTACCAGATGTTGACTTGCGGTCCACACGATCACCAGCATAGTCAGAGTCAGAATATCCAATGAGATCAAAAGTAGAGCCCTTGGGGTACCATAATCCTAGTCTTGGTGTGTGAGCTAGATATCGAAGAATATGCTTCACAGCCTTATGTTGTGATTCCTTCGGTGCAGCTTGAAATCGGGCACACATGCAAACACTAAGCATTATATCTGGCCTAGATGCACATAAGTACAATAAAGAGCCAATCATGGAGCGGTATACCTTGTGATCGAATTCAATACCATTTTCATCAGTGCATAGATGGCCATTTGTGGGCATAGGAATTTTGACGCCTTTGCAATCTTGCATGCCGAATTTCCTCAGAACATCCTTGAGGTATTTCTCCTGAGATATGAATATGCCATTGTGCTGTTGACGAATTTGAAGACCTAAGAAGAATTTCAAATCTCCCATCATAGACATTTGATATGCTTCACTCATCATATAGGCAAATTCATCACTATAATGTTGGTCAGTACAGCCAAAGATAATATCATCAACGTGTATTTGGCACACAAACAGTTCACCATCATAAGATTTAGTAAAGAGAGTAGGGTCAAGTGAACCGGGTGTGAAGCCATTCTTCATGAAGAATACCTTCAAAGTATCATACCACGCTCGAGGGGCCTGCTTGAGGCCACAGAGGACCTTGTTCAGTCTGAAGACTTTGTCAGGATTCTTTGGATATTCAAAACCTGGGGGTTGAGCAACATATACATCTTCCTCAAGCTTACCATTGAGGAATGCACTTTTCACATCCATTTGATATAAAGTGATATTATTATAGTTAGCATAAGCAAGTAATATGCGAATAGCCTCAAGTCTAGCAACAGGTGCAAAAGTTTCATCGAAATCAATTCCTTCAACCTATGTGTAGCCTTGAGCTACAAGTCGTGCCTTATTCCTCATCACAAGGCCATTTTCATCTTGCTTGTTGCGGTAGATCCACTTTGTGCCAATGATATTATGCTTGCGAGGATCTGGATGTTTGACCAGTTCCCAGACATTGTTGAGCTCGAACTGATGTAATTCTTCTTGCATGGCCTGAATCCACTCAGGCTCCAGAAATGCTTCATCTACCTTAGTGGGCTCTGTGATGGAGACAAAAGCATAGTGCCCACAAAAGTTAGATAAATGTGAAGCTTTTGAGCGTGTGAGAGGACCTGGCGCTTCAATGTCATCGATGATCTTTTCAACTTGCACTTCTTTTGCAACGCGAGGATGAGCTGGTTGTCGTCGAGGAACTTGATCAGCATTTTCTTCAGCACCATTTTCTTCAGCAGTGTCTTCAGGTGCATTAGCTCGACGATCTTCGCATTCTGGAATGAATTCTTCAGTAGATTCTTCGATAGGAATGACATCCTCAGTTGCCTTGAACTTGATAGAATCCTCAGGTGCTGGTTCATCTATCACAGAAGGTAGGTGCTCTCTTTGCGAGCCATTAGTTTCATCGAACCGCACATCTACAGTTTCAACAACCTTGTGAAGAACGTTGTTGAAGACTCTGTAGGTGTGCGAGTCCTTTCCGTAACCAAGCATAAAACCTTCATGTGCTTTTGGTGCAAATTTAGAATTGTGATGAGGATCTCTAATCCAACATTTAGCACCGAAGACTTTGAAATAACTCACATTGGGTTTCTTGTCAGTGAGGAGTTCATAGGCAGTCTTTTTGAAGAATTTGTGAAGATATACTCGATTGATGACATGGCACGCAGTATCAATTGCCTCAATCCAGAAACGACGAGGCGTCTTGTATTCATCAATCATAGTGCAAGCCATTTCAGCGAGGGTTCTGTTCTTGCGCTCCACGACGCCATTCTGCTGAGGAGTATAAGGAGCAGATAACTCATGAGTAATACCAAATTCATCAAGATAGCCATCAAGACCATAATTCCTGAACTCGGTCCCATTGTCAGTTCTGATGTGCTTGATCTTCACATCAAAGTTGGTTGAAGCCCTCGAGGAAAAACGTTTGAAGATTTCGTGCACTTCATGTTTGTAAGTGACAATGTGTACCCATGTGTAACAAGAATAGTCATCAACAATAACAAATCCATATAGAGATGCATCATTTGAAATAGCAGAATAATGATTAGGACCAAAGAGATCCATGTGAAGCAATTCAAATGGACGAGTAGTGGTCATGATAGTCTTTGCTGGATGCTTGGCCTTTGTCATCTTTCCAGCTTCACAAGCACCACACAAGTGATCCTTGAGGAATTTGACATTCTCAATGCCAATGACATGCTTCTTATTCTCAAGCGTGTTTAAATTCCTCATGCCAGTGTGACCAAGTCGTTGATGCCATAGCCAGCCTTCTGAAGCCTTTGCCAGTAAGCACACGGCTGGTTGTGGTCCTGTAGAGAAATCAACAATATACAGATCTCCTCTCCTAAAACCTTTGAAGACTTTGGAGTGGTCAGCTTCCATGATCACAACACAACGATATCTTCCAAAGACAACAACCATATCGAGATCACAAAGCATTGAGACGGACATGAGGTTGTATCCTAAGGACTCGACAAGCATGACTTTGTCCATGTGTCGATCCTTTGAGATCGCAACCTTACCTAGACCCAATACCTGACTTTTGCCTTTGTCAGCGAAGATGATGTGCTTCAGATGTGATGGTGATAAGGGAGCATCCATCAATAGATTCTTGTCACCAGTCATGTGATTTGTACATCCACTATCGAGGACCCACTCATTTGCTTTGGGCTGATCATCCTGCAGATGAATTAGTGCATCTTAAGAACTCATATACTTCATCAGTGAAGAATATGATATCAAATTCATCAGATGAATTTCATCAAAGAGTAAAAACAGATATAGCAGTATGAGGACGTGTGAAATGAAAGTTCATTTCATCATGATTCACCTGCGGCCTTTCAGGCACTTTTTGTTAGGCCCCCAGCAAATTCTTCAGACATTAAAGCACGTCTGGAGACCTGACCCTGCATAAGAGAATAGTTATTTTTCTTCACCACCCACATCTGAAGGGGTGGCAAAGAGTTCATCACTCTACGAGCACCATATGAGAAAGGTGGCATAGAAGCCAATCCATTTCGTTTCATATAAGAGGGGTTAGGGTAAGCATATGAATAAGCAGAGAAATTCTTCGAGGACTTATGAACATAATGATTTGAAGAATAATGCGCATATTCATATCCCATAGCTCTACCCTGCGAAATAGAGTTGTTAGCACGATGATGATCATATGAGGACTTTGATCCTTTTGAGGAATTTGATCCATGTGAAGAATTAGGTCCATATGAAGAATTGGATCAGGGGTTCCTGTTCTTCACAGGTGGTGTCATGAGGACATTCACCTGAAGACTTTCAACATAACTTTTGGGGACCCAGATTTTCTTCATAGGGGAACCATTCCTGCAGTTAGTGCCAACATATCTAGCAAATACTTCACCATTCTGATTTTTGAACAGTTTATAGTTGGAGTCAAATGACTCATCAGAAGAATGAGGAGATTCACATGTAAAGCCAGATAAGTTAGATGGATCAACTGGAGGTCCCTTTGCAGCAACCCATGAGGTTTTGGGGTACTGCTGAGGCTTCCAATACGTTCCATCAGCATTGAGTTTCCTCTCAAAGGCAATACCCTCTTTCCTAGGGTTTCTATTGAGGATCTGATTTTTGAGCGCATCACAAAGAATCTGATGCCATTTGAAGCTTTTGTACATGCCTGTCATGTACAATTCCTTCAGCCCTGCATCATTAGTAGTACTAGCAATGTCCTCAGATGAGGAATTAGTGATAGCAGAGACAGGTGAGGAATTTGTAATAGTTGAAGCATTTGAACATTCAGGTGAAGAATTAGCAGATTCACGTTCAATGCACTTTAAGCATGGAGGAACAAATTCTTCTTGAGTAGCGCTGATTTGTTGAGCAAGTAATGAATCACACTCCTTCTGAAGATCTTCATAACTCACTCTTAGCTTCTCAAGATCTTGCTTTCTTTGAAGAAGTTCAAGAGAAAGCTTCTCGTGATCAAATAAGAGAGTGTTATGATGACCTTGGAGATCATCAAACTTGGAATGGAGTCCCTGAAGACTTTTAGCCAAGGCTTTTGACTGATCCATTTCTTCACCCAACATATCATCGCTCTTATTTAGCATGTAATGAACCTTTTCCAAAGCTCTTTGTTGTTTAGTGGCAAGAGAAGCAAGTTTAACATAGCTAGGTCCAAATTCATCGCCAGATTCATCATCACTAGACTCGGATAGGTAGCATTCGGTTGCCTTAGCACTGTTTGCCATAAGGCAGGGGTTGGACGATGATGATTCTGGTTCGAATTCATCTCCTTGAGAGATTCCTTGTAATCCTCAAACCAAGGATCATGACGACTAAGATGTCCATCATAGACCTCAGAGAGACGGTCCCAGATTAACTTCGCGTGATTGAGATGCATGACGTTCCTGAACTGATTTCGGGACAGACTTGAGCAGATGACATCCTTCGCTGTGAGGTTAAGTAGAGTATACTTGCGAATGTCATCAGCCTCAGCCATCTTGCATAGATCGGTAAGACCGATCTCGGTGACGGTCCACAGTTTGCTGTCCATAGCCATGAGTTGCTTTTTCATCATGGCCTTCCACCGAGGATACTCATGACCGTCAAAGATGGGGCAGGAAACGTTCCTCAATCCTGCAGTCGACATAACTAAAACTCCAGGTGATTAAACCAAAATCACACAGAACAAGGGAGTACCTTGCTCTGATACCAATTGAAAGTGCGTTATATCGACTAGAGGGGGGTGAATAGGCGATTTTTATGAATTCTTCACTGAGGAATTTTCCGGTGAGGAAATTCCTTAGCGAAGAACTGCTTGCAGTAGAATAAGTACTCAGAAGTAAGCATAACAGGATACAGACATAGTCATCATGATGAAATGAAGACAAGCACAGAGTACAGAAAGCATAAACATAGGATAACACAAGATGAAGACAAACAGACTGAAGAAATTAAACTGAGGAAATTGAGAAAGTCTTCAGTCAAACCTTCAAACACAGATATGAACAATCACTCAACACAGTAATGAGGAAATGAAAGAGTTGAGGAAATAGAACCAGTAAGGTTGGTGAAGACAATGATTTGGTAGACCAGTTCCAACTGCTGTCTCAGTTGTACGTCTGGTTGGAGCGGTTGAGTATTTAAACTCGAGGACACATAGTCTCGGAAACCCAGTCACTGAGCACGCAGCTCAGGACACCAAGTCCTCACCATATTCTCCTTTAACTAAGGTCACACAGACCTTGTCCAATCACTCGTGGTAAGTCTTCAGCGACTTCCAAACCTTCATAGACTCGGTCACTCGGCGATCCACAATTCCTCTTGGATGCTCTAGACCATGACGCCTAATCATCTGGAAGAAGCACAGTCTTCAAAGGTAACAAGCGTCAGATCCACGCAGGATCAATCTCTTCAGTGATGCTCAATCACTTTGGGGTTTGTAGGTGTTTGGGTTTGGGTTTTTCCTCACTCGATGATTTTCGCTCAAAGTCCTCGGAGGATGGGTTGCTCTCAAATGACAAGTGTCAGTTTCTCTCGGAGCAGCCAACCAGCTAGTGGTTGTAGGGGGCGGCTATTTATAGCCTAGGGAGCAGCCTGACATGATAAGACATAAATGCCCTTGTCTGATATGACCGTTAGGTGGATAAGATATTTTGGGACAGCTGGCGCGCAACACAGCAACTGTCGGAAATTTAGGAAAACTCGAGTGAGGCTACCCGTGGCCCATTACTCCGACAGTAGTCCCCGAAGCCGGTGAAGCGTCGTGGTCGTGGGGCCGTGAAGACTCAGCGGTTTCCCCCTCACCGAGCTCCGGGAGAATGCTTCGATCCGCCTTGCGGTGCGCCGGCATCTCGACCCGTCTTGCGGCGCGCCAGCTTCTGAGGCTGGCTTCGACAAGGCGGGATCGTCGGCCGGTTTTGAACTTCAAGGCGGGAGAATAGGTGGCGTGCCTGCTAAGCTTTATCAGGCCGCCGCCCATTGTAGGGGCACCACGCGGCGCCCGCCAGCCTGCCATCCCACGCGCCCGATGGGATGTGACAGCGGGCCAGGCCCGCCACTACCGGGCCTCGGCGCGTGGGCGGATGCGCTGCACCGAGGCGGGCGGTTGCGATTCCCGCGGTTATTCATGGCGCAGTAAGTCTGCGAGGAGAACGTGGGGACGTGGGGGCGTGGGCGCAGTTAATCTCGCGTCCCATGCCCTGTCCCCTCGGCTTCATAGCCCAAGGGCTATAAGTAGGGGGGAGGGGTGCAGCGGGGCACGCGCACCCCCTCCCACTTCTTCTTCCTCCTCTTGTTCTCTCCACCATAGTTGTTGTTGTTGCTCCTTGCTGGTCGTAGTGCTGCCGACGCTGCCGTTGCGCTCTCGCCCCTCCCGCAACTCTACCCGTAGCTATGGCGCGTGAGAAGGGCGGTGACTGGGACGGCTCGACGGTCATTGAATACCACATCACCTTCCTCCGCGACACGCGCCGGATGCCCAATGCGGCATTTGTCAAGGCAGGGGTGCCGCCGGAGGCGGAGATCTCGTCGGTGCCGCAGGGGGACGAGCGGGTCGTCTTCCGCTCGCACTTCCTCCGCGGCTTCGGCCTCCCAGCGAGCGGCTTCTTTCGCTTGTTCCTCGACTTCAACCACCTCCAACCTCATCATCTGACGCCCGATACCATGACCCTACTCTCCGCCTTGGTCACGGCGTGCGAGGGCTACATCGGCGTCCTCCCCATGCTCGAGCTGTGGGGAGTGTTCTTCTATGGGAAACTCGGCACCTCTGCCAAAGACACGGCAGGCGAGTGCGGAGGCTACGTTGCCGTGCGCCGGCCGGCGAAGAGGAATGCCTTCCTCGTCATCAAGCTGGCCCAGTCAGTGAAGTTGTGGCAGCAGTCCTACTTCTACCTCGAGAATGTAGATCTGGTTGCCGACTTCCTCAACCTGCCGCCCTACGAGGCCGGCCCCCCCACCGGGCTTCAGCCCAACTGGCGGTACAAGCCGAAGCCGGTGTCGGCGGACGCGGCGGCTGCCATCGGCCGACTCCGAGTGCTCCAGGAATCGGAGGGCCACGTGGCCTCCGACCTCCTTGTTGCCTTCGTCGAGCGCCGAATCCTCCCGCTCCAGAGTTGCCCTCATCCGATCTTTCGGATGGGCGGGCACCGCGACCCGTGCCGGTTGTGCACGAAAGGGATGCCGCCTGTCGAGGTTGCGCGGATGGTGAATGAGATCTCCGACCTCAAGGTGTCGGAGGAAGACTGGCGGTACAGGAAACGGCCATACTCCCGCCATAATCCGCCGCCTACCGTAAGACCCTCGATTTCTTCCTTCAGATTTGTCTTTTAGTCTTGCTTTTCTTGTGATTCGACTCCTCTCTTGACCGCAGAGTTACATGTCCGCGGCAGCGGCCGCCATCGTGGGGCCAGGTGGTGACTACCTGCCGGACAGGGCAGTGAGTGACGTGAACGACCCCGACTTTGGGGCGGCCGCCCTGGCGGATGACACAACAGGTGGCGGCAGCGGAGCAGGCGGCTCTAAGGAAGGCGGTGGCATGGAGACCTAGCCCGACGATGACGAGGACGAGGACGAGCCACGCCCCGTTTGGAGCATGGCCAACACCAGCGCCGGCCCCTCTGCAGGGCCGCCAGCTTGTGGCGGCAAGCATAAGCGGAAGCAAGGCGCTGCCCTATTTGGCAGCGCACCGAAGAAGCCCAAGAATCCGACCGCAGCGACCAGGCGGCAAGAGGCCGCAGCCAAGGCGGCCAAGTATCAGAGGCAGCCGAAGGTGCCTGTCATGGTATCGGCGTAAGTATCTTTCTCTAGCTTTCGCTTGTTCTGTCGATCCGGCCTAAAATAAATTCTTTGTCGTGTCTTCATATCTCAGGGCCCCTCTCACCCTCGAGAAGTCAGGCACCGCCTCGGTCATCAGGTCGGCGATGACCTCCTCCACCAGCCGGCGGATCGATCCGGTCGCCGACCTTCGGGAGGCGACAGAGCGGAACGCGCGGGAGGTGCGCGATGAAGAGGTCGACCACTTGGCGAAGGCGGAGGCGGACAAGGCCGCAGCCTCCACGGCGAGGAGGCTGGCGCAGGCGGAGGCCGAAGCCGTGGAGAGGGAGCGGCTCGCGGAGGCCGCGTGTCGCCAGGAACCGCTGCTTGTGATGCCACTGAACACCGCGCCACCTCCGCCGGAGTTCGAAGCGACGACCGGGGGAGCCGGTGATGAGCACCCGGTCATGGAGAGGGAGGGCGACGACGTGGCCATGCCTGACGTCTTCATGCCGCCGCTGCCTCCAACTAGCGAAACGCGGGTCGAGCAGCCGGCTGAGCCGCCAGTGCCACCGGCTGAGAACGTGGTGGTGATGGACCTAACTCCTCAGGTCCGCACACCCGTGCGCCTCCGTCTTGAGAAGGCGGCCTCGGCGCCGTGACCGCTGGAGACCGGAGCCGCGAGCTCATCGGTCCCTAATACCGAGGCATCTAGCACCACACCAACCGGCTGGGTGCATGGAGGCGGGACGGGCGCCCTGATCCAGGCGTCCCTCGACGTCCAGGCCAAACTCCGGGCCGAAGCCGAAGCCCTCAGGTGTTGCAACGAGGCATTCCTGGAATCGTGAGCCGCCATCCGTGTAAGTGTTGGGGAACATAGCAGAAATTCAAAATTTTCCTACGAGTCACCAAGATCTATCTATGGAGAGACTAGCAACGAGGGAGAGGGGAGTGCATCTACATACTCTTGTAGATCGCTAAGCGGAAGCGTTCAAGAGAACGGGGTTGAAGGAGTTGTACTCGTCGTGATCCAAATCACCGGAGATCCTAGTGCCGAACGGACGGCACCTCCGCGTTCAACACACGTGCAGCCCGGTGACTTCTCCCATGCCTTGATCCAGCAAGGAGAGAGGGAGAGGTTGAGGAAGACTCCGTCCAGCAGCAGCACAACGGTGTGGTGGTGATGGAGGAGCGTGGCAATCCAGCAGGGCTTCGCCAAGCACCGCGAGAGACGAGGAGAAAGAGAGGTAGGGCTGCGCCAGGGAGAGGTGGAAACTCTTGTGTATGGCAGCCCCAAAACCTCAAGTATATATAGGGGAGAGGGAGGGGGCTGCGCCCCCTTAAGGGTTCCCACCCCAAGGGGTGCGGCTGCCCCAAAAACCCATCTAGGGTGACAGCCAAGGGGGGGAGAGGGGGAAACTTGCCCCCCAAGCAAGGTGGAGGCGCCCCCTCCCCAAACCCTAGGTGTCTTGGGCCCTTGTGGGGGGCGCACCAGCCCACCTGGGGCTGGTCCCCTCCCACACTTGGCCCATGCTACCCTCTGGGGCCGGTGGCCCTACTTGGTGGACCCCCGGGAGGGTGGTCCCGGTACGTTATCGATAGCACCCGAAACCTTTCCCGTGACCAAAACAGGACTTCCCATATATAAATCTTTACCTCCGGACCATTCCGGAACTCCTCATGACGTCCGAGATCTCATCCGAGACTCTGAACAACATTCGGTAACCACGTATATCTATTCCCTATAACCCTAGCGTCATCGAACCTTAAGTGTGTAGACCCTACGGGTTCGGGGACCATGCAGACATGACCGAGACAACTCTCCGGCCAATAACCAACAGCGGGATCTAGATACCCATGTTGGCTCCCACATGTTCCACGATGATCTCATCGGATGAACCACGATGTCGAGGATTCAATCAATCCCGTATACAATTCCCTTTGTCTAGCGGTATTGTACTTGCCCGAGATTCGATCATCGGTATCCCGATACCTTGTTCAATCTCATTACCGGTAAGTCTCTTTACTCGTTCCGTAACACATCATCCTGTGATCAACCCCTTGGTCACATTGTGCACATTATGATGATGTCCTACCGAGTGGGCCCAGAGATACCTCTCCGTTACACGGAGTGAAAAATCCCAGTCTCGATTCGTGCCAACCCAACAGACACTTTCGGAGATACCCGTAGTGCACCTTTATAGCCACCCAGTTACGTTGTGATGTTTGGTACACCCAAAGCATTCCTACGGTATTCAGTAGTTGCACAATCTCATGGTCTAAGGAAATGATACTTGACATTAGAAAAGCTTTAGCATACGAACTACATGATCTTTGTGCTAGGCTTAGGATTGGGTCTTGTCCATCACATCATTCTCCTAATGATGTGATCCTGTTATCAATGACATCCAATGTCCATGGTTAGGAAACCGTAACCATCTATTGATCAACGAGCTAGTCAATTAGAGGCTTACTAGGGACATGGTGTTGTCTATGTACCCACACATGTATCTGAGTTTCCTATCAATACAATTATAGCATGGATAATAAACGATTATCATGAACAAGGAAATATAATAATAATAACTAATTTATTATTGCCTCTAGGGCATATTTCCAACAGTAAGCTTCCTGCTTCTTCTTTACCTTGATCTTCTTTCAACCTTCATGGGGGTGCGCCAGTGCACCCACTGGGTGTAGTCCCCAAGTTTCGGGCCGGCTGCTGAGCAGGCGGTCCGGAACATTATCTTGTCGGAGTTACATGTTGATCTTGTCTGACATTCCCCTCTGCGGGACTACCACAACCTCCGCGCGGTCGCCTACAACTCCAGGGTCCAGGAGCTGGAGACGCAGGCCGAACATCTGTCGGAGAGTTGGAGTAAGCCTTGATTCCTTTCTTCTGCGGGGGCGCGCCAGCGCACCCGTGGGGTGTAGTCCCCGAGGTTCGGGCCGAATGCTGAGCAGTCGGGCCAAATCTCCCCGGTTAGCTGCATCTTTCTTTGTTTTTTGACTAATGTTCTTCCTTCTCTTCCTTTCTTCAGGGGCCAACGCCACCTTGCAGCAGCATTTGGGCGAAGCCAACACCGCCTTGCGAGGCAAGGAGGCGGAGTGCGGCAAGCTGGCCGAGGAGCGAGACCGCCTGGTCACTCAGCTTGCCGAACAGGCGGAGGCCCTCAAGGCGGCCCAATTGGAGGTGAAGACGAAGGAGGCTGACCTCCTCGCCGAGTTTGAGGTCGAGCACTCCGCCTGGGCTGACAAGGAAGCCCAGATGACGGCCTACTTCGGCAACATTGAAGATTTGGTCGATGGTAAGCTCCATTCTCTTGGTTTCTTGTTTCAAACTGTCGGCCCTTATCTAGGTCAATCCCTTGCTTATAACTTTGGCCTTTTTCTCCTTCCGTCCAAATAGACTTCTTCTCGGGCCATTCTGTTGCCACAATCCAGATGATCGAGGCCCAGCGCGAGGAGCGGAGGGCGGAGGGCGTACAGATCGCCGCTGACGCCCCCCGGACTCTTGGTGAGCAGATCCTTAACATCCAGGCCCGCCTTCGGCCTGCCCATCAAATGCTGCGCTGCCTTCAGTGTATCGGCGCCCAGGCAGTTTCCACCCTCTGGCCAGGCTTGCTGGCCCCATGCACCCCAAGCCGGGCTGCCGACTAGCTGGAGGTGGCGGCCGGCCGCCTGTAAGCCTGGAAAGGCTTAGCAGCCCGGGCAGGAGCGCGCCGGGCCCTGGAATTCGTCAAGGCGTGGTACCCTAGGCTAGATCTAGCCTAGTTAACCACGTTCCAGCTGGAGGCACAGGAAGAGCTGGCGGCGGTGGAAGCCGAGCTCATCACCAGGGCGGCGGTGATCACCGACTTCACCGACACCAGCGTCTTTGTCCCAGAGGTGGTCAAGGAAGGTGCCCAAGCGTTGCAGGAGTGGCTCGAGCTGAACCCGGAGGACAGCGAAGATTGAGCTGAAATCATCGACTCCAGCGATGAAGGGAAAGAAGGGGAGGAGGAGGAGGAGGAGAGCGACGTTGACCTGCCGGAGGTCGGGGCGGATGGTCAGCCCCAGCCTGACCGGGCCTCAAGCAACGAGCCCCGCACCAAGGCGTCGACTGCTACTGGAGACGGCCAGGCGGGGATCGACCAGCCACCCGTTCCTCCGACGGATGCAACCGACTCCGTCCTCCAGCCCTCCGTCGTCCAGACTGCCGCTGCCGATTCTTCTGCCAAGATGGAGCCGCCTGCCGCGTCAGGCGGCACAGCCGACTCCAGCGTTCAGCCGGAGCCTTCCGTTGCGCCAACCGGCACCGCCCAGCTGGAGCCTTTTGCTGCACCATAGGATTTTCTCTTTTCCCCTGTTTGCTTAGAGTTTTTGGACAATCTTGGTTAAATTTTGCAATGCCACCCGTGGGGTGTATGTTCGAACTTTGTTTGAATGCCGGCCGGTAGGCCTTTATCCATGTAAATATTCTATCACTTGTTTATGCTTGTTGTGCCGTCTTCTAACTTTCCTTGCCTTTTGCTCCTTGGTTTTTTCCTTTGCCGCCCTCCCTTGGCTATCCTCTTTCCAGCCAAGCAACCGCTCTGCGGACTGCGGCTGGGTTGAGTACTTTGCTGTTTGTGGGAGGGCTAGTACTTAGCCATTCGGAGTGTTTGGCAATAAAAGCAGAAGCCGGCTGACCGCCTGCTCGACAGCCGGGCGCCTAGGTGCGATGTCGGCTTCCACTATATGTGTTTCTTCCTTAGTCGTTTTTCGTGTGGGGCACCATTTTGCAACCCCTGCCCGACATGCAGTCGCTCTGTGTGCTGCGGCTTCTGACAAAGGAAGTTTTTGGTGCCGACACACTACTTGTCCGGCTATAGGAGGCAGCATATAGCAGAACGCGGCGAGCCTCTGGGCCGACTGGTCGAACCCGGTGCTAGGCGGAAAAAATAAAGCTACACATACTCATAAGCATAATGCTTACCATATAGATAAAAGAGGGTAGTCCCCGAGCTCTTCTGGGGGGACCCGGAGTCTTTATACATAGTACAAAAGGTAGCGTGATACATACTGCTTTCAACTATAAAACCTTCGGAGGAGGTTTGCGTTCCATGGCCTCTCTGTCTCTTTGCCTGAATCATCTCTCTTGCGTGCTCTGGGCGTCTGGGCATCGATCAGATAGTAGGAATCGTTGCCCAACACCTTGCTGATGATGAAAGGGCCTTCCCAAGGTGTCGAGAGCTTGTGCTGTCCGGCTGTTCACTGGATCAGCCGGAGCACAAGGTTTCCCTCTAGGAAGGCTCTTGGCTTCACCTTGTGATTGTAGTATTGGTGCAGACTCTGCTGGTAGATGGCCGATCGGCTGAGTGCCAACAGCCGGCCTTCCTCCAGCAAGTCGACGCCGTCTTCTCGCGCCTCCTTGGCATCCGTCTCAGTGTACATGGTGACTCTTGGGGAGTCGAACTCGATGTCTATTGGGATGACGGCTTCGGCACCGTAGACGAGGAAGAAAGGTGTGAAGCCGGTTGACTTGTTCGGAGTTGTGCGCAAGCTCTAGAGGACGGCCGGCAGCTCATTGAGCCAGCAGCCGGCCGAACGCTCCAGAGGCTCAACCAGTCGGGGCTTGAGGCTGGACAGAATGAGGCCGTTTGCACGCTCAACTTGGTCATTTGACTGCGGATGGGCAACGGATGCTAAGTCCAGGCGGATGCCCTATGTTGCGCAGAAACGAGCCAAGGCTCCTTTGGCGAAGTTGGTGTCGTTGTCGGTGGTGATGCTATGTGGTATGTCGTATCACGTGGTGATGTCAGCGATGAAGGTCACGGCAGTCGGCCCATTCAGCTTCTTATTGGTTTTGCCTCTATCCACTTAGTGAACTTGTCCACAGCGACAAGCAAATGAGTCATGCCACCATAGGCCGTCTTGAATGGTCCTACCATATCCAGCCCCCAAATAGCAAAGGGCCGGGCTATGGGAATGGTCTTGAGTGCAGAAGCCGGCAGATGTGGCTTGGAGCGGAACCTCTGACACCCTTGACACTTCTGAACTAGTTCTTTGGCCTCTTCTAGAGCAGTCGGCCAGAAGAATCCATGACGGAAATCCTTGGCCACAAGTGATCTTGTAGCCGCGTGGTGGTTGCACTCGCCTTGGTGGATATCCCTGAGTATAACTTGGCCTTGGTTCGGCTCCACACAGCGCTGATAAACCCCAGTAACACTTCGTCGCACTAGCTCTCTGTTAGTGTAGGCTGCTGCTTGCCTTTGCACTTGTCGGGCCGAGATCTCATCAGTCGGCAGCTCTTTATTCACCAGGAACTTGAGGATTGGCTGAGCCCAAGATGGTGCTGCAATTTCTTTGACTGCCACTACCGCTACTTGTATGAGGGTGGTTGGGCCGGGAGGCGGCGGGTTGGCAGCTGCTTCCGCCTGATGTGCTGAAGAAGTCTCGGGGCCAACTGCTGAAGTCCCCGGGCCGGGCTCTGGAGTCCCCGAGCCGGGTGCGGCTGCAGCAGTCCCCGGGCCGCCCGCCAAAATCCTCGTGCCTGCCTCTGGGACTGTCAAGTCGGATCCGACTGCTTCGGGAGGAGCCGGCACAAAGATGGAATCTGATTTGGGAGATGGCTTGACAAATGGCTTGAGAAGGCGGTGTAGGGCGACGCCGGGTGGTATTGCTTGTCGGGTGGAGCCAATCCGTGCCAAGGCATCTACTTGCTCATTGTCGTTTCTTGGCACGTGAAGGAACTCGCACCCGTCAAAGTATCCGCTAAGTTGCTACACGAGGAAGCGGTAGCTTGCCATGTTTGCATCCTTGGCATCCCAGTCACCTGACGACTGTTGGACCACCAAGTCGGAGTGATCATAGCACAGGATCTGGCGGATGCCGAGTTCCTTGGCAAGCCGGAGCCCGTGTATGAGTGCCTCATATTCAGCTACGTTGTTGGAGGCAGCGAAGTGGACTTGCAGCACGTATTTGAGCTTGTCACCCTTGGGAGAGGTGAGGACAACGCCGGCTCCCAAACCAGTGCGCATTTTTGAACCATCAAAATGCATCCGCCAATGGGTAGAGTCTGGTGCAGGCGGCAAATACTGGGTCTCGGCCCAGTCGACGAGGAAGTCGGCTAGCACTTGTGACTTGATGGCGGTGCGAGGCTGGTAGTAGATGGCGTAAGGGGCCAGATCAATAGCCCACTAGGCCACCCAGCCAGAGACATCTCGGCTTCCAATGATCTCGGCCAGCAGAGCCGTGCAGACGACGGTTATTGGGTGCTCTTGAAAGTAAGGCTTCAGCTTCTTGGTGGCAAAGTGCACGCCGTAGCACATCTTTTGGTAATGTGGGTAGTTTTGCTTGGAGGCGGACAGTACTTCTCTTAAGTAATACACCGGTCTCTGGACCGGCAATGCTCTGTCCTCCTCCTTGTGCTCTACCACCATGACTATGCTGACAACCCGACTGGTGGCTGCGATGTAGAGGAGCATGGGTTCCTTCTCAGTCGGAGCCGCCAGGATAGGCGGGGTTGCCAACATCTTCTTAAGCTGGAGAAATGCTTCGTCTGCCTTGTTGTTCCACTCAAAAAATGTGGTCTTCTTCATGAGTTGGTACAGGGGAAGAGCCTTCTCGCCCAGCCTGCTGATGAAATGGCTAACTGATGCCAGGCGGTCGGTGAATTTCTGCACGTCCAGCAGTCGGGTGGGCACGTCCATCCTCTCAATTGCCTTGATCTTCACAGGGTTGCACCCTATGCCGCGCTCTAAGACAAGGAAGCCGAGAAGCTGGCCGGCTGGTACTCCAAAGACGCATTTCTCCGGGTTTAGCTTGATCTGGAATCGGTGCAGGTTCTCAAAGGTTTCCTTGAGGTCTTCTAGCAGCGTGCCGCGCTTCTCCGTCTTCACCACCACATCATCCACATAGACATGGGCGTTTCTGCCAAGCTGCTTGAGGAGGCACTTCTGCATGCAACGCTGAAACGTGGTGCCGGCATTTCGCAAGCCGAACGTCATGGTCAAGTAGCAGAAGGCTCCAAATGGTGTGATGAAGGCGGTCTTCAGCCTGTCGATCGGATTCAGCTTTATCTGGTGGTAGACTGAATATGCATCCAAGAAACTCAACAACTCGCATCCGGTTGTGGAGTCTATCACTTGATCAATCCTTGGTAAGGCAAAGGGATCTTTGGGGCGGGCCTTGTTGAGGCTGGTATAGTCAATACACATGCACCACTGCTTGTTCTTTTTCAACACTAGGACAGGGTTGGCAAGCCATTCTGGAAAAGAATACTTCCATGATGAATCCGCCTGCCAGAAGTCGGGCTATCTCTTCTCCAACAACTCTTCTCTTTTCTTCCGACAGGCGGCGTAAGGGCTTCCTGACCGGCTTGACGTCAGGTCGGACATGTAGTTTGTGCTCGGCGAAATCCATTGGAGCATCCGACATGTCTTTGGGAGACCATGCAAACATGTCCCGATTCTCACGGAGGAAATCGACGAGCTCGCTTTCCTATTTGCTGTCCAGGTTTGCACCTATGACAGCGTGCCTCTCCGGGTGGTCCGGATCCAAGGGTATCTTTTTTGTTTCCTTCGCCGGCTTGAACGAGCCCTCCACGTCCGACTCCTTGGGAGTGGGTGACATTTCCGGCTTCTTGCCTGCCATCGCCACCACCCGATCCAGGAGCCGCTTCTCGGCTGCAATCACGAGGGACTCGGCCAGCCGGCTACTGTCCGCGGGCAGGCGGCCGACTTCTTGTAGTCTCCGGCTACAGTTAGGATTCCCTTGGTACTCGGCATCTTCATCTTGAGGTAGGCGTAGTGGGGGACCGCCATGAACTTGGCCAGGGCAGGTCGGCCAAGCAGTGCATGGTAAGGGCTCTCTAGGTCCACCACCTCAAACCAAATTGGCTCTCGGCGGAAATGATTCTTGTCTCCAAAGAGGACATCAATCTGGGTCTTGCCGATTGGTGAGCAGGAAAGGCCAGGGACTATGCCATGGAATACAGTCCGACTGGGGAGGAGCTGCTTCTGCTTGATTCCCAACTTCTCCATTGTGTCGCGGTACAGGATATTTATGCTGATGTCGCCATCTATCAAGACCCTGGAGAAATGAGTTGTCCGCCTTTCTCTTGTGAGGGTTGCATCCAGGATTAAGGCGTAGGAACCGGGGGAAGGCATTACTTCCGGA
Organism: Triticum dicoccoides; assembly: GCF_002162155.2. Lineage (NCBI taxonomy): Eukaryota > Viridiplantae > Streptophyta > Magnoliopsida > Poales > Poaceae > Triticum > Triticum dicoccoides. The sequence continues at coordinate 493,870,843 of NC_041389.1, forward strand.
TGGTCGGCCCTGCTCCGGCTCATGTGCTTCTCGGACCAGTGCATGAACTCTAGGGTGCTTGAGGCAACTGCATGCACCTCTTGCTATTGTTGCCGTCTATTGCGCCTATCATCGGCCACACTAGTGAACACGACATAGGCTCCGTGCTCTGCAGGATACTCATCTTGAATGGCGCCGACTGGCCGGGCCGCCTGCTGCTAGGACGGAGGAGGCGGCGGGCCGGCAGGCGGAGGAGGTAGGAGGCCATCTCCCTTTGCAATCCTGGTGAGCCAGTGACACTTCCGAGTAGTGTGATTGGACGGCTTCGCGCCACTATGAAACTTGCAGGGAGCATCAAGGGTCTGCTCGTACGAGAAGGCGGGCAGCCAGTTGGGCTTGCCACCCTTCTGTCTTTGGGCGTTGGCTACCCCTCCGGCTGCTGATCCTCGACTGTCGCCACCTGCTGGCTGTTGGAAGCCGGCTAGGTGGCCTTCCGCTTGTTGTCGCTCGGGGGCTGTCTCCGACTGGTCTCGCCAGCCGGAGTCCGAGGAGCCTGAGGTGCTACCTTGCCGGATGCATTGACTAAGATCTCCGCCTTCATGGAGGAGTCAGCCGTGGCGTGCTTGTCGGCGATGATTAACAGTTCGTTGAGAGTGGCAGGCTTGTCGCAGAGAAGCCGGTGCTTGAGGAGGGTGCCTTCTCGGCACCTAGCGGTGCTCGATGGCCTGCACCTCGTGCACGCCCTCGCAGGAGTTGCGCACCTCGGCCTAGCGCGTGAGATAGTCGCGAGTCGTTTCGTTGTCCCTTGGACACACAAGGAGAGTTGTCATGGCTTGGGAGGCCTCTTGTACATGCTGGTGAAGTTGCGGATGAAGGCCTCGGTGAAATCCACCCAGCTGTTGGTGCTGCGCGGCTTCAGACTATTGAGCCACGTCCGGGCCGTCCCGTGAAGCATGAGAGGGACGTATTTCATGGCAACACGCTTGTTGTCGTTTTCTATGCTGACGGTCGTGGAGTAGTCGACCAACCAGTCCTCCGGCTTCACAGAGCCGGTGTATTTGGGCGTATCTCGTGGGAGATTGAACCCTTTGGGGAAGGTCTCATCTCGGATTCGGGGGCCAAAGCACGGCGGGCCCAGAGCATCTTCTTCTTCTAGCGCCAAGGATCGGTTGAGGCGATCGATCCGATGGCGGGCGTTGTTATTTCCGACTCCCTCTCGGCGGCCAAGGCGGTTGCTGAGTGTCGGGTGCGTGATAGGAGGCGGAGTGGGGTGCCTCGCTCCAAGAGGTGGAGGAGGCGGCTAGTCGCCTCGCTGCTCCACCGCATGAGGGCGACCGTCCTTGTCGCGCTCGATGGAGAGGTGCGTCCGGCTGCGGCTAGCAACCGGCTCGTTGCCTTTTCCTCCGCGGGCGCCGCCAGTCGGCGTCCGGGATGTCGCCCCATGATCTTGGCGAGGGGGCGGCTCATTGTTTCGTCGGGCTGGAACTTCGGCGCGGCAGCCGGCTTCGTGGTGCACGGCGGCCGCGTCTAGGAGCTGCTAGACTCGCTCCGTCATGTGGCGGCGCTCATCGCCGTCGTATTTGTCCAGCTCATCCATCACCGCTTGGGCGGCCCGGATGTTCGCTGCAGGCGTGGCGTAGATGGGGCGCTCCGCCCTGAACATACTGGCGATGGTCGCACCACGCTGTCGAACCGTGCCGAGGCGGCTATGTCACATCCCTAGCCTTGTTATGCACTTGGACTAGCTTGGTTGTTGCATCATGTCTAATTTATTTGAAAGTTGAAATGGGGATGTCAGAACCCCCAGCACCCCCCCCCC
>NC_041389.1:493873173-493890505 GCF_002162155.2 Triticum dicoccoides
CTAAAATCTTTTTCAATGAACCTGAAATCCCTTCTAAAATGTCCATCATTTTTTTCCTGGGTTAGAACATCTCGCAAAATTGGTTCACATTTTTCTAGGACAACATTGGGTCACTGAATTAAATCATATTCTATTTGCATTTGAGCATTTAAATACTATATAATATTTTAAACGTCCAAATAATCCCAAACTGAAATGTTCCATGTTGGATATGTTCTAAACAATGGGCATGTGCAGTTTGGTGATTTTTGAAAATGCCTAAGTATTTTTAGAAAAGCCACAAAGTTCTAGAAAAATAGAAAACAGGAAATAAAAGAGAGAGAGAGAAACTTACCTGGCTTACCTGGACGGCCCAGTAGGCAGCCCACCTGGCCGGCCCAGCCCAGCGCCGCTGCCAGTCATCTCCCACCTCTGCCAGAAGGCAGAGGCGAGGCGTGGTGCGCGCCCGAGAGCCCCCGGCCACCTCCTGCTTCCACCTGGGAGCCCCGGGCCTTCTACCAGCGCCACGGAGACGCCCGAAGCCCCTGTCCCCTCTCCCTCACTCGCTGCTCTCTCTCCCCTCCCCTGGCTCTCTCCCCTGAGCTCACCCGAACCGCGCCGTCGCCGCCGATGAGCCACACCACGGCCACAGCCACGCCCACGCTCCCTCTCCGCATCCCTGAGCTCTGCCCCGTGGAGCTACACACCCGACGCACATGACCAGAGGAGGCCGCAGTCGACTGGAGCGTCGTCGTCTTCATCTCCGGTTCCCGGAGATCGCTGCCGTCAATTCGCCATCGCAGAAGCTTCCCCGAGCCCGCCGAGGTCCTCTTCCGACCCCTTGTGAGCTCCCGAACCTTCCCCTATGCTCGCCCCCCCTCCATTTCTCTCTGCTAGCTCGATTCCGACGGAGACAAGAGCTCATCGCCGCCGGCCATGATGCCGCCATCGTTTTAGCCACCACAGCTCGCGCCTGATCGCGTCAACGCGTTCGGTGCCTTCCCAGGAGCACGCAGCTCCCACCAGCTCCTCCTCCCGAGCACCCTAACGCCGAGCCCAAACTAACCCGAGCTTCGGCCGTCGCTGCCGAGCTTGCCGCCGTCAGCTCCGGCCACCTCACGCCCGTCTACCACCCCATCCGATGCGCGCTGGCAAGAGCTCTCTAACGAGCCTAGCCACGCATCGAACGGAGCACCGCAGCCCAATCCCGAGCACCTCCGCCGCGTTTGACCCTGCCGGCGGCTAAACGCCGGCGGGTTGACCGCTTTGACCGACGGGGTTTGACCCCGTCTGCCCAGGGGTTTGACCCCTCTCTCTCGCTAACGACTGGGCCCATGGCCCTGTTTAGTTAGTGTTAGGTTTAATTAGTGTTAGTTAACTAGTTAATTACATGATCCACAAACACATGGGCCCCGCACTACTGACAGCTTAGTTAGGGCTAGTTTAGCACTAACTATCTCAGTTAGTTAACTAAGTCACTAAGCAGTGGGTCTCACAGTTCAGGTTTGACCTGGCCGACCCAGTTGACCTGCTGACATCACACCGACGTCATGCTGACGCAGTAATCTGTTTTCTGGATTTTAAATAAATCTAAAATGATTTATTTATTTCAGAAAATATCCAAAACTTCTAAAAATCATATAAAATCAACCGTAACTCCAAATGAGATAAATTATATATCAAAAATTATCAGAAAAATCCAATCTATCCATTTGTACCTTTTTCATGCATGTTAGAGCAACTTATGACTACTGTTTAGGACAATTCAATTAAATGTCATTTAAATAACCACATGTGGAGTTTGAATTTGAATCTTGGATTCAAACCAACCTCATTTAATCTGGTTGTAGTTGCACTAGGCCAACACACTCATTTTTCCATGTCATGATCATGCATCATATTGTGCATTGCATTGATTGTGTTCTTCCTTGTTTGCAGGTGTTTGTCCCCTCTCGATAGACGTGGTTCCGACGATGAGTTCGATGACACCGATGAAGAACTATATTATCTTCAGAAGTGCCAGGCAAGCAAAACCCCCTTGTTCATTCTGATACAATCCCACTCTCTTGCTCCTGCTCTCTTTTATTGCATTAGGACAACAACGATTCATCTGTTACTTGCTGCGGTAGTCGAACCCCTTTATCTTCTGCATGACCTGTCATTGCCACGGTAAATAGATGAAACCCACTAGCATGAGTAGGAGTTGTCTAAGCCCTATTGTGCCTACTCATTCATGCTTGTTTGTCATGCCTGCTACTGCTTAGAGTTGAGTCAGGTCTGATTCATTGGGCATGAATCAGAGGTGTGTGAACATGTCCTACTATGTGTGAGCTAAGTGTGTGAACACGATTTGGTAAAGGTAGCGGTGAGAAGCCATGTAGGAGTACATGGTGGGTTGTCTCATTGAAACCGTCCTCAGGAACTGAGTTCTGTGTTTGTGATCCATGAACAGCTACTACCACACATTGGGTTCCGGTAACTCGGCCCCTCTCGGCTTATTAATCAACTTGATCTCTCTCCAGGAGTTGCAACTAGTTTCTAGTGTTTGTAGGTAGTGCTAGTAGTCTACCAAGTGGCACCCGGTACAGGTGGGCTTGGGATAGACTAGGCACAGGGGCACGGTGTACCAAGTGGCACCCGGATGGTGGGCTTGGGAACCCTGCTCACATCATTTGGGGTCGTGAGCGACACCCCGGCCGGATCTCCTTCCGGATGGAACCCGAATAGGCGATAAACCTGGATGAGAAACTTGTGTGGTTAGTCAGGTCATGGCCGACACCCTTGCTGGGCTTCCGCTTGAAGGTTGCCGAGTACATGTCGTGTAAATGGCGGTAAGTGGTGAGAGCGTGTGTGAAGAAGTACACCCCTGCAGGGTTAACATTATCTATTCGAATAGCCGTGTCCGCGGTAAAGTACTTCTGGGTTGCTTGTACAGTTCATAGACAAGTGAAAGTGGATACTCTAAAATATGCAAGATAAGTGTGAGTGCTATGGATGGCGTTCTCATAGGGAGACGGGAGCGGATCCATAGTTGTGTATTGATATGGTGAATATGTGGACTCGTGTGCGCCACCTCAAAAGAGTTACTTGTAGTCGTAGTATAGGATAGCCACTGAGTCAAAGCTGGCTTGCTGTAGTTAAACCCCACCATCCCCTTGTTGATAATGATGCATATGTAGTTAGATCTGATGTAAGTCTTGCTGGGTACATTTGTACTCACGTTGCTTAATTTATGTTTTTGCAGAGAGACTTCAGTCTCGCTAGTAGTACCGCGTGGACTTCGACGTTTAGCTTGTTACCTCAGCTACGATTTTGAGCCCTCGGCAGGATCTAGTAGTTAGTCAGGCTTCTCACCCTTTTTCATTTGTAGATGTTTGTACTCAGACATGTTAAGCTTCCGCTTGTGCTTGACTTGTGTGCTATGAATGCTGGGTCATGAGACCCATGTTTGTAATATCTCGCTCCCCGGAGCCTATTGAATAAATACTTTGAGTTGTAGAGTCATGTTGTGATGCCATGTTGTATTTGCACATATCGAGCATATTGTGTGTATGTTATTGAAATGCTTGGTATGTGTGGGATCTGACTATCTAGTTGTTTATCCTTGGTAACCTCTCTTACCGGGAAATGTCTCCTAGTGCTTCCACTGAGCCTTGGTAGCTTGCTACTGCTCCGGAACACTTAGGCTGGCCGGCATGTGTCCTTTGTTCCTGTGTCTGTCCCTTCGGGGAAATGTCACACGGTGTCTACCGGAGTCCTATTAGCCTGCTACAGCCCGGATTCTCCGGAGTCCGACTAGCCCAGTTGCTACAGCCAGATTCACTCGCTGATGACCGACACGTTCGTTGTTGGGTCATGTATGTCTGTCCCTGTAAGTTAGTGCCACTTTGGGTTTACGACTAGCCATGTCAGCCCGGGTTCTTTGTCATATGGATGCTAGCGATACTATCATATACGTGAGCCAAAAGGCGCAAACGGTCCCAGGCCTGGTAAGGCGACACCCATGGGAATACCATGCGTGAGGCCGCAAAGTGATATGAGGTGTTACATGCTAGATCGGTGTGGCATAGGATCGGGGTCCTGGCAGCTTTGGTATCAGAGCTTGACTGCCTGTAGGATTACCAAGCCAAACTGGTCGAAGTTGAGTCTAGAAATTCTTTAGTTATGTAGGGAATTGATTGTGGGTGAGAACGTAAGGCTCTTTTTACTCCTTATACCTTATGCCCTTCTGATCTGAGTCAACCTCTTCTCTTCTACGGGGATTAAGAACTAGGCTTCTCATCTTTCTATCAGGATCACGTGTTACTAATCCGTAGACCTATAGGAGTGATGGTTCTAAACTTGAGTTCAGCTCCTATTATCTTCTGTATGTTCATAGTTGATCTCAGAACCTTGATATTATGATGATCGAGTGGTTATGCCACCATTTTTGTAGCATGTCTCAAATCTTTTCGAGCATTTACAGCCGTTATGCTGAGTCATCCTAGGTTTCTAAATAATCTGATGCATTTGCAAATCCCTTCTTTTCGTTCCGATGTCTTTTTAGGCCAGGTTAGCCACACTAAATTGCTGAGTTAAGGTAGTCTGTTGCCTCAACATATATGTTGGAGCTAGTATTATGACTCTAGGTGTCTAGAGTATCACCTAGTAACTTAGCCATGTTTTGTGTTCCCAGTGTGATGATTCTGGCCATTATTCTCGAAAGCATCCCGTGATGCCACTTAGTTAGTAGGCATTCTATTCCTGGGTTCTTGACCCAAGATTCACTCTACTTACCTCGTGTTGTTAGTGTTTGCTAGTTCCTTTAGGATATTAGTAATCTTTGCATTAGTCCTCGAGGTCTGTGGTATTTCCTTCTTCCAAATACTATGAACCACTTACGGCAGATGTTTGTTGGATCAAAAGATCACAACAGGAGTGCTCTCGATGAGTTCTCCATTCTATATTGCGACTCTGTCAGTCCTACCTTTCTGCATGGGTTATCTAGAAGAAATATGTTGAACTCGTTCGACATGCTAATCCATGCATCCACAACTCAGGAAATCATATGTTCCTTTGAGTTGTCCCTCTTTAGTTGTTTTCTGACCTTCGTCTATCAATTGATAGTCAAGAGTATGTGTCGGAGTAATGGGCCACGGGTAGGCCAACCCGAGCCCCAGAACCTTTCAAGACATCGGGGCAGGCCGCGCCCCTAATGCCGAGTCCCAGGGACAACTCCAAGATATGCCGAGTCCCAGGGATGACTCCAAGATATGCCGAGTCCCAGACGGCGACTCCACGATAAGACGAGTCCCAGACGGCGACTCCAAGACAAGCCGAGTCCCAGACGGTGACTCCAAGATAAGCCGACTCATGGTCGGCGACTTCCAGAGAGGCCGGCTATACAGAGTCGGCCCGCGACTCCACCCTCGTCACGAAAGTTGGGGCGGGGCGTCCCCCCCCCCTTGCTTACAAGGGGCTGGCATGGCTACAGTAAGCCGTATCGCTGAAGATCTCCGGCGTGGCGCGGCACTGTTGCCATGCCTGCCCTGACCTCAGCCACAATAGGCGGCGCACTGTGCCCACGGCGCTAGCCTGTACGACCCAAGGGCGGCGGGACCGCCCGTTAGTGGGTAGACCAAAGATGGCACGAGCGCCCTGGAGACGGGCCCGTGGAAGTCGGCCCCCTGGAGTCGGCCGACCCCTCCCACAGGCCCCACACGCCATTAATCAGACAAGACGGGGAATGGCGACAGTGAACGCACACCAGACGGCGGCGCTGTTGCCATGACCACATGACCAAGCCAGTGTCATCAGGAGTACCGCTACAGTATTAGGCCTGTTCGCGGGGCCCGCCAGTCGATGGGCCCCAGTAGTCGGCAGAAAGGACGACGGCCTGAGAGACAGACGGCTGGGACCCGTGCCCAGCCGGATTACCATTGTACCGCTGGGGGTAGGCCTATATAAACCCCCTAGGAAGCCCATGCAAGGGGTTCGGCCCCAGATAGAGATAGACCATATAGCATAGGAAGGAGAGAGCTAGCCATGCCCTCTCCTACCTCCAGAAACAGCTCCAGGAGCACCATTGTACCCACTTTGCCATAGTGACCATGCGGAGACCCCGCAGAGAAGCAGTAGGGGTGTTATCTCCTCGGAGAGCCCTGAAGCTGGGTAAGATCCTCCGGCATGCATGTCTTCGCCACATCTCGCTTCCGGGCACCGGCGACGTTCTACTCGCTCCCACCATGATAAGCCATCCTTTGGCATATGTCGTACCCAACCCCCGACATTTGGCGCCCACCGTGGGGCGAGGTGCACCGTCATCCGGAGACCTACTCTAGATGGGAACCCTTTTTCTCCCTGGCGAGGACAGCCATCCCGGCACGCTGGATGGCGTCTGCGCCGACGCGCTGCACGGTGCTGAGATTGCCTGCGCGGCCAGCTGCCTCGCCGAGCTTGTCGGCGAGGTTCGCCTCTCCGATGAGCCTGCGTTCGATGCAGGCACGAGCGGCCCTGAGAGCCTCCTCGCGGGTCTCCTCGACCAACTCCACGTCGCCGGCGAGCCTGCCATAGACCTGGAGTCCATAGGATCCACCGACCCGATGCTGGTTGACTCCGACACTGCGTCGCTCAACGCGTTCCCCACTAATGTGGTGGTCTACGACGAGCCGCTCTCTTACGCGGGGAGCGGCGGAAACACTGTCACGGAAGTCCTTGTCCTGGATCACGGCGAGCATTCCGGCGACGGGGCGCACGACCCGCTCGACGCGGCTCTGCGAGACTTGACCGCGCCGATTCCAGGAGACGCCGACGCCGAGACGCTGGAGGCGCGCCGCCTTTAGCTTATCGAGGGTGCAAAGAAGCTGGCAAGCATGAGACGCTTGTCAGAAGCCTATCAACGCGAGATGGATCGCGCCGTGGGCGGCTCGCCGGCTCCGACTGGCCCTAGCCGCCTAGGCGCGGTCCGGCGGCGCGGCGTGGCAATTGCCAATCTGTTCGGGGCCAATCGCCCTGTGTATGCCACGCCTGCGGAGAACATCCGCGCCGCCCAGGCGGCGGTGGATGAGCTCGACAACTTCGAGGGCGAAGAGCGCTGCCTGATGACCGAGCGAGTTCAGCAGCTCCTCGACGCGGCTGCCGCGCAGAACGAAGCCGGCTGCCGCACGGAGGCGCCGCAGCGACAAAATGACGACCCGCCACCCTTCCGAGATCAAGGCGCGACGTCTCGGACGTCGACTGGCGGGGTCCACGAAAGGAAAGACAAGGAGCCGGCTATCAGCCACAGTCGGACTCGCATCACCATCGAGCGCGACCAAGACGTCCGCCCCAAAGCAGTGGAACGGCGGGACGACTATCTGCCTCCCACTCCTCGCAGAGAAAGGCAAGTCTCCCCGCCGCCCGTAGAGCATCCGACTCTCGGCGACCTCCTTAGCCGCCGAGAAGGAGTCAGAGAGAACGACGCCCGCCACCGGATCGACCGACTCCACCGATCCCTGGCGCTTGAAGAAGAAGATGAGTTGGGTCCTCCCTGTTTCGGACCCCGCATCCGAAATGAGCCCTTTCCCAAAGGATTCATGCTCCCTCGAGACACGCCCAAATACACCGGCACCATGAAGCCGAAGGACTGGCTAATTGATTACTCCACAGTCGTCAATATAGCAGACGGCAACAAGCGTGTTGCTGTAAGATATGTCCCGCTCATGCTCCAGGGCACGGCCCGGACATGGTTGAACAGTCTGAAGCCTCGCAGCATCAACAGCTGGGTCGACTTCACCGAGGCCTTCGTCCGCAACTTCACAAGCACGTACAAGCGACCTCCCAAGCCTCGCCAACTCTCCTTGTGCGTGCAAGGCCCCAACGAGTCCACTCGCAACTATCTCACGCGCTGGGGCGAGCTCCAGAACTCTTGCAAGGGCGTGCATGAGGTGCAGGCTATCGAGTATTTTACCGCCGGGTGCAGAGAAGGCACCCTCCTCAAGCACAAACTCCTCTGCGACGAGCTGGAGACCCTCGATGATTTGCTGATCACAGCGAACAAGTACGCCATGGCCGACTCCTCCATGAAGGCGGAGATTCAAGTTAGCGCGACTGGCAAAATCGCCCCTCAGGCTCCAAGAACTCCGGCTGGAGACACCAGTCGGCGGCAGTAGCAGAACGACCACAAGAGCAAGGCCCCGCAGCCGGCTTCCAACAGTCGGCAAGTGGCGACAGTCGAAGACCAACAGCCGGAGGGACAGCCTTCTACCAAGCGGCAGAAGGGCGGCAAGTCCAACTGGTTGCCGGCTTTCTCCTACGAGCAGACCCTGGATGGCCCCTGCAAATTCCACAGCGGCGCGAAGCCGTCGAACCACACCACTCGGAAATGTCACTGGCTGACCAGAATCGCCAAGGGAGACGGCCTGCTCCCTCCCCCGCCTGCTGGGCTGCCTCCTCCACAGCCGCCCCAGCAGCCGGCTGTCAGGCCAGTCGGCGCGATACAAGACGAGTTCCCAGATGAGCATGGAGCCTATGTGGTGTTCACCAGTGTGGCTGACGATCGACGCAGCAAGCGGCTGCAGCAGCAAGAAGTGAAAGCAGTAGCATCAAGCACTCCCGAGTTCATGCATTGGTCCGAGAAGCCTATCAGTTGGAGCAGAGCTGATCACCCAGAGGTGGTGCCGAGTCCGGGCTCCTACGCCCTTGTCTTAGGCGCCACACTAGCCACAGATAGGCGGGCCGCTCGCTTCTCGCGAGTGCTGATAGACGGAGGCAGCAGTATCAACATCCTGTACAAGGATACCATGGAGAAGCTAGGAATCAAGCAGAGACAACTTCAGAGCATCTGGACTGTGTTCCACGGCATTGTTCCGGGCCTTTCCTGCTCACCAATCGGCAAAATCTTGATAGACGTCCTCTTCGGAGACAAAGATCATTTCCGCCGAGAGCCAGTATGGTTTGAGGTGGTGGACCTCGAAAGCCCATACCATGCATTTCTTGGCCGACCTGCTTTGGCCAAGTTCATGGCGGTCCCCCACTACGCCTACCTCAAGATGAAGATGCCAAGTTCCAAGGGGATTCTAACCGTGGCCGGCGACTACAGAAAGTCGTCCGCTTGCGCGGCCGAAAGCAGTCGGCTGGCCGAGTCCTTAGTGATTGCGGCTGAGAAACGGCTTCTTGATCGGGTTGTGGCGATGGCCGGCAAGCAGCCCGAGTTGTCACCCGACCCCAAGGAGTCGGAAGCAGAAGGATCATTCAAGCCGGCCAGAGAAACGAAGAAGATACCTTTGGACCCGGAGCACCCAGAGAGGTATGTTGTCATGGGCACAAACCTTGACAGCAAATAGGAAGGCGAGCTCGTCGATTTCCTCCGTGAGAATCAAGACATCTTCGCATGGTCCCCCAAAGACATGCCGGGTGTATCGACGGAATTCGTCGAGCACAAGTTACATGTCCGGTCTGATGTGAAGCCCGTCAGGCAGCCCTTGCGCCGCCTGTCAGAAGAGAAGAGAAGAGTTGTTGGAGAAGAGATAGCCCGACTCCTGGCGGCCGGCTTCATCATGGAAGTCTTCTTCCCGGAGTGGCTAGCAAACCTAGTACTAGTGCTGAAGAAGAACAAGCAGTGGCGGATGTGTATCGACTACACAAGCCTCAATAAAGCCTGTCCCAAGGACCCATTCGCTCTGCCGAGAATTGATCAGGTGATAGACTCCACAGCCGGATGCGAGCTGTTGAGTTTCTTAGATGCATATTCTGGATATCACCAGATCAAGCTAAACCCGGCAGACAGACTGAAGACCGCCTTCATCACGCCGTTTGGTGCGTTTTGCTACCTGACCATGACGTTCGGCTTGAGGAATACCGGCGCCACCTTTCAGCGTTGCATGCAGAAGTGTCTCCTCAAGCAACTCGGCAGAAACGCCCACGTCTATGTGGATGATGTAGTGGTGAAGATGGAGAAGCGTGGAACCCTGCTGGAGGACCTCAAGGAAACCTTGGAGAATCTGCGCCGATTCCAGATCAAGCTCAACCCCGAGAAGTGCGTCTTCGGAGTACCAGCCGGCCAACTCCTTGGTTTCCTGGTCTCTGAATGCGGCATAGAGTGCAATCGTGTGAAGATCAAGGCCATCGAGAGGATGGAAGCACCCAGATGACTGTTAGATGTGCAGAAGTTCACCGGCTGTTTGGCGTCCATCAGCCGATTCATCAGTCGGCTGGGCGAGAAGGCTCTCCCCTTGTATCAGCTCATGAAGAAGACAACCTTTTTTGAATGGACTCCCAAGGCGGACGAGGACTTTCTCCAACTGAACAAAATGTTGACTACTTCCCCTGTGCTGGTGGCTTCGACTCCCAAAGACCCCATGCTCCTATACATTGCCGCCACCAGCCGGGTAGTCAGCACAGTCGTTGTAGTCGAGCGCAAGGAGGAAGGCAAGGCGCTACCTGTCCAGAGACCGGTATATTACCTGAGCGAAGTACTGTCGGCCTCCAAGCAGAACTACCCCCATTACCAGAAGATGTGCTACGGCGTGCATTTTGCCGCCAAGAAATTGAAGCCTTACTTCCAGGAGCATCCAATCACTGTGGTCTGCACAGCCCCACTTGCCGAGATCATCGAAAGCCGAGATGCTTCTGGCCGAGTGGCCAAGTGTGCCATCGACCTGGCTCCCTACACCATCCACTACGAGCCCCACACCGCCATCAAGTCGCAAGCACTGGCCGACTTCCTCGTCGATTGGGCCGAGAACCAGTATCTGCCACCAGCGCCCGACTCCACCCATTGGCGAATGCACTTCGATGGCTCCAAGATGCGCACCGACTTGGGAGCCGGCGTCGTCCTCACTTCCCCCAAGGGCGACAAGCTCAGATATGCGCTGCAAATCCATTTTTCCGCCTCCAACAATGTCGCTGAGTACGAGGCGCTCGGTCACGGGCTCCGGCTTGCCAAAGAACTTGGCATCTGCCGTATCCTGTGTTTCGGCGACTCCGACTTGGTGGTCCAGCAGTCATCTGGCGATTGGGACGCCAAGGACGCAAACATGGCGAGCTACCGCTTCCTTGTGCAGCAACTCAGTGGATATTTCGAGGGGTGTGAGTTCCTCCACGTGCCAAGGAACGACAACAACCAAGCAGACACCTTGGCACGAATCGGCTCCAGCCGCCAAGCAATACCATCTGGCGTCGCCCTTCGGCGCCTCCTCAAGCCGTCTGTCAAGCCTTCACCAGAGTCAGACTCAATCTTTGTGCCGACTCCACCCAAAGAAGTCGGATCCGACTCCAAGAGCGTTGCGGTCAAAGCCAGCCCGGGGACTTCAGAGCCCGGCCCGAGGACTGCGGTGACCAGACCAAAGACTCCAGAGCTCGGCCCGGGGACTGCTCCAGTCGGACCGGGGACTTCATCAAGTCAACAAGCGGCTGCGGACTCCAACCCGCCGCCTCCCAGCCCAGCCGCCCTTGTCCAAGTCGCACTACTGGCAGTCGAAGAAATAGCAGCACCCTCATAGGCCCAGCCCATCCTCAAGTTCCTAGTCAACAGAGAGCTGCCAACTGATGAAATCTTAGCTCGGCAAGTCCAACGCCGAGCAGCAGCTTATACCATAGTCAACAGAGAGCTGGTCAGGCGCAGCATCACTGGCGTCTACCAACGCTGCGTCGAGGCAGAACAAGGCCAAGCAATTCTCAGAGACATCCATGAAGGCGAGTGCGGTCACCACGCGGCCTCAAGAGCACTCGTCGCCAAAGCCTTCCGGCATGGTTTCTTCTGGCTGACTGCCCTAGAAGAGGCCAAGGAATTAGTCCAAAAATGCAAGGGGTGCCAGATGTTCCGTTCCAAGCCACTTCAGCCAGCTTCCGCACTCAAGACCATCCCCATTGCCTGGCCCTTTGCAGTCTGGGGCCTGGACATGGTGGGACCATTCAAGACGGCACGAGGTGGCTTGACTCATCTACTTGTCGCAGTGGACAAGTTCACCAAGTGGATAGAAGTGAAACCCATCAAGAAGTTGAATGGTCCGACTGCAGTGACTTTCATCGCTGACATCACAACTCGGTACGGCATCCCGCACAGCATCATCACCGACAATGGCACAAATTTTGCCAAAGGCGCCTTGGCCCATTTCTGCGCGACACAGGGCATCCGACTGGACTTAGCGTCCGTTGCCCATCCGCAGTCAAATGGCCAGGTGGAGCGAGCAAACGGCCTCATCTTATCCGGCATCAAGCCTCGACTGGTCGTGCCGCTGGAGCGATCGGCCGGCTGCTGGCTTGCGGAGCTGTCACCGTCCTCTGGAGTCTGCGCATGACTCCAAACAAGTCAACCGGCTTCACACCCTTCTTCCTCGTCTACGGTGTTGAAGCCGTCATCCCAACGGGCATAGAGTTCGACTCCCCGTGAGTCACCATGTACACTGAGGAAGAAGCAGAAGAAGCACGTCAAGATGGCGTCGATCTGCTGGAAGAGGGCCGGCTGTTGGCACTCAGCCGGTCCAGCATCTACCAGCAGAGTCTGCGTCGATACTACAACAGGAAGGTCAGGCCAAGATCTTTCCAAGAGGGCGACCTTGTGCTCCGACTGATCCAACAAACAGCCGGTCAGCACAAGCTGTCGGCACCTTGAGAAGGCCCCTTCATCATCAGCAAGGTGCTGGGAAACGACTCCTACTACCTGATCGATGCTTAGAAGCCCAGAGCACGCAAGAGGGATGACTCCGGCAAAGAGATAGAACGCCCGTGGAATGCAAATCTTCTCCGAAGATTTTACAGTTGAGGCAGTATGTATCACGCTCCCCTTTTGTATTAAAGTACCAAGACTTTGGGTCCCCCGAGACGAGCTCAGGGACTACCCTTTTTGTTATCTGTATGATAAGAATTATGCCTTCGAGTATATTACTTTTTGATTAATGTCGCGTGGCACCGGGCTCGACTAGTCGGCCCGGGGACTCGCCGCCTTGTGCTATGAGGTGCTTCTCGCAGTCAGACAAGTAGTGTGTGGCGCCTAAGCCGTCTCCTGTCCAAAGCCGCAGCTCGCAGAGCAACTGTATGGTTGGCGGGAGTAAGGAAGAACGGGCGCCCATACAAAAAATGGCTAAGGAACCAGGGCACAAACATAGCCCAAGACAGCCTCCAGCATCCTTTAAGCAAAAGCCGACTCGTGAGTAGTCAGGCTTGCCAATTTCTACCAGCCTCTATTAAGGAAAGCCGACTCTTTGATAGTCGGCTTGCCGCTTTCTATCTAAATTGTTAAAAAGACTCTAAGATGGCCGAGTACTTGCCTTCTTAAAGTAGCCAAGCATTTGACCCAGCGGCATTCCGCAGAGCGGTTGTCCGTCTGGCAAAGCGGCAACTAAGGGAAGGCGGCAAAGGGAAAAGCCAAAAGAGCGATGAGCAAGGAAAGATAGAACTCGGATTAATATTTACATAGCATAGCCCTTGGCTGAATCTTCGAACAGAAGTTCAAATTACACCCCACGGGTGGAATTGTGCAAATTAACAAGTTCCTTAAAGACTTTCTAGAGCAGGCAAAATAAAGCCAGAAGGCAGCCTAGGGAGCAGCAGACGGGTTCGGAGGGTCGGAGGAGACGGCGGTGTCAGGCGCCGGGGCGGCCGGCTGGGTAGTCTCGGCTTGATCGCCACCGGCGACAGCTGGCCCGGTCGGACGCGGCTCGTTGCTGGAGGCGTGATCAAGCTGAGGCTGGTCGCCCGCTCCGACTTCTGGCGCCTCCGCCTCGCCTTCGTCCTCCGCCTCGCCTTCCTCCTCGGTGCTGGAGTCAATCACCTCCGCCGAGTCCTCGCCGTAGTCCGGTTCATCCCGAACCACTCTGGCGGCACCTCCTCGCCGCCTGCAGCCCGCTCAGGGATGAAGACACTGGTGTCCGTGTAGTCGGCAATCGCCGCCGCACGCTCGACAAGGGCACCCTCCACTGCCACCAGCTCTGCCTGGGCCTCTCACTGGAACGCGGCCAGACGGTCCAGGTCCAGCCCCGGATACCACGCCTTGACGAATTCCAAGGCCCGGTGCACTCCGGCCCAGACCGAGGAACCCTTCCAAGCTTCAAGACGGCCAGCCGCGACCTCCAGCCAGTCGGCGGTCCAACTGGTGGTGCGCAGGGCCGGCATGTCCGGCCACAGAGCGGCAACTGCTTGGGCATAGGCTCAATGAAACCGGCGCATCAGCTGGTGGGCCGGGCGAAGACGGGCCTCGATGCTTAGAAGCTGCTCATCGACGGTCCGGGGGGCATTAGCAGCGATCTCCGCGCCGCTTGCCCTCCGCATCTCGCGATCAGCCTCGATGGCCTGAGTGACTGCCTGCAAGTGGCCAGGGAAGAAGTCTGCCAAGACAAAAAAGAACCGAGTCAAAAAAATCAGAAGTCAGCCCGACCTATAGTCGGAAGATCGAAGAAAGAAAGAAAGAAAAGAAACTCACCATCGACGATGTCCTCGATCTCATGGAAGCCGAAGGTCAGCATCGCCTCCCTGTCAGTCCAGGAGGAGCGCTTGCTCTCAAACTCGGCCAGGAGAGCAGCCTCCTTCTTCTCAGCCTCGTCCTGCGCCTTCTTGAGCAGCTCCTTCTGCTCGGCCAGCTGCGCAGCCAGCAGGTCACGCTCCATGACAAGCTTGCCGCACTCCTCCCTCTTGGCGCGCAAGGCGGTATTGGCCTCGCCCAGCTACTCCTGAAGAGCGGCGTTGGCCCCTGAAGAAGAAAAAATAAAAGGCGATAAGTCATCAACAAAGAAGGTCGCTAAGAAGATCCGGCCCGACTGCTCAGCAGTCGGCCCGAATCTCGGGGACTACAGCCCGCGGGTGCGCCAGCGCGCCCCCGCGAAAAAGAAGAAGGACTCACTCTGGCTCTCCGACAAGTCGGCGGTCCGCCTGCCCAGCTCCTCAACATTGCGGTTGAAGGCAGTCGCGCGGAGATTGTGATACTCCTGTAAAAAGCATTTCGGACAAGGTTACATATTTCGAACTCGCCAGAGGGAGTTCTGAACCGCCTGCTCAGCAGCCGGCCCGAAACTCGGGGACTACACCTAGTGGGTGCGCTGGCGCGCCCCCACAGAGAAGAACAAGAAAGACAAGAATCAAAGGAGGCGTACTCGAACGACTGTTCATGCTGCCAGATGCGCCCTGGTGCAGTTTTGAAGGGCGTCGCCCTCAGCTCGCAGCTTTGCCTGGACGTCCAGAAGCGCCTGGTTCAGCGGACCTGTGCCGCCTCCACGCAACCACCCAACGGGCGCGACACTCGTCGCCTCGGCGTCTGGGATGGCCCAGCTGGCGGCACCGGTCTCCAAGGGTCGCGGCACCGAAGTCGCCCTCTCAAGACGGCAGCGCATTGGCGAGGCGACTTGGAGGAGCAGCCTCGTCTCAGACTCGTCCGCGGTCGGCGGCACCGGCGGGCCCACCGGCTGTTCTCCACGCGCGCTCCCAGATGGCGGCGGAGGCGGCGGTGGCGGCACGACCGTGTCCGACATGGAGGCCTCGCCGCTTTCCTTCTCCGTGACGGGGATCTCGGCGCCGGCTTCTCCAGTCTGCCCCGTGAACTCCGGCGGTGGCGGCGCGAAGGACAGCAGGGTGACGAACAACGCCGATTGGTGGCGTGCGGCCTCTTCGGCTTGCCGCCTCGCTGCAACGGCGGCTTTGGCCTCCTCCAGTTTTTTCTGAGCGGAGGCCGCCGCCTTCTCGGCCTAAGCTTTCTCTAGGCGGTTGGCCTCCTCCTCGTCGCGCTTCTCCCGCGCGTTTCGCTCCATCGCCTCCCGGAGGTCGGGGGCGGGGTCGATCCGCCGAGTGTTGGCGGACGTCTCCGCCAACCCCATGACGGAGGGGGCGGCGACCCTCTCAAGGGTAAGAGGAGCCCTAAAGCAAGGAGGAGGTGTAAGAGATTCGAACAGAATTCACCAAAGGAAAATAAGGCAAAGACAGAAGCACTTACGCAGAGACCAGTGGCGGCCTTTTCACTTCTTTACGGAAGTGGTTGGCCTTTGCAGCCGCTTCCTCCCGTCTGGTCGCGGCGGTCGCCCCCTTGAACTTCTTCAGCTTGCCGCCGAGTGAACTCGGCCCAGCGTGGCGCCTCTTCGCGCCGCCTGGCTGGAAGCGCGAGGCGACTTCCCCTTCGACATCGGCCTCAGGCCTGTCGGCGAAGGTGGCCGAGGGCCTGAAGTCGCTTCCCGCTCCCCCGCCTCCGCCTTCGGCGTCGGCTTCCATTGTCGCCGCCCCCAAGTCGGGGTTGTCAACGTCGCTCTCCACCCGGTCAGGGACGAACTCACGGGGCGGTCTCGTGACGTCGGCTGCGGGCTGCATGAGGGGGTTCTAATTCAGTGAAACCAATTAAAATCAGGAGTCGGATTCGGCTATAAAGAAGACAAAGCAATAAAGAAGATGCGAATCACCACCGGAGGAGGGTTGGCGCGCGAGTACGGCTCCTTGCCGAACTGCCAGTCCTCCCCGAGCTCGCAGTTCGCGATGTGGTTCACCATGTTTGCCACCTCTACGCGGGGCATTTCCCTGGTGCACATCCGACTCGGGTCCCGGTGGTCGCTCATCTGACTGATCAGATGAGGCCGGCCTTGAAGAGGGAGGACTCGGTGTGCCACAAAGGCAGCCAGCAAGTCGGACCCAATGAGGCCCTCCGACTAAGTCAGAACTCGGAGTCGCGCCACGGCGGCGGCCCCGGCCGGAGTCAGCGTCTTGGCTCGATGAGACCAGCTGGGGAGCCTCCCAGCCGATGCGTCGGCTTCATAAAGCGGCAGATTGATCCAGTCCCCATCGAGGGCAACGCTCTTCACGTATAAGTACGACTGCTGCCACATCTTCACCGACTTGATTAACGGGATGAAGGGAAACGGGTTGTCGGCCGTCGACCGCTGCATCGCGATGAAGGCGCCGCATTGAGCCGGCACACCGGCAACGTGCGTACTGAGCTTGGCTGAGAAGAATTCTCCCGACAACTCGATGGTGGGGAGGACGCCGAGAAAGCCTTCGCACAGGGTGGCGAAGGCAGCTAGCAATACCACCGTGTTTGGGGTGAGGTGGTGTGGCTGGAGCCCGTGGAACTCCAAGAAGGAGCGGAAGAAGCCGCTCACCGGCAGCCCCAGGCCGCGCATGAGGTGCGAGCAGAAGATGACCCGCTCGCCCTCCTCCGGCGCCGGTGGTATCTCCCTCTCTAGCGCGGCGCGGGCGCGCACGAGGTCTGCGCCGGGGAGGCGGCGCGTCTTGCGGAGGAACTCGATGAGGTCGTCATCCACCTTTGAGCCGTCCCACACGCCAGAGCGCACGGCTGAAGCCGCGGCGGCGGAGGAGGAGCTCATCGCTGTTGGTGCGGTGTGTTTCTGCTCGACGGTGGCAAGAAGAAGGAATGGAGGCAAGAGGAGGCGGGGGGAGCAAGGAAGATGGGCGCGCGTGCTTTGCC
>NC_041389.1:493890977-493895321 GCF_002162155.2 Triticum dicoccoides
CCCAACCGTCCGCACGGCCACAACGGATTCGTTCGTATGCCGAGGCGCGGTAGTGGCGGGCCCCGCCTGACGGCCCGTCCCGTCGCGCGCGTGGGTAGGCAGACTATCCTCGCCGCATGGCGCCGTGCGATAGGACCGCGGCGAGCGGCCGCGGGGAAGCATATCAGGCACGCCGCCTGGTCTCCCGCCACGACTTTTGAGCTCTTTACGAGGCACGACGGCCCTCCGCGAATCCGACTTCGGATAGTCGGCCCGAAGGAAGACGGCAGCCGAAGCCCAGAATCCACCACCAGAAAAATGAAACTGTTGAAGCCCCACGATGCAGTGTCTGCGGAGCCTCACCAGCTTCGGGGACTACTGTCGGAGTAATGGGCCACGGGTAGGCCAACCCGAGCCCCAGAACCTTTCAAGACATCCGGCAGGCCGCGCCCCTCATGCCGAGTCCCAGGGACAACTCCAAGATATGCCGAGTCCCAGGGACGACTCCAAGATATGCCGAGTCCCAGACGGCGACTCCACGATAAGCCAAGTCCCAGACGGCGACTCCAAGACAAGCCGAGTCCCAGACGGTGACTCCAAGATAAGCCGACTCATGGCCGGCGACTTCCAGAGAGGCCATCTATAGAGAGTCGGCCCGCGACTCCACCCTTGTCACGAAAGTTGGGGCGGGTACGGCCACGGCATGGCCATCCCCCCCCCCCCTTGCTTACAAGGGGTTGGCATGGCTACAGTAAGCCGTATAGCTGAACATCTCCGGCGTGGCGCGGCACTGTTGCCATGCCTGCCCTGACCTCAGCCACAATAGGCGGCGCACTGTGCCCACGACGCCAGCCTGTATGACCCAAGGTCGGCGGGACCGCCCATCAGTGGGTAGACCGAAGACGGCACGAGCGCCCTGGAGACGGACCCGTGGGAGTCGGCCCCCTGGAGTCGGCCGACCCCGCCCACGGGCCCCACACGCCATTAATCAGACAAGACTGGGAATGGCGACAGTGAACGCACGCCAGACGGCGGCACTGTTGCCATGACCACATGACCAAGCCAGCATCATCAGGAGTACCGCTATAGTATCAGGCATGTCCGCGGGGCCCGCCAGTCGGCGGGCCCCAGTAGTCGGCAGAAAGGACGACGACCTGAGAGACAGACGGCTGGGACCCGCGCCCAGCCGGATTACCATTGTACCCCTGGGGGGTAGGCCTATATAAACCCTCCAGGAAGCCCATGCAAGGGGTTCGGCCCCAGATAGAGATAGACCATATAGCACAGGAAGGAGAGAGCTAGCCTTGCCCTCTCCTACCTCCAGAAACAGCTCCAGGAGCACCATTGTACCCACTTTGCCATAGTGACCATGCGGAGACCCCGCGGAGCAGCAGTAGGGGTGTTATCTCCTCGGAGAGCCCTGAAGCTGGGTAAGATCCGCCGGCGTGCATGTCTTTGCCTCATCTCGCTTCCGGGCACCGGCGACGTTCTATTCGCTCCCACCATGATAAGCCATCCTTTGGCATATGTCGTACCCAACCCCCGACAGTATGTGTGCCTTCGTTCATCGATGCCTATTATTCTTGTGTTCCGTCAAGCCGTTCTATCCCAGAATGACTAGGAGAAATGAACTCCGGTACCTCATCCATATCTAGGATTGGGTCAAAGTAGTCATACTCCATAGATCAAAATACTAATCCAATTTTTGTTCTGTTCTACCCTGAAGTATTACCCTCTTTATGTCAAGAAAGTCATAGGAATTACACATCATCTTATGAATTCTTGGTGCAGTGATACTTCTCGCCATCATTATTCATTCCTCGGTCCCCGTGTTGTTGAACCGGAATGCCGACAAGTGAACTATGATGTGTGGAATCTATACTCCTAGCAACTCTGTTGCTTGGTAGTTAAAGGACAATAATTTCATTCTTAGCGTGTTGGTTTTGAATCATCATTCTAAGATAGATTGTGCTACCTAGTCCTTATTTCCGGTGCACTCTTCGATCAATGGGTTAGGATTGTGCCAATCCCTCGCTCTTTTGATCATATCATCTTGCCCTGAAAAGCAAGATTGTTCTCGAGCTTAGTAACATGTCGGTCGTTCGTGATTTTCCAAATATCTTCTCGGAAGTATCACTAGGTCGCCACCTAACCGCTATGTTGAGTTTGTAATCAAGTTGGTTCCTTGTAACCACCCCTTCTCCAAGAATCTATGTTGGGTACCCCTGAGCTAGTTGGTTAAGCTGAACAACAACTTGGAGAGTTGGAAGATGGAAGCTTGTCCGGTTTAGTTCATTTAAAGGGATATCTTGTATGTGTGTTGAAGAAAGTGGATATTTTCATCGACTGAATCTCGTGATCAATTAATGGACGTATCATTTTATCCAACCTTGATTGAGTATGGGCTATTGTCAAATCAAATCAGAACCAACGATATTCGTAATATTGTCTTACTCGTGGTTGACCCCTCGAGCATACACCATTATATCTTTCGGGTCTGACCAATGCTATCACCTTGTTCACATAATTGTGGAATTCAATTTACATGGAAATCTCGATAACTTGTTGTTGAGCCCATCAGCAGCATTTTGTCTTCTCCATGATTTGTGTTGAACATCCAGCTAGTGTTGGAAACTTTTAAAGCATTGCCTCATGTTCCGTTCATGAGGTATATGTTTGGATGGAAGAAGTGACTTCCTCGAATTCATGTGCATTTGGTGCAAGTTGTCGTCGTGAGTTCGACAAAGATTGGTTTTGTTTCCTCTGGTACCATCCCAAGTCAGTTATGCATGTGCGAATGTATTCTATGGATTGTAGATTAATTACCTCCACTCCATATGGATTCCTTAGCACACCAAGCCACTGATTGATTTGTTCAGGAAAAGGAGTTAAGTGCTAATCCATGGTAATGCACAAGACTTTGATATCCCCGATGATGGTTCCCTACTAGGACTCGGTAGTGTTTTATTGTAAGACTACCATGTGATCATGTTTGTCTGGGACAGCGTGTTCACATGTGTGTAGCAGAACCAGCTCATGTTTTGGAGCTTGCTATCGTAGTTCATTTCCCGAGAATCTCGCAACGTCATCTCGTCGATTTGTGTTGCAAACTTTCATTTTTCTTCCTAGACTCGATGAGTCTGGATTATTCTGACACCAACCAGATCTAAATCTCAGGCAGATATGATGGTTGGAACATTTCCCAAGAACTATAATAATGGTCTCTCTATAACCGGTTAAGTGGATGTCATGGCCAACACACCCAGCCGGAAGACCTATTATTGTAGTATCTTGATTGAGGAAGTCGGCCACGTCCCCATGAGGATTTCTTCTGGATTTACTTCCGTAGTTATTCCTTATGATTTTTGTGTTCCTGAAGTCCGATCTTTACTTGATGTCCTAGATATCAACCCAGTTTAATAAATGGGTTGCGCTAGCACATCAAGGAGAACATTAGAAGCGGAGTGCTAAATGTCTCTCGGTCGATCATCCAGATTTTGTCCCCTTGG
The DNA here is from genome assembly GCF_002162155.2 of Triticum dicoccoides. NCBI lineage: Eukaryota > Viridiplantae > Streptophyta > Magnoliopsida > Poales > Poaceae > Triticum > Triticum dicoccoides. The sequence goes on from NC_041389.1 coordinate 493,894,466, forward strand.
CCCCGCCAAGGTGAAATCTGAGAAGGTGTTATCTTCCTTTGCATCTGCATCTTCTACCGGCATTCATCATGGTAGTACGTTGTGTTGCCAGGATCCTTCACACGGATATTGGTAATACCTTGATGAATATGGAAGTGCTCAAGTTCTTGAGAGCACGCACAAGCGCTAGGTGTTATCATCGGCACTAACTGGGATTGCTCTCAGTTTTCTCGGTTATGCTATAACTTTTCAAACAGTGGACTCACTCTCTACTATTGGGCTTCTCCCCAGTTAATAAAATCATCCCTTGTGTTGTTTTCAACAAGGTAATCCACATCATCCATTCTAATCGGGGTATTCCATTCTACCGAACCCCTCCAAACGATCGCTCGAGAATTGCCTTAGGCTGGTATGCAGAGTTTCAATGATCTCTATTTCAAAGGTAATTCTTTTTGCCACTTAAGGGATGATTGCACGAGTCACCTCCTCCAAAATGTCTCGTTATGGTATCATGGCAATTCAACTCCTCGCTATGTTGACAACCATTAACCACCCTCTTAAGTGTGGAATTGTTGTCTACCTAGTGAACCTTCGTCATCCGTTCCACTCCATTCCTCTATATGTATGCTTCGTGCCTCAGCTCGAGAGATGTTGCTATGACTCACTCTGTGAGTTGATCCTAAGTTGATTGATCTTCGAGAAGATCGATTCTTCTGGAGTTGTCCCTTTCCTCTCGTTGTCATGTTAGATGGAGATCTCAGAGCAAGACATCGAGACAAAGATGGTGATCGAATCAACGTTCTTATGAAGTGCACCCTGGATCGTGATGATTGTGTTAGTTTGCGTTCCCCTTCATCTTACCCTACGCTTGAATCTC
>NC_041389.1:493895472-493905027 GCF_002162155.2 Triticum dicoccoides
GTTTACTAAAATCTTTTTCAATGAACCTGAAATGCCCTTCTAAAATGTCCATCATTTTTGTCCTGGGTTAGAACCTCTGGCAAAATTGGTTCACATTTTTCTAGGACAACATTGGGTCAATGAATTAAATCATACTCTATTTGCATTTGGGCATTTAAATGCTATATAATATTTTAAACGTCCAAATAATCCCAAACTGAAATGTTCCACAAAGTTGGATATGTTCTAAACAATGGGCATGTGCAGTTTGGTGATTTTTGAAAATGCTAAGTATTTTTAGAAAAGCCAGAAAGTTACAGAAAAATAGAAAACAGGAAATAAAAGAGAGAGAGAGAAACTTACCTGGCTTACCTGGACGGCCCAGTAGGCAGCCCACCTGGCCGGCCCAGCCCAGCGCCGCTGCCAGTCATCTCCCACCTCTGCCAGAAGGTAGAGGCGAGGCGTGGCGCGCGCCCGAGAGCCCCCGGTCACCTCCTGCTTCCACCTGGGAGCCCCGGGCCTTCTACCAGCGCCACGGAGATGCCCGAAGCCCCTGTCCCCTCTCCCTCACTCGCTGCTCTCTCTCCTCTCCCCTGGCTCTCTCCCCTGAGCTCACCCGAACTGCGCCGCCGCCGCCGACGAGCTACACCACGGCCACAGCCACCCCCTCGCTCCCTCTCCGCATCCCTGAGCTCCGCCCCGTGGAGCTACACACCCGACGCACATGACCAGAGGAGGCCGCAGTCGATCGGAGCGTCGTCGTCTTCATCTCCGGTGCCCGGAGATCGCCGCCGTCAATTCGCCATCGCAGAAGCTTCCCCGAGCCCGCCGAGCTTCTCTTCCGACCCCTTGTGAGCTCCTGAACCTTCCCCTATGCTCGCCCCCCCTCCATTTCTCTCCGCTAGCTCGATTCCGCCGGAACCGAGAGCTCATCGCCGCCGGCCATGATGCCGCCGTCATTTTAGCCACCACAGCTCGCGCCTGAGCATGTCAACGTGTTCGGTGCCTTCCCAGGAGCACACAGCTCCCACCAGCTCCTCCTCCCGAGCACCCTAACACCGAGCCCAAACTAACCCGAGCTCCGGCCGCCGCTGCCGAGCTCGCTGCCGTCAGCTCCGGCCACCTCACGCCCGTCTACCACCCCCATCCGATGCGCGCTGGCAAGAGCTCTCTAACGAGCCTAGCCGCGCATCGAACGGAGCACCGCAGCCCAATCCCGAGCACCTCCGCCGCTTTTGACCCCGCCGGTGGCTAAACGCCGGCGGGTTGACCGCTTTGACCGGCGGGGTTTGACCCCGTCTGCCTAAGGGTTTGACCCCTCTCTCTCGCTGACGAGTGGGCCCATGCCCCTATTTAGTTAGTGTTACGTTTAATTAGTGTTAATTAACTAGTTAATTACATGATCCACTAACATGTGGGCCCCGCACTGCTGACAGCTTAGTTAGGGCTAGTTTAGCACTAATTATCTCAGTTAGGTAAGTGAGTCACTGACCAGTGGGTCCCACAGGTCAGGTTTGACCTGGCCGACCCAGTTGACCTGCTGATGTCACACCAACGTCATGCTGACGTAGTAACCTGTTTTCTGGATTTTAAATAAATCTAAAATGATTTATTTATTTCAGAAAATATCCAAAACTTTTAAAAATCATATAAAATCAACCGTAACTCCAAATGAGATAAATTATATATGAAAAATTATCAGAAAAAATCCAATCTATCCATCTATACCTTTTTCATGCATGTTAGAGCAACTTATGACTACTGTTTAGGACAATTCAATTAAATGTCATTTAAATAACCACATGTGGAGTTTGAATTTGAATCTTGGATTCAAACCAACCTCATTTAATCTGGTTGTAGTTGCACTAGGCCAACACACTCATTTTGCCATGTCGTGATCATGCATCATATTGTGCATTGCATTGATTATGTTCTTCCTTGTTTGCCGGTGTTTGTCCCCTCTCGATAGACGTGGTTCCAACGATGAGTTCGATGACACAGATGAAGAACTATATTATCTTCAGAAGTGCCAGGCAAGCAAAACCCCCTTGTTCATTCTGATACAATCCCACTCTCTCGCTCCTGCTCTCTTTTATTGCATTAGGACAACAATGATTCATCTGTTACTTGCTGTGGTAGTTGAACCCCTTTATCCTCTGCATGACCTATCATTGCCACAGTAAATAGATGAAACCCACTAGCATGAGTAGGAGTTGTTTGAGCCCTGTTGTGCCTACTCATTCATGCTTGTTTGTCATGCCTACTACTGCTTAGAGTTGAGTCAGGTCTGATTCATCGGGCATGAATCAGAGGTGTGTGAACATGTCCTACTATGTGTGAGCTAAGTGTGTGAACACAATTTGGTAAAGGTAGCGGTGAGAGGCCATGTAGGAGTACATGGTGGGTTGTCTCATTGAAACCATCCTCAGGATCTGAGTTCTGTGTTTGTGATCCATGAACAGCTACTACCACACATTGGGTTCCGGTAACTCGGCCCCTCTCGGCTTATTAATCAACTTGATCTTTGTCCAGGAGTTGCAACTAGTTTCTGGTGTTTGTAGGTAGTGCTAGTAGTCTACCAAGTGGCACCCGGTACAGGTGGGCTTAGCACAGACTAGGCACAGTGGCACGGTGTACCAAGTGGCACCCGGATGGTGGGCTTGGGAACCCTGCTCACATCATTTGGGGCCGTGAGCGACACCCCGGCCGGATCTCCTTGCGGATGGAACTCGAATAGGCGATAAACCTGGATGAGAGACTTGTGTGGTTAGTAAGGTCATGGCCGACACCCTCGCTGGGCTTCCGCTTGAAGGTTGCCGAGTACATGTCGTGTAAACGGCGGTAAGTGGTGAGAGCGTGTGTGAAGAAGTACACCCCTGCAGGGTTAACATTATCTATTCGAATAGCCATGTCCGCGGTAAAGGACTTCTGGGTTGCCTGTACAGTTCATAGGCAAGTGAAAGTGGATACTCTAAAATATGCAAGATAAGCGTGAGTGCTATGGATGGCGTTCTCGTAGGGAGACGGGAGCGGATCCATAGTGGTGTATTGATATGGTGAATATGTGGACTCGTGTGCGCCACCTCAAAAGAGTTACATGCAGTCGTAGTACAGGATAGCCACTGAGTCAAAGCTGGCTTGCTGTAGTTAAACCCCACCATCCCCTTGTTGATAATGATGCATATGTAGTTAGATCTGATGTAAGTCTTGCTGGGTATATTTGTACTCACGTTGCTTAATTTATATTTTTGCAGAGAGACTTCAGTCTCGCTAGTAGTACCGCGTGGACTTCGACTTTAGCTTGTTACCTCAGCTACAATTTTGAGCCCTCGGCAGGATCTAGTAGTTAGTCAGGCTTCTCAGCCTTTTTCATTTGTAGATGTCTGTACTCAGACATGTTAAGCTTCCGCTTGTGCCTGACTTGTGTGCTCTGAATGCTGGGTCATGAGACCCATGTTTGTAATATCTCGCTCCTCGGAGCCTATTGAATAAATACTTTGAGTTGTAGAGTCATGTTGTGATGCCATGTTGTATTTGCACATATCGAGCATATTGTGTGTATGTTATTGAAATGCTTGGTATGTGTGGGATCTGGCTATCTAGTTGTTTATCCTTGGTAGCCTCTCTTACCGGGAAATGTCTCCTAGTGCTTCCACTGAGCCTTGGTAGCTTGCTACTGCTCCGGAACACTTAGGCTGGCCGGCATCTGTCCTTCTTCGTTCCTGTGTCTGTCCCTTCGGGGAAATGTCACGCGGTGTCTACCGGAGTCCTATTAGCCTGCTACAGCCTGGATTCTCTGGAGTCCTACTAGCCCAGTTGCTACAGCCGGATTCACTCGCTGATGACCGACACGTTCGTTGTTGGGTCATGTATGCCTGTCCCTGTAAGTTAGTGCCACTTTGGGTTTACTACTAGCCATGTCAGCCCGGGTTCTTTGTCATATGGATGCTAGCGATACTATCATATACATGAGCCAAAAGGCGCAAACGGTCCCGGGCCTGGTAAGGCGACACCCGTGGGAATACCGTGCGTGAGGCCGCAAAGTGATATGAGGTGTTACATGCTAGATCGGTGTGGCATAGGATCGGGGTCCTGACAGGCTAGGCCCCTCAGGAGCCAGCATACCACCAACGGCTCGATCCATCTCGCATCGGTAGGCGTCCGAGAGACGGCGCATGCTGGCCAGGCAGCCAGCGCTTTCGAGAAGCTGGATGCGGCGTGCCTCCAGCACCTTGGCATCCGCGCCCTCAGGAATGGGTGCCGTTAGGTCGCGCGGAGTCGTGTCGAGGGGGTCTCGAGCATGCTCGTCCGAGTGCTCTCCGCTGTTGATGACGAGCACCTTTGTGACGGTGCTTCCGCCGCTGTGCTCGCGAGGAGGCGGCTCGTCGTAGACCACCACGTTGGTGGGGAACGCATCAAACGACACGTGTTGGAGTCGACGATCATGGGATCGGTGGAGCCAACAGACTCCAGGTCCACAGCAGGCTCGTTGCTGACATGGAGCTGGTCGAGGAGGCTGACGAGGCGGCTCTCGGGGCAGCTAGTGCCCGTGTCGGAGGCCGGCTTGTCAGAGAGGTCGATCTCGCCGACGAGGTCGGCGAGGCAGCTTGCCATGCAGGCGATCTCCGTGCCGTGCAGCGCATCGGGGCTGACGCCGTCAGGCATGCCGGGCTGGCTTTGCTCGTCAGGGAGGAACAGGGTTCCCGTCTAGAGTAGATCTCCAGGAGACGGTGCACCTCGCCCCATGGTGGGCGCCAAATGTCGGGGGTTGGGTGCGACATATGCCAACGGATGGCTTATCATGGTGGGAGCGAGTAGAACGTCGCCGGTGCCTGGAAGTGGGATAAGGCGTAGACACGTACGCCGGCGAACTTTACCCAGGTTGGGGGCTCTCCGTGGAGATAATACCCCTACTCCTACTCTGCGGGGTCTCCGCATGATCACTATGGCACTAGTGATACAAGTTGCTCCTTCAGCGGTGTCTAGAGGTAGGAGAAGGCAAGGCTAGCTCTTCCTTGCTCTAGGTGACTGGCTAGTTCTACCAGAGTTGGAACCCTTTGCATGCGTGCCCTGGGGGGTTTATATAGGTCTACCCCCAGGGGTACAATGGTAATCCATCCGGGTGCTGGGCCCGGCTGTCAGTGTCTCCAGCTTTCGGCTTCTCCGCCGACCATTGGGGCCCGCCGCCTGGTGGGCCCTACCGACTGGTTGGTAGTTGCTTACTGTAGCCGTGCCGCAGATGATGAGGGCTTGGTCATCTCAATGTGGCTACAGTCCCGCCGCCTGGTGGGAGGTCACTGTAGCCACACCGGGTCTCATCAGCATAATGGCATGCTTGCCTCGGGGCAAGGGACGACCGCTTGCTGGAGGTCAGCCCCTCCCGAGTCCGTCTGGTTGGGCTTCCTCCGTCTTCTACGGGGTCACTGCCTGATAGGGCCCACCATCGGCAGGCCGTACCGACAGGTCGTCGTGGGGAACAGGACTCCGCCTGCTCGGAGCAACGTCAGGGGAGACATGGCACAGTGCCCCACCGTGCGGAGATCTCCTCCTGTACGGAGCATTGTAGCCACGCATGTCCCAGGCATCGGGGGCGACATGCTTCACTGTAGCCATGCTCTAGCTTGTACTCTCGATGGGGGCCCAGACTCGGTGGGAGTCGGGTGGCCGCCCTGTCTGGGATCCGTCCTGCCAGAGCCGGCCGCTCCCAGTGTCGTCCTCTGGTGCTTGGCCGTCCCCCGGTGGCCGGCCTCTGAGCCAGCCGGCCCCCGGAGGGCGGAGCTTCTAGCAGGGGTCTTTGCGGGACGAAGCCGGCCCAAAGTTTTGATGTGCCAAGGGACTCGGGTGAAGCTACCCATGGCCCATTACTCCGACACAAATGGGCTACCCTCTAACCATTTTTACAGGGCTAACCCCAAAACTTCCTGGTTTTCATTCAGGGATACCCTTTCATTGATTGATTAGCAGAAGGGCTTGCCTACGACACCATATCCATCTAGCGATAACTCACGTCAAATAAGATAGAAATGGCAAGAAAAACACAGATAACCAATGACATGTCAAATAAGGGTAGCAAGCATAGCATAGTTCTTAGGGTATAACATGACAAAAATAAAAAGTTCACGGTACAACCAATGACATAATTAAGATAGAAATATATAAAAGATAAAAAGCCCTAACACCCTAGGGCAAGACAAGCTTCATGAGACCGGGCCTTCACCACCATCTTCACTATGCCTCCTCTTCATTGCTCCTCTTCACTACTCCTCCTCCATGCCGTCTTCGCCCAGGTAGTAGGGGAGGTTGTGCATACCGTTGCGGATGGGGAAGATGTTGTTGAAGTCGGTGAATATGTTGTAGGTGGTGAATGCAATAAACTTGCACCCACACCAAAACACCTTGCCGAGGAAGTAGTACGCATCAAATCTGTTGGTGAAGTTGACGATGAGCCATATCGGCGGAGTGCTGGAGTTTGGACACACTTCCTCCAGTTGGAACATCACCGGCGAGCCCGCCGGGAGGTGGGCGAAGCCTACATCGAGGAACCACTGGTCAAACTCGTTTGCACCCCTCCAGCGTGAGAACGCCCACACGTGAAGTGTCGTCTCCACGACGACGTTGGTGGGATACCACCTCTCTGGCATGGTCGGTGGGAGCTCGAAGGTGGGGCCGTTGTACTGCATCCTCGCCTCGCTTTAAGAGTGCTCTGGGTTTGGGTGAAGAAGAGAAGGGGGTGGCGCAAATGGATGTGTGGAGAATAGGTGGAGGGTGGTGGTTTAAATAGGGAAAGGGGAAGGGAAGGGGAGTGGCACCGGCCGCGCTTTGGATTTGCTACGTTCAAACGAGTCGGGTCGATTGATATGCCCCTTTAGTTGCCAAGGGGATCGAAAAGTCTGAAACCATGCTCTACATCAAGGAGACAAGCATGCGATATGAGACGAACCAGTGGCAGTGACCATCCCTGCGTCCGTGGTAGCTCACGTGCAGAAAGAGGCTGGTCAGTGTCGCAGAAAGAGGTCGGTCAGCACATCGTGGCGGCGGGCATCATCGCATGCAGGCGGGCTAGCTACGTGCATGCATAGCAGGCTAGCTGGACATGTCGTGCATGCATAGCAGGCTTCTATAGTTGCGGCGCACGCAGTGCCCAACAGTCTAACCATGGCCCAATGGGCGAACAACTGCACCATCCGACGCGGCCCCAATTGTCAGGTCCAATGGACGACACAGTACAGCAGCCCCACTTGTCAGAGTTAACGGTCAAAGCACTGACCCGACGACATCCACCATTTGTGACCATTTCTGAGGGTTTCGGACACGAAAGTGGGGAAAAGTGAGCAAATATTAAGAGCGTGGGGATGAATGAGTATGGCTAAGGAACCAGGGGCACAAATGTAAAAATCCCATAAAATAATGCTTATCTTTGATGTGGTGTTAAATAAAGAAATAACGACAAATTAGAACATCCTCATGCCTTCAACATACTTCCATATTGTCATCTTCCCTTCAAAGATCACCAACTTACCCCTCCATCATTATCTCTATCATGCTTGCCTCTCATCCTCACTCGATTGTCCACATCCATTGATGTTGCTTCTTTTTATTTGACATTACGAGAAAAGGTGAGGTCTAGCCTCTCTCTCTCTCTCTCTCTCTCTCTCTCTCTCTAAAAGTGTAGTCATACTTCGTGGTAACATGATAGGAGTGCATGGTTAGTTATGATCTTGGCAGGGTGTCCCCGCAAAGGGTGGTCCATCATATGGGTATAGTGTAAGACCTCAGCAGGATAAGTCACACTATTCAGTCCTTGTCCATGGTCATGGACCAGTCAGGATAGGTCGCACTATTCAGTCCTTGTCCATGGTCATGGACCAGTCAGGATAAGTCACACTAGTTAGTCCTTCTCGAACTTGAAGGTTCAAACCTTAATAAATGTACCTACCAATAAACATGGAGAGATGTTGTGCAGGTGAAACAAACCCAAGTGGTTTTGTTGAGAAAGACATGTGTGAGCCATTGAAAGGCTATGGCAATGTTGGTCTGGATGACCATAAGAATATGATTATTATCTTGGAATGATCATGAGAAAATCTTGATATATTATACGCATGTTTATTTGTCATACCTCCTAGATACAGCTTGCTATGCCATGAATAGCTAAAACTGATATGTTATGTGATATGCCAGGACTTGCATTATTTAGTGATACTAGAGAATACCCTGCGCATTGCTACGAGAATCAATTGCAATATATTTCAGTGATCTGATTGTATGAAGCTTCCATAGTTGAATTAATAATATTTGAACTAAATCTAGGAATAAATATTATATATTGTATTTGGTTATTTTGTAGTCAGAAAATATTTTGAATATAAGTGGCATAATGTAATGGGAAACTTTTTTCATGGACCTTTGATGAAGTGGCATGTGTGATGAGGTGAAAGGTGTGCATGAGACCAAATAATAATGGAAAACTTTTTCTCATGCGTGTAGAGGTGGGCCTTTGATGAGATGTCATGTGTGCATGTTAAGATAAATAGGAGAGTGGAGATCAACTTCTTAGGACAAGTTTATCACAAATTTTCGCCACCCTGCTTCATGTTTCCAGGCGATCCCGTCTACATTCCTGTTCTAGTACCCTGTCAGATGGGAAATTTTCTGGCTACAATAGCCTTTGTTGGGTTGCCCGGTGTAGGATCTTGCTATAAAAATAAGCCTTCTCCTGAGTGAGAAACTAAGGTAACAATCCCACGTGCGTTGCGGTGTCAGTCCTCTCGGCATCATGGGGACTCGGCCTGCCGCCTAGAGGAGTCCACACATTGGTGAGGCGGATCCTCACGCCTGCGGGGTTGCTCACCTCCCTGCTTGGTCGATCATCTCGCGATCGCAGAGAGCTGTCCTGACTATGAGGAGAATCATCACACCTTCGGGGATGAACATCCTGACTGCACAACGAATCATCATGCTGACGGGGTGGAGACCCTCGTCGTCACGATGAATTGTCATCTGATGCATCTCTGGCGTATCTATAATTTTTGATTGTTTCATGCCAATATTCTACAACTTTCATATATTTTTGGCAACTTTTTATATTATTTTTAGGACTAACATATTGATCCAGTGCCCAGTGCTAGTTCGTGTTTGTTGCATGTTCTTTGTTTTGCAGAATATCCATACCAAACAAATTCCAAACGCGATAAAAATTTACGGAGATTTATTTTGGAATATATGTGACTTTTGGGGAAAAGAAGCAACGCGAGACGATGCCCGAGGGGGCCACAAGACCTAGGGCATGCCCTCCTACCCTTGGCATAGCCATGAGGCTTGTGGCCACCTCGCAAGGCAGTTGGTGCCCTTCTTCGGATGCAAGAAAGATAATATCTGGATAAAATTTCAGCCCAATCGAAGTTACGGATCTCCTTGAATTTAAGAAACGGCGAAAGGCCAAAAAATAGGAAAGTGAAACAAAAAAGAGACAGAGAGATAGATCCAATCTCGAAGGGGCTCTCGCCTCTCTGCCGCCATGGAGATCATGGACCAGAGGGGGAACCCTTCTCCCATCTAGGGGGAGGTCAGGGAAGA
>NC_041389.1:493905509-493916255 GCF_002162155.2 Triticum dicoccoides
GCCGCCGGGGCCATCATCGTGCGGCGATCTACACCAACAACTTCACCGCTGTCGTCACCAGCTCTCTCCCCCTCTATGCAGCGGTGTAACACCTCCTCTCCCCGATGTAATCTCTACTTAAACATGGTGCTCAGCGCTATATATTATTTCCCAATGATGTATGGCTATCCTATGATGTTTGAGTAGATCCTTTTGTTCTATGGGTTGATTGATGATCGCGATTGGTTTGAGTTGTATGTTTTATTATTGGTGTTGTCCTATGGTGCTCTCTATGCCGTGCAAGCGTGAGGGATCCCCGCTGTAGGTTTTTCAATATGTTCATGATTCGCTTATGGTGGGTGGCGTGAGTGACAGAAGCACAGACCCAATTAAGTAGGTTGTTTGTGTATTGGAGTAAAGAGGACTTGATACTTTAATTCTATGGTTGGGTTTTACCTTAATGATCTTCAGTAGTGTGGATGCTTGCTAGAGTTCCAATCATAAGTGGACATGATCCAAGTAGAGAAAGTATGTTAACTTATGTCTCTCCCTCATATAAAATTACAATAATGATTACTGGTCTAGTTATCGATTGCCTAGGGACAAATAACTTTCTTATGACAAAAATATCTCTACTAAAACTAACTTAGTTGTTTCTTTATCTAAACAACCCTTAGCTTTTATTTACGTGCTCTTTATTATCTTGCAAACCTATCTTATCACACCTACAAAGTACTTCCAGTTTCATACTTGTTCTAGGTAAAGTGAACGTTAAGCATGCGTAGAGTTGTATCGGTGGTCGATAAAACTTGAGGGAATATTTGTTCTACCTTTAGCTCCTCGTTGGGTTCAACACTCTTACTTATCGAGAAAGGCTACAATTGATCCCCTATACTTGTGGGTTATCATCATCGTGCCCATGTGCCTCATCACTATGCCAGCTTGGAGAGATATCATCATGGGACAGGGGAGAATCATCTCAGCACCGCGGAGAGTAGTCGTCATGCCGTCGCGTCTGGTCCTCTCAAGGAGGTGGGGATCGCCCTCGCCTACCATCCATCTGAGTGGCAGTTCTTCGATCAGCCGTGTGACGAGGGTGTGAGGAAGCAACCATCGTCACTCAACTTTTAGTTCCTCTTGGTATCCAATTGCACGACGTCAGCTGGTCACGAGATAGGGAGATGAGCGCGTCTTGCGCGACTGCCACCTTCAGAAAGGTGGATAGCTCTCGGATGCCATCCGCGACAACTCCATCTCCAGGCTGCTGGATAGCATCAGCCAGTCTGGTTGTCGCATGGATATTGTCAATCGGGGTGTGGAGGATTTGGAGATTGCTGGGGACTCCAACTGCAAAGTTGTCATTCATGTCCCCACTTCACTGGACGATCGATGGGTATGGACATCGCTACCGACTGTTGTCAGCTAGCTCTTGCTAACAAATGATCAGATTGTGCATGAGTTGGGCCAATCGGGCGTGCTCTGCCAGAGTCTTTTGGCGCGTGGCCTCATGGGCCTTATCAGCTGGTGGATCACCTGAAATTAGGGTGTGAAGGAGCCATTCGGCTACCTCACACTGCTCCCAGGTGAGAGGATTATCATATACTACTTCGTCGCCAAGTTGCGGCATATGGATCAGATGTCGCCCGCCTGTAACTCGTCTCACGCGGTGTCATGCCAGCCGTGAAGACTTCCTCTATGGACGACTGTGATCTGCAGCTCCCTTCTCCCTCAGAGACGGACTCCAAGAGAGGAAAAGTGGACTTAGAGTCCATCATCCCTACAATCTAACTCGCAGAATGACAGAACTGATGACAAGGTTTTCCGGATCGCTTCCGGTGACTACATGCCGCTAGCTGCGCCGACTTATGCAGTATTGAGATATGCAAACTCAAGACTCCCGAGCCATTAGCCCAATAGTGAATGATCCTGCACGCCGGGATGTCAGCAGTGTTCAGCGGGGCATTAGGATGCCACGCCAATCCATCGACAGGGAACATGAGCTCCCCGAAGCAGATGCTACTAGCCGAAACCATGGATGCAGCCAACAGCACCATACCGTCGATAGACGGTTGCCCCAAGGTGATATCCTATCTACCGAATGGTGTAGATGGAAGGTAATATTGTGGTAGCCTTAGCTCTTGGCGTAAGGTACAAGATGTGAGTGTTCAACCTTCATCCCGTTGATCCCCTTCCGGCTTATATAGAGGCACTGGGAGGGCATACATGAAGGGCTGGTATAAATGGTCCTAGGTGTGGTCGGTTGTTTCCTGGCATTTACTGCTGGTAACCGTCATATTTAACTGAAATATACCACCGTTGGGTGATACCTCTCCAATGTGTCTATAATTTTTTATTGTTCCATGTTATTAATCAATCATGGATGTTTTATATTCATTTGCTGGCATTTTTATATCATTTTTTGGGACTAACCTATTGACATAGTGCCCAGTGCCAGTCGTTGTTTTTTGCTTGTTTTTTTACTTCGCAGAATATCAATACCAAACGGAGTCCGAATGCCACAAAACTTTTTGGAGAATTTATTCTGCCCAAAAGACACCCAGGAGGCCCAAAAAGTGCACCAGAGGGGCCCTATGGGGCCCACTATGTATCGAGGCGCGCCAGAGGCCCCTGGCGTGCCCTGGTGGGTAATGGGGCCCACAATAACCCCTCCACCGCCTATCAGCTCTATAAATACTCTAAAACCCCAAAAACCTACGGGAGTCGAGAGTAAACAATTTCCACCGCCGCAAGTTACAGAACCACAAGATCCAATCTAGAGGCTTTTTAGAAACTCCACCAGAGGGGTCAACGATCATGGAGGGGTTCTTCATCATCACCCTTGCCCCTCCTATGATGCATGGGTAGTTTACTACAGACCTACGGGTCTATAGGTAGTAGCTAGATGACTTCTTCTCTCTTTTTGACCTTCAGTACAATGTTATCCTCGATGTTCTTGGAGATCTATTTGATGTAATGAATTTTTGTGGTGTGTTTGTTGGGACCCGATGAATTGTCAGTCTATGATCAGATCTATCTATGAATATTCTTTGTGTCTACTCTAAACTCTTTTATGCATGATTAAGATAGTTTTGTATTTTCTTCGATCTATTGATTTGGTTTGGCCAACTAGATTGATTTTTCTTGCAATGGGAGAGGTGCTTTGTTGTGGGTTCAATCTTGTGGTGTCCTCACCCAATGACAGAAGGGGTAGCAAAACACATATTTGTATTGTTGCCAGTAAGGATAAAAATATAGGATTTTATCATATTGGTTGGATCTATCCATCTACATCATGTCATCTTCCTTAAGGCGTTACTTCGTTCTTGTTAACTTAATACACTAGATGCATGTTGGATAGTGGTCGATGTTTGGAGTAATAGTAGTAGATGCATGCAGGAGCCGGTCTACTTGTCACGGACGTGATGCCTATGTTCATGATCATTACCTTGGATATCATCATAACTATGCATTTTTCAATCAATTGCAGTAATTTGTTTACCCACTCTATGTGTTCTTTCAAAAGAGAAGTCTCTAGTCAAACCTATGGTCCCCGGGTCTATTTGTCATCATATTATTTCAGATCTATAAAACCAAAAAAAATGACCTTGCTACAATTATTTATCTTTACCTTATTATCCACTTTTATTTATCTTTTATATTAATCTCTATCAGATCGCATCCTTGCAAGTGACCGTGAAGAGATTGACAATCCCTTTTTCACATTATGTGCAAGTATTTGTTAGTTTGTGCAGGTGCATTTATTGGGAACTTGTGTGTTCTCCTACTGGATGGATACCTCGGTTAAATACTTATCTCTATTTTGATGCATCGCCATTTTCTCTTTAAAGGAAAAAATCAAAGTAAGCTCAAGAAGTAGCAGCCAACTCCTCCAGTCATCTCCAGTCCGAATGGGTCTTGACCGGCTGCCCGTTATCCGATTGATAGAATTTAGTCTTCTCCAGTGCTACCCTGTACTTCCTTGTTGGATTGATGACAAATGTCCGGTGGCCCATGGCCTTGTGGACCGAACCTTTGATGGTCCTTGGGTCTCTGATGGGCCATTTGATACTTTGGCCTACCCTTTATTTATAACCCCGATAGGGGAATAAGTGACATGATTTTTTTTAGAATATCGTTTCCTAACCGCACGCCTAGAAAAGTTGGATCGCTCGAGGCGATCAGGGAGGCGACTAGGGGTCCCTTGCGCACCGCCGGTGACGCCGCCGGTTTCCTCTCTCTCCGTCGGCCGCTCCGGCGGCGGGAGGGAGGGGGAACCTCGGGTCTGTTCACTAGGTGGGTGTGTGGTAGGGTTAGGGTTGAGGGAGACGCTGCCGAGGCCGTTGCGGTGGTGTCGCGTCGGAATAAGTTTTTCCGGGCTCCGTTCACGGTCAGGCGAGGCTTTTGCCTTCGTCTAGGAGCCAGCGGTGTTGGGGATCCCCGGATCTCGTCGAGGTCGCGGGCTATGGTGGTTGGAGGTCCATCGGCACTGGCCGTTTGGATCCTCGGATGGGCGATGGAGGTAGGGAGACGAAGACCTTTCTTCTTCCTTGTTGGTATGACTTGCTGCTGCTGTTCTTCTCCTTCCTCTGCGCTGATGCTGGTGGGAGATCCTGCTTTGCCCGGGCGGATGGCCCGGCCACGGTGCTGGACCGGTCGGATGACTCGAGATCTCTTCCTTCCGGAAGGGACACTTTTTGCGGTACTCAAAGCCAAAGATGACGACGGCTGTTGCAGGTGTGTTGGATTGATGTCCATGCCCTCTCCGCGCTGGTGTCAAGAAAGGAGGAAGCAGCGTGGCGGCAATTGTACCGTGGTCGAAGATGATGACCTGTTTGCGACTGGTTGCAGATCCTTCTGCTGCAGGGGTCTTCTCTCAAGATTCAGGGATGCTGACACAGAGCTCCGGAGATCTTCTTGTGTTATGGTTGTCTTGGGGTACTCTAAATGTTCATGGTCCTTTGTTTTTGCGTTTCAGTGTGCTTGTAAGGGTCACCTACTCTGTACTGATTCGTGATTTGGATGAACAATTTCTCAAAAAAAAAGAAACTTGATTTTTTGCCTTGAAAAATTGGGATAGACGACATGTAAGTCTGACTGATTCTTATTTTGGGTCAGTCAACAAACAACGCGTGTGCTGGTAGCAGGCCCATTTCAGCCTGATTCGGTATGCATGCACATGTTTGGCACGCATGCATGAATTGATATGCATTCGTGATCCGCTCCTTTGATCAATTTTTTTGCAGTATCCATGCATGTATCTACGGCTAAGAAGATGTTCTGACGTATCGTATGCATGCCAGTTGGGGCGCGACTATTTGTCGTGTTACGCGAACCACGAGCATTCTCTCGCTGAAGGAATCGCCCGACTGGGCCGCAGACAGCAGGCCCAGCCGCGCGGAAGCCATAGCCTGTTTTTTCTTCTGTTTCTGTTATTATTTTTTCTGTTATTTTGTACTTTTCTTTATACTTTAAAATATTCTACACATACATATTTCTATATTGCAGAAAACACTCTTCAAAAACACATTTGAAAAATGTTGAATAAGTACTAAAAAATGTTGAACAAGAATTTGAAAAATGTTGAACAAGTATTTAAAAAATGTTGAATCAATATTAAAAATGTTAAACAAGTATTTGAAAAAGGTTGAATAGGTATTTAAAAATGTTGAAAAAGTATTTACAAAATGTTCAACAAGAATTTAAAAAATGTTCAATACCTATTGAAAATGTTGAATAAGTATTAAAAATGTTGAACCATTATTTAAAAATTGACGAATAGGTATTAAAAATGTTTAAGGAGTATTTAAAAATGTTGAACAAGTATTTAAAAAAATATTAAATAACTATTCAAATGTTGAACAAGTATTTGAAAGATGTTGAAAAAGCGTTCAGACAATGTTGAACGTGTATATAAAAAATGTTGATCACTTGTTACAAAAATAATTGACATGTAGGAAAGTGTAGAGTGAAAACAAAAACAAACATAAGAAAACACACCAGAAAAACAAAAAATGAAGAAGAAAAAGAAAACGAAACAAAAACTGGAGAAAAAGGAAACGAACAAGAATGAAACAAATCTGATCTGAGAAGAAAGAATGCAGAAAACAGATAAGAAAAACCAAATGAAGCAAAAGAAAATGGAAAACAAAAAATGTTGACTAAGTTTTAAAAAATGTTGAACGAGTATTCAAAAAGTATTGAACAAGTGTTAAAATGTGGAACAAGTTTTTGAAAAGTGTCGAATAAGCGTTTGGACAATGAGAAAAATGAAGAAAAACAGACAAGAAGAAAAAATGAAGAAACAAAAGCAAATAAATGGGGAAAAACAGAGAAGAAGAAAAAAAGAAAACGAAAAAAGAGAGGAGAAAACCGGCACATTGTGCTCCAAGTGGGTCGTGCCCTAGCTATTAGAGCATGGTTAATAACAAAGCCTGATGCTGGCTATATACCAATGCCATGTCACTTGAAGTCTTCATAATAGCCTGCTGGTATAATAGATGGGATGTAAACCTGGCTACTAGTAATTAATGCTTGCATGTGAAATAAGGGAAGAAAACACAGACTGATTGGTGGAAGGGAGAGGAGGGCTGGCTCACACTGTTGCATGCGGGCTGCATGTGGGTTTGATGTCTTGTTTCTTGCGCTGTAGCCGGCGCTAGCCCAAGTGCCCGCTCCCCTATTTTTCCTTTCTTCTCTCTCTTCCAGCTATGATTTTGATGACATGGAACTGCTTATAGCCTGCTGACTGGGTACTATTATACTTGCTCTTATCATGAACGCCTGGAGTGCCACGGTGGCTAGTGCGCTGCGTTTGTTCATGCGCAACCAGGAAACGATCCCTCGTACTTCCCTTTTTCAGCTCTATTTTTCTGCGTGAACATGGGCCAGCCTAGTAAATGATCACCCCAGGAAATCTCGATATGATCGAACGCTGGCATGTCGCTTAATGTGACAAATAGTCGTTGCATGTCAGTCGGAATAGATCGGTAGGAACGTTCGGAATATCCTATTTGCCGCTCATTGCGGCAAGATGTTGGGGCGACGCACAGGGGAGATCGAAGGAGGGTTCGGTAGTGGGCCGGCCCATTTAAACCAATTCCGGTTTTAGGAACCATCTAGCTTGTTTCTAGCCAGTTCTTTCCGATTTTCGGAACTTTCTAGGAGCTTCCTAATACTTTTTTTCCTGTTTTAATTTAGTTTTTCGTTTTCCTTTTTCTGTTTATTTTTTTTTCCTATCATTTTTACCTGTTCTGGTTTTTCGGTTTCTTTTCAGTTGTTTCTTTTCTATTGTTTTTCTTTTTTGTTTTTTGTTTTTCGTTTTTCTTTTCCCTTTTCTATTTCTCTTTTTCCCTATATTTCTTTTTTACTTTCTATTTCAAGTTTATTTTTGTTTTCAACAAATTTTCAGAAAATTTAAAATGTTCATATATTAATTTTGTGTTAAAAAATTCAACAATTTTGGGGAATTTACACAAAAGTTAATATTTTCAAAATTTTGTTCAAATTTTCTAAAAGTGCTCATGTTTTGAATATTTGTTCGCAAAGTCAAAAAATGTTCACGAACTTCAGAAAATGTTCCCAATTTCTAATTTTGTTCACCAAGTAGAACTGTTCATGTGTTTGAAAAATTGTCCAAAATTCAAAAAAGTTCTAGTTGTTTATTTATTTCATTTTTATTTTATTTTCTACTTTTTTTCGTTTTTTAATTTTATTTTCTTAAAAAGTTTCATGTTTCGAAAATTGTTCACAATTTTCATAAAATGTTCGTGATTTAAAAAACATTCGAAATTCAAAAAATGTTCGAATTTTAAAAATTCGTTCAGCAATTTAAAAAATGTTCTTGGTTTTCAGCTCGGAATGTTTTTATTCAAAATTTTCACAACTTTTCGAAAAATATTAGCATTTCAAAATAATTTTCCTTTTTCAAAAATTGTTCCTAAATTCCTAATTATGTTCACGTTTTCATTTTCTAGATGTTTCAAAAATATTCCAGTTCCAAAAATGATTCATTCATTTGAAAATGTTCGTATTTGTTAACTTTTCTTCTGCAATTACAAAAAATGTTCCTGCTTGAAAAAAAACTGGTCATGATTTTCAAAAAAAGTTTCTGTTTCAAAAATGTTCCAAATTTTTTCAAATGTTTTCGAAAATTTGCTCAGCATTTACACTTTTTCAAATCTGAAATAATGTTGTTTTCGATTTTTTAAAAATTTATGAAAATTTTCAGATATTTCGATTTTTTTCTTAAATATGTTAAAAAAATCGCACTTTCAAAAATTTCATGTTTGAGGGGAAATGTTCACGAATTTTCATCAACTCATTTCCAAAATGTGTTCGTAACTTCTAAAAACGTACAGATTTTTTTTAAAAAAATCTCCTTTGTTTCCAAATTCAAAAAAATTCAAAATTTCATAATTTTTTCTTTACTCCAAAAATGTTCAGGAATTCCATAATATGCCGCTGGTTTGAAAACAATGTTCTTATTTTTTAAATATGTAGCTGTTTCAAAAAGTTGTTCGTAGTTTCAAAAACAATCTTGTTTTCAACATTGCTCCTTTTTTTTCAGATTTCCCAAAAAATATTTCTGTCTTTAGAAATTTCTCATTTCTTCTTAAAAATATTCGTTGTTTGGAAAAAAAGAATTTACTTTTGTGAGAAGAAAATCTCATTTATTTATTTTTTTAAAGTCTCTGAGCCGGTGACGTCGTTCTCTCATGGGAGGTCATGTGTTCGATCCCATTAAAACACGTTTTTAGGAATTTTTTTGTAAGCTATTCTTTTATGCTTTGTCGTTGTGGTTGTGTCTTTAAGAGCATAATTGGTTTGATGCCAAAAGTTGGCATGCCAAATTTTGGCAACTGCCAAATTTTGGCTAGAGATTGGTTGCTTGCCAATTCTCGTTGCCAATCTCACAAAAAGTTGCCAAATTTTGGCAACTTTTGATTTTGCCAAATGTTGGCTTGACAAATATTGGTAATGTCAAATGTTGGTAGCAAATCAATTATGCTCTAAATGTTGGGCTGTAAAACATCAATAGAAGTATTCAAGTGGACTGGCTAGTGTCGCGTCGTGGCTGCTGCTGATCGGGGGTTCGAGTCCCAACTGCTTCATTGTTTTTTTTGTTGATTTTTAAACTCAGAGAAACAGTGAAATGCGCGCATCGCGGCCCACAAAGCCCGCCAATCACCTCCTCTGTGCGAAGCCGCACCTACTTGACGCAGAATGCGTCACATAGGACGTCTCGGAACGTTCTTGTGTTTTGTTTTCGAATTCCCTTCGTTTATGGGCCTTTCAGGCCTTTTGTTCTGAGTGGGCTTCATGGGAGCTTTTATGTACGAATATCTAACTGGCTTGTCTAAAAAGAACTAACTGGCTCCACTCAAAAAAGAAATCTAAGGCCAACGTACCAGCAACCCTTAATATTGCTCACGAATCTTGAAGCAGGAGTATATGGCTGATTAGTGGCTCAACCTCGCAGCCTCATGAAGAAATGAGGGTGGTCTCACCACTTGGACAAAGAAGTGGATTGTGAACATTTCCAGATCAAACTTGTTGTATGCTTTGAAGATAAAATGAATTCATTCTTTCCATTTGGAATTTTTGGCTGAAAAAATTCAGAAATTCCAAAAAAATGTATCTTTTGAAAAGAACAAAAAACCCTACAAATCCAAAAGGTTGCCATGTTTTTTTAGAGAACACATTTTTTAAATCTTGCCATGTGCAAATTATATATTTTTGCCGTATACCCTTTTCTAAAAAATCTGAAAAGTTGCCATGTTTGTTTAGAGGGCAATTTTTCTAAACTTGCCATGTGCAATTATATTATAGGTAGAATGGAATTTTTGTTAGGAACCATGGTATTTTAATTTGTGCAAGCAAGACATTTTTGTTATTAAGAGCATGCCCTCTTTATTTTTTAGTTAGAACGGCATTTTATTTTTAATGAGCATGGCATTTTTGTTATAGAGCATGGTATTTTTTTATTAAGAGCATGGCATTGTTAAATAGCATGTCATTTTTTTAATAGCATGGCATGCATGGAATTTTTGAAGTAGCATGGCATTTTGTAAATAGCACGGCATTTTTTTGAATGGCATGGAATTTTTGGTATTACGAGCATGGCACTTTTTAAAATTGGCATGGCGTTTTTTTGCTAAAGGATGGCATTTTTATTACAAAGAGCATGACATTTATTCTATAGAAAATGTCATTTTTTATATTAAATAGGATGGGATTTTTTTTTGTAGAGCATGCCACTTTTGTTAGTAAGAACATTACATTTTTTTTATCGTTAAGAGCATGCCTTTTTTCTTTCATAAAGAGCACATAATTTTTTTTAATCTATAGCATGGTACATTTATTTCTTGTTTTCGACAAAGCAAATATAGGCATTTACATATTTTTAGAGCATAGCATTTTGTAAATTTATGTTCTCGGCCTTTTACATATTCTGATGGTATTTTTTCTACCAAAAGCAGTTAATTGGGCCTAACTTTTTTCCCTGGCATGCTCTCTGGGTCATTTGGGGGGAGGGGGCACGTTGGACCTAGGGGCAATTTGGTTCGCTGGAATGAACCTCCACCAGCAAACAAAACGTTTGCTGGAGCCCGCCCTCCAGCTGACGGTCGCCACATGTTTAGATTCTTTTTAACGAAATTCATAATAAAGAACCGCGTTCGCTCGTTCCTGTCCCACGCGAGGCAATCTGGGACATTGACGATCGCGTGATAATGTTACAGCGAGGTTGCACGTTGTCGACCCCCCCCC
>NC_041389.1:493916625-493919875 GCF_002162155.2 Triticum dicoccoides
CACACACACACACACACACAATGACGTCACCTTCTCATCCCTCTTCTCATCACTAATAGAGATGCAACCCCACACCACCTCACTCATTGCTATTCCTCTCTCAAGTTTGTTGATTTCATCTACAGAGACACTACTAGAAAAAGGGCTATAGATGGGATTGACACTAATGGCGCACCAGACAAGTGATGCGTCATTAGTATATACTAATGGCGCACCACCTTCTGATACGCCATTAGTATTGAAACTACTAATGGCGCACCTGCCATCGTCATTGCCGGAGCATCATCAAGGTCAATAGAGGGTTGTGCTCTTTGGGTCTGCCCAACAACGCGGTGCCCGGGAGGAGTTGTGGGGTGCCATGGTGGGGGCAAGGAACTACAACAATGCGCGGCGGCGGGAGGAGCAGCAGTAGAGCGCCAGCAGTGGCGGCTCCACATCTGCGCAAGAAGGAGTAGCAGGAGCTCTATGATACACATGGAGCGGCAGGATGGCGATGACTAAGATGATAGTGAGCGATCACCGAGCCACGCACTTAGGGGGTCAAACCATGAGTATCATGCTTTTTCATGTTGAAAAAACAATTGTCATGGCTTTAATTAACAAATTTCTAAAATTTTCATGAGTTATGCCACAATTTTTCTAGAAGTTTGTCGTGTTATCCCTGATTTTTTTAAATTCTTCCATGTTATCCCTAATTTTAATTCTATAATTTTCCATGTTACCATGTTTTTAGGATTTTTGGTCCAGGCAACTTTATTCCTTTTTCCTGGCTAATTTATGCAATTTCGTTTTGTTAAGATTGTTTGATACGACAACTTAGGGTCATGGAAATTTTTGGATTTTTTCCCTCAAAAAGGTGGCAATTTTTTGAAACTTCTGCAATCATCACATGGCAATTTAGGAATTATGTTCCTCTAAAACATGGCAACTTTTCACAGTTTTTGTAGTCGTCACATGGCAAATTTAGAAAGATTCTTATTTAAGATTTTTGTATCTAAAACATGGAAAATTTAGGAATTTTTGTAATCATCACATGAAAAATTTAGAACAGTTTGTACTTATCACATGGCAAATTACAAACATTTTTGTTTTTGTGAATCGTTGAAATTTTTAGAAATTTTGGAATGGCACATGAAAAAATTAGAATTTTTTTTCTCCAATTCATGGCAACTTGTCATGATTTTAAGGAGTTAGAAATTCCGTGTTCCCATATTTACCATGATTTTCTCCAAAATTTGCCATGTTACGGCAATTTAGGTTCCTGAAATTTTCATGCATTTTTGTGTTGGCAAATTTATGCATTTTAAATTAATATTGTTTGAGATGGAAATCTAGGGTCCCTGCATTTTTTGCCCAACAAATTTATGCATTTTAGTCTTATTTTGTTACAATTGTTTGATGTGGCAATTATATGGGCCTGACCATTTATGCATTTTCTCGTGCGAAATTTATGCATTTTCCACCTTTGAGTATAGTTTTTGTGGATGACAATATTTTCTTGTAGAAGGTAGCTAATGAGCCTAGTACATTTCATTCTTTTTCTCGCGCACTCCCTAGATTCTAGGCTAGCTATTGTCGTGCAAAACCTCCCGCTGGAGCGGACACCTGGAGAGAACTGTATTGATTGCTCGTTCGATACTCCCTTGGGGACGGACAGAGATCCAGTGACTTGCCTCTAGCAAGTCACCATGTAACATGGCCGTTGGATCGGAGTTGAACAACCCAGATCAAGCACTGTACCAGATAACCCTTCCACACACACTGTACAACGTCCCTATAGACATGCACTGTAGCGAAATACTGTAGACGCGCATTGTTTAGAGGGTACTGTTCATGTTGATCTGACCACTGATTCTTGATTGAACGGTCCAGAAAGGGAGAATGTTAGAGTTAATGTTCATTGATGACTCGCCTCAAGCAAGTCACTGGATCTCAGAGATCCAATGACTTGCCTCTAGCAAGTCACCATGTGACATAGGCTCTATGGACCTTCCTGAGGGCACATACGCTCCCTATGAGTACAGGAACATGATGATGCAACAACAAAGCGGGGAGGAGGAGGGATGTGGCAATACTCATCTTTCCGGTGGCGCTATCACTGTAACTTCGTCCGCTTGGAAGGATTATTTATTAAAAAACTATCACATTTTAGGTTTTGATCCCGCAGAACTATCACTTTCAAAATGGTAACAAAAAACTACTAGCTGAAGCTAATTTTTTGTGCGTTTATGATATGCAGGACCCACTGGGTAGGCTGATATGGCGGTAAAGTCAACTCCGTTTTTTGACTACTATAATCTTTGTTATTACAGGTCGAACTCCTATGGGTGACGAAGACGAGGTCTTCGTTGAAATGCCTAAGAGAGAAAGAGGATGAGGGGGAAGAAGAATGCTCACGTGTGGATCTCACCTTTAATAAATGGTAAATATAATAGTCAATATAAACGAAGTTGACTTTGCCGCCACGTCAGCCCTGACAAGTGGGTCTTGCAAATCAAAGAGACACTAAGAGCAACTCCAACGCGAAGACACATTTCGTCCGCCGCCGTCCGTTTGGGTCGCCGCAGACAAAAGTGATGGCCCAACGTGGCGACCCTTTCCCAAAACGCGTCCGCTTCACGTCTGTATGGACCCATTTCCGGCCCAAATCTGGGACTGAAATGCGTAGGCGCAGACGCGCCGCGCGTCCTCTCATTATCTGCCGTGGCCCCACATGTCGGCCGGCCAACCACCGTCCGCGATCATAGTAAATGTGCACATCTACTTCGGGCCTGCCTGGTAGTGGGTGGAAGGGTCGCGTGCCTGTCCTTTTTAATGCAAGCGTGCGGCGGGGCCGACCTCATCCACTTCCACCGCTCGTCCCCATTTGGCAACGCATGCTCCCTTGCCGGCGACCAGGAACCCTAGCCAGCCAACCAAAAGCCAGCCATGGGGATTTTTTATGGGAAGGGGAAGGACAAGTGCAGTTTTGGCACGAGCTCTCTGTCGGTGTCAAAACCGGCGGATCTCGGGTAGGCGGTCCCGAACTGTGCGTCTAAGGCTAATGGTAACAGAAGAATGGGGACACGATGTTTACCCAGGTTCGGGCCCTCTCGATGGAGGTAATACCCTACTTCCTGCTTGATTGATCTTGATGATATGAGTATTACAAGAGCTGATCTACCACGAGATCGTAGAGGCTAAACCCTAGAAGCTAGCCTATGGTATGATTGTTGTTGTTGTCCTATGGACTAAACCCTCCGGTTTATAT
>NC_041389.1:493920064-493950933 GCF_002162155.2 Triticum dicoccoides
CCGGTTTATATAGACATCGGAGGGGGCTAGTGTTGGTGTCAAAACCGGCGGATCTCGGGTAGGGGGTCCCGAACTGTGCATCTAGGCGGATGGTAACAGGAGACAAGGGACACGATGTTTTTACCCAGGTTCGGGCCCTCTTGATGGAGGTAAAACCCTACTCCTGCTTGATTAATATTGATGATATGGGCAGTACAAGAGTGGATCTACCACGAGATCAGAGAGGCTAAACCCTAGAAGCTAGCCTATGGTATGATTGTTGTTCGTCCTACGGACTAAAACTCTCCGGTTTATATAGACACCGGAGAGGGCTAGGGTTACACAGAGTCGGTTACAATGGGAGGAGATCTTCATATTGTATCGCCAAGCTTGCCTTCCACGCCAAGGAAAGTCCCTATCCGGACACGTGACGGAGTCTTCGATCTTGTATCTTCATAGTCTAGGAGTCCGGCCAAAGGTCATAGTCCGGCCATCCGGACACCCCCTAATCTAGGACTCCCTCAATAGCCCCTGAACCAGGCTTCAATGACGACGAGTCCGGCGCGCAAATTGTCTTCGGCATTGCAAGGCGGGTTCCTCCTCCGAATACTTCATAGAAGATGTTTGACCACAAGTATAGTGTCTGGCTCTGCAAAAATAAGTTCCACATGCCACCGTAGAGAAAATAATATTTACACAAATCTAATCTGCTGACGTGTTCCGCGGCGCGACATCATGCCACGGCCAAGCCTTTATTCATTTTATCGTTCCACCTTAGCGCGTTTAGCGAGGCGGTTTCCTTGGCACGTCTTGTCGAAGCAGAGATCGTGTTCCCTTATCCCGGGATTCTCATCAATACGGGGGTGGGTAACCCAACCGCGCCTTTTGATATGACTCTCTAATTGAAAGCGAGTCCCAAACGGTTATGGGGAGGGCTCTTGGTATTCAAATCCTTTATAAAGAGACCAAGGCTCGATTCCCTCTTCTTTCAATCCAATCGAATCCGCCCCTTGCCTCGATTTCCAGCACTCAAGGCTTCTAGCTTTAGGCGCTTCGGACCTCCGACGATGTCCAGCTCCAACCTTCAAGGCCGGTGGGTGCCTTATTCCGTTACGGAAGAAGACGTGCGAAAGCTGAGAGATGCCAGGTATCTAACCGGCGAAATCTCGCATAGGCTGCCTGCTCAAGGGCAAGCCATTCCTTCTCCTCAGCCCGGTGAGAGCGTGGTGTTCACATCTCACTTCCTTCGGGGGTTAGGTTTCCCGATTGATCCCTTTGTGAGGGGGCTGATGTTCTATTACGGGCTGGAATTTCACGACCTAGCTCCGGAGTCCATCCTCCAAATTTCATCGTTTATCGTAGTGTGCGAAGCCTTCCTCCATATCACCCCTCACTTCGGATTGTGGCTTAAAACCTTCAAAGTAGAGTCGAAGATGATCGAGGGGCAGCACACCGAGTGCGGAGGAGCTATCATAAGCAAGATAGCCGGCGCTCCATGGCCCGAGGGCACTTTCCAAGAAGAGTTCTGCTTATGGCAACGGGACTGGTTTTATATCACAGCCCCCAGGGGCACTACGTGGGTGGCGCCTCCTGCTTTTTGCTTGGGTCCCCCACCACGGCGAGCGTCATGGGCCAATGAAGGGCTTATCTGGGGGCCGTCCAAAGACGTTCCCCTACTGCAGGACCGCATTCGAGATCTCCTAGAAACAGATATTAACCTGACCGTAGTGGCGCAAGTTATGCTGATTCGCCGCACGCTGCCCTGCAAACGTCGCCCTCTCCGCCTGTGGGAATTTAATCCGGAGGGACCGCGAGTCCTCCAACATTTTATGGGCGCAACGCCCATGGAGATGTACAAATTGTTCTTCGGACCACAAGCAAGGTGTCCGGACCTATCCGAGGACGCAGGTCTGAGCTGCAATCGCCAGGATGTTAAGGTAAGTAGCCCCATATTTGGACACACCATCCGTATTTTCATCATAAAGTGGCCCTTTAACAGAGCTATCCTTTGAATAGGAGTGGATAGCGAAGACAAAGCTTATCAGGTGTCCAGCCCCCCTGCCCGAGACCGCGCCGGATCCCGTGTTAACCAGGATGCTGCAGATTATGCTTTCGGTAGAGGGCGAAGAGGGGAACCAAGGAGCTACCGCCTCCATGAAGGAGACTGTCCAGAAGGGAGGAATCGATAATTCCCCCAACCTGGGAAAGAAAAGGAGTGCCTCTAAAGACCCGGAGGAGATGCCCTCGAAATGGGGGAAGAAATCTTTGTCAGAGGATCCGGCGTCGGAGACTGTCCCGGCCGCATTTTGCCCTCAAAGGGATCAGCTTTCCTCCGAGCCGTAAGTAAAGGGAGGGGCTCAAAAATTAGTGGCATCCCTGTTTTATTTCTGAGGAAGATAACCGAAATATTACCTTGCAGTTCGGATCTCAACCCTTCTCAGCAGAGCTCGTCTTCAGGGGATCTCCATCCGGAGATGATAGAGAGCGAAACGCCTCCCCTAGCTGCACCGTCTTACGAGGCAGGCGACCCCGAGGTGTCATCCCGGCAGGTTTCTCCAAGTCCGGATCCTGAAAGAGGTCGTCGGGCTAGTCTGGTGCCCTCTGGTGCACGGTCGGAGAAGCTGAGAGATCTGCTTGGGCGTGCATCCGTCTTAGAAGAACACCGTATGTTGATGAACACGGTGATAGGAAGGATTGCATCCGCAGAAAGCGGATTGTACGAGGCCGCCAGGAGTTTACTGACAGGCTTTGAGGTACGTGAAAAGGTGTACCTATCGGTAGAGCCGCATAGAATGCGCCCTGTATAAATAGTAGCCCCTGAGACTCTGTGTGTCGTCAAGAGTGATGGCGCACAGAGGATCAAAACCCCAGTTATAAAATGTTACCTTTTTATGAAGGTGGCGAGGCGTTCGGTGGCTAGCCGGACTGATGAATCTGCCGAGTTAAAGCGGCAACTGGACGTGGCAGATGTCGACATCGCGCTTGTAAACAAGCGGCTAGACGAGGCACAAGGTATGCTCCAAAGATATCTAATAAGAGGAGTTCGATGATCGTTTCTTACAATATATATGCTTATTGCATATAGTGTTGCTTCCATGGAGAACCTTCAGGGGGAACTTGCCCGAGCCAAGGAGCAAGCAGGGAAAAGTGATGCGGCTGCCGTTAAGGCGGCTGAAGAGCTGAAAGCCGAACAGGCTGCTCACTGCTAGAGTAAGAAGGCAATAGCCGAGATGGCTGTAAAATTGAAGGATGCTGCCGACTGCTATAAATTTCTCGAACAAGAAAAAGGGGCGGCTCAGAAGGACCTTGAGAAGATCACTACCGAGGCCAAGGATGCTCGCTCTGCGATGAGAGCTATGAATGAGGAGCTGCGTCAGGCCGGAGATATCGCGGCTGGAAAGCCCTATATGCTGCGGATGAAGTTCGGGGATCCTAGGTATGCTCCGTTAGACCGGCAGTGGAGTGCGGAAAACACTTATCTGGATGTGGCAGTGAGTGCGGCGGACGCAACCGAACACTTCTGAGGTCGAGGCGACCATAATTTGGAACAACTGTTTTGGTCGCAATTCCATAAGCCAGAGCGCCCACTTTCGGTCCCCGACCGTTTGGCCGCTTTTGCGGAGCTGAAGAGGTTATCCGGACTCGCCATGAAGTATGTCGTGAGTCGTTTGTGGCCCAGGGAGCCAGAGCCGAAAAGTTATTTTGGATTGGTGCAGCAGTTCCTTGGTTCTGTGCCGCATGTCGATGCAATGAAGAGGTCGGCGTGTATAGAGGGTGCACAAATGGCTCTTGCCCGTGTCAAGACATATTGGGCAGATATGCAGGCCAGTGTTGTCGCATCCCAGGATCCGGACGAAGGCCAGGTATCTGCCAAGCACTACCTTGAGGAAGTTCTTCCGGGTGCTCGTTTAATAGAAGCGCAGTGCTCGAAGGATGTTTTGTTTGAATAGCAGGTGCTATTGTAAAAGAAATATTTTGATAAAAGCTTTTTATACTTGTGCTTGCAAGAATTATAACACCTCCTGTGCGGCCATTAATGTATATGTGTATATAACCTGAAAGATTGCAGTCGTTGGCTTCAGCCCCCACGCATATAATGCAGGGGTGTTAGCAAAAAATGCGCCTTTTCACACTTAATCCAACGTCTTGGTCCCACAAAGGAGGTGATAGCGCGGCGAACGAGGCAACCGGACTATAATGCTTTATCACTTTCACTTAGCCATAGGAGTTTGACATTGGGGCTACTCAATAGCCCCTGGAGGCACCGCGCTCTCCCGAATCCGGGGCGCGTGTGTGCCTGACCGGGAAGCGGTCCTTCGTTAATGCGGAGGAATCCTAGAGATTCCGAGAGTCATCGAGTGGTTGACCAGTCTCTCGCTATATCATGATAGTCAGTTTTCGGCTTTCTCTATTGAGGTGCTCGCCTGGCCGAACCGGGGCACAATCGCAGTAGTTCTCCTGGTGCCGCATTAGCCGATATAACGGAACGTAAGGCAGCAAAACACAGGAGCCGGGCAAACCCAACATTTGACCAAAGACATGATTCAGAGCTGATGCATATAAGGCCTAACTCGCGACGCCGAACACTCCCTAAGGTATTCGGTCTTTATGAAGACGGGCCAAAACAGAGCCCTTGATAAAAAAAGCCCCTGGTGTCCAGGTACGCGCAAAATTCTGGCGTGGCCATATGCCAAAACGCCAGCCTCCTCCTCGGTTATGGTGAAAACCGGGGGATGTTTTCAACAAGAGACAGTAAAAAAGGTTTACGCAGGGTCTTAATCTAAAAAGAATCCTTGGAGTGGGTCCCTACTGCACGTCTGCGCCTGTGTCTCTGTTGTGTCGTATCCTGGACGGGCGTATCACGGTGTTCGTCTGCGAAAAAGAGGAACTTTTAGTAAATAAGCGTGTGAGAAATCCATATTAGAATAAACAAAACATAGTTGGAGGAAGAAGTGAGCCGCGTTGTCTCCTGGCGTAAACACGCGGAGCCCCTTGTACAGGGTTATGCGGCTATTAAGTCCATGTGTGTCGATGCCGGACTCGTCTAGCCGTGTCCAGAATAGTAGGGCTAGATTAGTGTGCGGCTGTCCAGGCGGCCGCACCCCTACCCGTACTTTGGGGGTCAATTGTCATTCCCCTGTGATGAGATGATGCCTCGTGGGCCGGGCATTTTAAGTGTAAGGGATGCATAATGCGGTATTGCATTAAAGCGAGCGAAAGCTTCACGTCCCAGTAGCGCTTGATAGCGACTTACGAATGGGGCGATGTGGAAGGTTAGCTTTTCGCTTCGGAAGTTGTTGGGTGAGCCGAACATGACCTCTAACGAAAGGGAACCCATACTTTGGGTATCTGGACCCGGCGTGGCTCCTTGAAAGGAAGTTTTGCCACGGCGGATTAGCGCTGGGTTTACCCCTAATTTGCGGATTGTGTCTTGATATAACAGGTTTAAGGACTTATGTAAATTGTAGTCCGTCAATAACCGGATTCAAGACCAAGGCAGTCCAGCCTGCGTTCCGGGGCCCTCTGGAGTAATCCTGATGATCAAAAGTGATTGGTTGTAACAACCAGTGGCGGTGCTCCTCTGGGGCTGGCTGTGTGGTGCGTGTCCTCATAAGTGCTGTTCTGTTTTTCCCTTTTGTCATGTGAAGTGAATTTACTGTTTTGACTTCTTGTGGGAACTTCTTTTGTTCTCCGGTGTTCTGCTTGTGGGGGCCGTCGTCATCCTCGCTTGGTGTGTCGAGCCCCTTGTGTTCGGCATTGAGTTTGCCGGACTGCTTGAAAACCCAACAATCTCTATGGGTATGGTTTGTAGGTCTCGTGGGGGTGCTGTGGATTTGACATATTTTGTCCAGGATTTTGTTGAGGTTGGATAGCTCGTCCCCGTCATCTTTGGGCGACGGCTTTTTCTGATTTTGCCGAGAGCTTTTGAATCCGGCGTTGACTGTCGTGCTCGTTGGGCTGTTATCCTTGATTCGGCATTGTTCTTTGTTACGGCGCGGTTTCCCGTTTCCATCTCTGTGTTCGGATGTACTCGGGTCACTAGTGCTGCTTCTTGCCAACCAGCTATCCTCTCCTGCGCAAAAGCGGGTCATGTGGCTTGTTAATGCGGCCATCGTTCTTGGCTTTTCTTGGCCGAGGTGTTTGGCGAGCCATTCGTCTCGGACGCTATGTTTGAAAGCTGCTAGGGCCTCAGCGTCCGGACAGTCGACTATCTGATTCTTTTTAGTAAGGAATCTGTTCCAGCGTTTCCGGGCTGACTCTCCGGGTTGCTGAGTTATATGACTCAGATCATCCGCATCTGGAGGTCGGACATAGGTCCCTTGAAAATTTGCCCGGAAAGCCTCCTCGAGCGCTTCCCAACTTCCCATGGTGTTTTCGGGAAGGCTTTTAAGCCAATGTCGGGCTGGCCCTTTGAGCTTGAGGGGTAAGTATTTGATGGCATGAAGGTCATCTCCTCTGGCCATGTGTATGTGGAGGATATAATCCACTATCCAGACTCCGGGGTCTGTTGTTCCGTCATATGCTTCTATGTTCACGGGCTTGAATCCCGCTGGAAATTCGTGATCCAGCACCTCATCGGTAAAACATAACGGATGTGCGGCGCCCCTGTATGTAGGTGTGCCGCGATGTTCGGATATTTTTTGCATTGCATTGCTTGCTGGGGCTTGCTTTCTTGGGCCATAGATGGATCTGGTTGGGCCGGTTGTTTGATGTGAATCCTTAGGCGGATCGCTCGCCGTATTGAGTGCGACGCCCTTTGTCGCTTTAGATCGATCGTTGGGTCGTCTGTCCGACCTGGTGGCTTCCTTGTTTTTCGACTGTGGGGGCTTTATGGCCTCTTCATTGAATTCCGGTAGTAGTTTCCGCTTCGAATAGCTCTTTGTGTGACGACTATTGCCGTACTTGTGTGTAGCATTGAGTACTTTATTCCATCTGATCCTAAGTGCATCTTCTTCTGTTTTGAGCCTCCGCTTCTGCTTTTTCAGGCTACGTGCAGTGGCGATGAGCCTTTGGTGGAGGTTCTGATGTTCCAGCAATTTGTCCGGTGTGAGGTCGTCCGGACTATTATCTTTCCCGGGGACGGGCTGTTCGGATTGTCCGCCCTGTTTGGACGGGCTGTTCGGATTGTTCGCCCTACTCTATGGCTGGGTCTTTGTCGAGGTGGGGCTTTGTGTGGCGCTTACGTCGCCGCTTTGATTGTTTTTTGAGGGAATGATCCCTGTTTGCGCCCTTTTGATCCTCGTTGTTATCACTTTTGGGTGTGTCCACCATGTATACATCGTGTAATGAGGTGGCTTTCCAGTGCCCTATGGGTGTTGGTTCTTGGTTGTCTCCTTCATCAGCGTCCATACCATCGATGTCTTCGGAGTCGAAGTTGAGTATGTCGGTTGTATCGTCGACAGTGTCTACAAAGTGGGTGGTGGGTGGGTTTCGAATTTCTTCGTCGTCCGTATCCCAACCCTGCTGACCATAGTCCGGCCAGGGCTCTTCTGACAAAGAGAGAGACTTTAGGGAGTTCAGGATATCGCCAAAGGGCGAGTGCTGAAAGATGTCCGCGGCGGTGAACTCCATGATCAGAGCCCAATCGGGTTCGATCGGAAGGGGTGCGGAAGATTCGGAGTCCGAAACGGAGTCCGGCACCTTGGAGTCACGGGCCTTGCAAAGGACTAGGCTGGTATTCGGCTCTATTGCCGTAGAGATTGCGGCTCCTGGGGCAGTGTCCAACCGTCCGTCCCTGGTTAGCGCAGTCAGCTCCGAGCTAATGGTCGGAGCGGACTCCTGAGCGACACTCTGGGCGCTGTCCGGCGGCAAAGCTAGATCATGCCCATCGAGACAGTGCGGCGCGCTCGGCCGTGGCTTGAATCCGTCAAAGATCAAGTCCCCGCGAATGTCGGCCATGTAGTTTAAGCTTCCAAACCTGACCTGATGGCCAGGGGCGTAGCTTTCGATCTGCTCCAGATGGCCAAACGAGTTGGCCCGCAGTGCAAAGCCGCCGAATACGAAGATCTGTCCGGGGAGAAAAGTCTCACCCTGGACCACGTCATGGTTGATGATCGAAGAAGCCATCGGGCCTAAAGGCGACGACACAGAGGAACTCTCAATGAAAGCACCAATGTCGGTGTCAAAACCGGCGGATCTCGGGTAGGGGGTCCCGAACTGTGCGTCTAGGCGGATGGTAACAGGAGACAAGGGACATGATGTTTTTACCCAGGTTTGGGCCCTCTCGATGGAGGTAAAATCCTACTCCTGCTTGATTAATGTTGATGATATGGGTAGTACAAGAGTGGATCTACCACGAGATCAGAGAGGCTAAACCCTAGAAGCTAGCCTATGGTATGATTGTTGTTCGTCCTACAGACTAAAACTCTTCGGTTTATATAGACACCGGAGAGGGCTAGGGTTACACAGAGTCGGTTACAATGGGAGGAGATCTTCGTATCGTATCACCAAGCTTGCCTTCCACGCTAAGGAAAGTTCCTATCCGGACACGGGACGGAGTCTTCAATCTTGTATCTTCATAGTCCAGGAGTCCGGCCAAAGGTCATAGTCCGGCCATCCGGACACCCCCTAATCCAGGACTCCCTCAGCTAGGGTTACACCGAGTCGGTTACAGAGAAGGAGATCTATAATCCGGATCGCCAAGGTTGCCTTCCACGCAAAGGAGAGTCCCATCCGGACATAGGACGAAGTCTTCAATCTTGTATCTTCATAGTCCAACAGTCCGGCCAAAGTACATAGTCCGGCTGTCCGGATACCCTCTTATCCAGGACTCCCTCAGTAGCCCCTGAACCAGGCTTCAATGACGATGAGTCCGGTGTGTAGATTGTGTTCGACATTGCGAGGCCGGTTCCATCTCCGAATACTTCAAGGTAAATCCCGAATACAAGGACCGTGTCCGGCTCTGCAAGACAAACTTCACATACCGCCATAGAGAGAACAATAATCGACGAATCAAATCTGCTGACAGCTCTTCGTAGCGTGACAGCACGCCATGGTCTAGTCATTATTCGAACCGCTTTTCACATCCAGCTCCCGCACACATCGCGAGGCGGTTTCTTTGGCACGTCTCGTCAAAGCAGAGATCGTGTCCCCTTATCACGGGATCTCCATCAATACGGGTATGGGTAACCTAACCAGCGCCATCAATCGAGGCGCTTGGAAAATAAGTGATTTCAAGAGGCAAGTGGGGAGGCGCACATTCTGCACCGCCTTTATAAAGGGACAAGGATCTCCCATTTTCACCCACGCCTTCTTCCTCCTTTGCTCATCCGTTCCCGCACTCTCGAGCTCCAGCGCCCAAGTTCTCACCTTCTCCGTAGGACCGCAGCATGTCCGGAGCAGGAGGCAAGTGGATGGCCTCCTCTGTCACAGAGGAGGACATTACCAAGCTTCGGGAGGCTGGATACCTGGCCGAGAGCATCACGCACAGGCTTCCGGAAGAGGGACAGATTACCCCCACCCAAAAGTCTCGGGAGAGAGTAGTATTTCTCCCTCATTTCGTCCACGGACTAGGATTTCTACTCCACCCGTTTGTCCGCGGGCTCATGTATTACTTCGGGGTAGATTTTCACGATCTAGCCCCGAATTTCGTCCTCAACATCTCGACGTTCATCGTCGTGTGCGAGGCCTTCCTCCGCATCAAGCCCCCCTTCGGCCTGTGGTTGGAAATCTTCTGTGTGAAGCCGAAGATCGTGAGCGGCCAACAGGAGGAGTGCGTAGGTGCCATGGTGGGCAGAATGCCCAACGTTACATGGCTCGATGGCTCCTTTGTGGAGACCGTGAAAGGGTGGCAATCAGGGTGGTTCTACATCACCGAGCCGCGCGACGCCAACTGGGTGGCGGCCCCCAAATTCATATCCGAAATTCCCATGCGGCTCACTTCTTGGGAAAAGAAGGGCCTGGCCTGGGGCGAACCCACGGAGCTGACCAGACTCGAGACCTGCATCAGAAGTATGAGGGGCAAGAAGATCAAGCTTGTCAACGTGGTCCAGGTCATGCTCGTTCGCCAGATTCTCCCGTGCCAAATACGGGCATTCGATATGTGGGAGTTCGATCCGGCCGAACACCAGATGCTGTCGGAACTCTTCGACACGACGCACAAAGACGTCTGGAAGGTACTGTTCAAGGCCAGCGAAGCTCCTCCCCCCTTTCCGAGGACCGTGGACTCAGCACAAAGCGCCTCACCAATCCGGTAAGTCCTCGGACTATCACAAGATGTTCCTTTCCTAGTACATTCGTGGGAGGATTTTTAAGTCACCATGCTGACCAAACAGGATTGGGTGGAGATGGCGGAGCGGATTAACTGTCCGGCTCCGCTGCCTGAGGATCCAGCAAATGCACTCCTGATGGAGATGCTGGTTCCGGTGCCTTACAAGGTCCCGGAGAAAAAGGCCGAAAAGAAGGCCACGGGGACCCGGAAGGGTCTCCGGCGCGAGGCCGCACCAGACGCCTCGCCAGAAGATGACGAGGCGCACTCCTCCCACGAAGGGGAGGAGAGAAAGAGGAAGGCCGCCTCAACTAAGGGGGCCGAAGGGTCCAAGAAGGCGGCCGTGGGGACCAGAAAAGCTCTCCGGCGCAGGGTCATGATAGACTCATCATCTGGGGATGACGAGGAAGATTCCCCCCCTCCCTCCCCCCCCCGAAGACGGGGGGGGGACATGAAGAAATACCCCCCGTACTGGGGAGGAGAAGAAAAGGAAAGTCGCCCCGTTGGGGGAGGCCGGGACGCCGAAGAAGGGAAAGGCGTCCCTTCCTGATCACTCCACTACCGCTACTTATAGCGACGAAGAGTGGCTGCCCAGGGGCAAGCCTTGGGCGAGGTCGTAAGTATCCGCATTTTGACCTCATGGCTTGTAATAACGTCAAACACGCATATGTAGTCCGGCCGGGTCCAATCTTGGGGTGTCCTCTTCGGAGGAGTCTCTGGGCGAGTCGGAGATGAATTCACTCCCGACGGCCACCTCCCCACGACCTACGGATGACACTGAGGTGTTGTCCCAAAGGATACCAGAGCAGGAGGCGATAGTTCCGGAGATGCCCTAGGGCAAAATCCCAGACGCTGGGTGCATGGGGGGTAAGACCCCCATGGATTATGCTGACGGGAGCCACAACAAGTCTGGCTCCCAGCCGGTTACTGCACCAGAGCCTCCAAAGTCTCCGGATTCCAGAAGGCAGCCCCTTGCGAAGGATAGCGAGCCGGCCGTGCCGATGACCTCCGCCCAGCCGGAGGCGTCGGATAATTTGTTGGAAGTGCTTCGAGGCGCTTCCATCGATGATGAGCACCGTACTCTTATGAGTACGATGATTGAGAAGGTTCGATTTGCCAAGAGCGGATTGACCGAAGCCTGCACCAGCCTACTAACAGGCTTTGAGGTAAGTAATGAAAAAGTGTGAGGAAATATCACCCGACAGACAGTAGTCCCTGATACTCTGGTTGGTGTTCAGTAGGAAAAGCCAAACGGAGGGTCAACTAAAAAACCACAGGAAGCTAATAGTACTTGTCTATGTGAACAAACAGGCATTGCTGCTGACCGCCGCTGCGCGCACAGCTGAGGTTGCCAGACTCAAGCGCGACCCGGGGCAGGCTGAAGAAGAGCTCGGCCTCGTGAAGAAGCAGCTCGAGGAGAACAAAGGTACATGAAACCTCGTCCGTGTGTCGTATAGAGGAGAAAAAAATGACGATGCTAACAAAAAGCATCATGGTTTTTGATAGGAACCGCGACCGAAGTGGCGGCCCTGAAGAAAGCGCTGTCCGCAGCCGAAGCCAAGGCGGCTACGGAGTGCACCGAGCACGAGAAGCAAGATGCTCGGGTAGGAGAGGTACAGCAAGAGCTCCAGGAGCTCGGCAAGAAGTTCGAGTCCTTGGAGCATGACTTCAAGACGCAAGAGTCTGAGCTTGCGAAGGCCCTCCAGAGCGCGACAGACGCCAAGGCCGAAGCCCAGAAGGCCCTCCAGGAGATCCAGGTGGCCAAGAAGATAGCGGAGGGTAAGGCATTTTTT
This sequence comes from Triticum dicoccoides, assembly GCF_002162155.2. Lineage (NCBI taxonomy): Eukaryota > Viridiplantae > Streptophyta > Magnoliopsida > Poales > Poaceae > Triticum > Triticum dicoccoides. The sequence goes on from NC_041389.1 coordinate 493,932,044, forward strand.
ATGCAAAGCAAGCATGTGGAGGAGTCATTTCTTTTACTTACACGAAGTCGGAGCTCTCCAGGGGCATTCGTAGATCTGCCATGCAGCATTTCAGATGCCGTAGAGTTCTATCGTGCTGAAGAGGGGAGCTCAACGGAGAAGATGTTCTGGTCCCAATACATTGGAACCGAACACCCGATGCCTCTAAGTGACCAACTGAAGCAATTGGTCGAACTCCACAATGCGGCCGAACTGGACATGAAGGACCTCATAGTCCAGATGTGGCCTAGCGAGCCCCTGCCCGGCAGCTACTTTGACCTGATAAAGCGGATGGTGCATGCCTGTCCACAGCTAGAAGTTATCAAGCAGTCCGTCTATATTGAGGGTGCCCGACGGGCCTTTGCCCGCGCGAAGATGCATTGGGCCAAACTAGATGCTGAGAAGCTCGTGAAGGATGGACCCCTAGAGGGTAAGGAGCATCGCTACCCCAAAAAATATTATGATGGCGTTATGAAAGGCGCTCGTCTTGTGGCAAATGAATGTACCAAGAACATAATCTTTGAGTGAATGTACTCATGTCGTCTTTGTAATATGAGAACGAGTTTGTTTGCGCTATATAATGCTATGTTTGATTTAAAATATTACCTTCTCTGCGGCCGTTTATCAAAATCTGAAAGTAGGCCAGTCGTTGGCTTCTGCCCCCATGTAACTAGTACTGGGGTGTTCGTGGAAAACCCAAACACTCTTTATCCAAATTGTTGGTCCTTTAAGGAGGTGTTTAGCGCAGTGAACAAGGCAATCGGACTATTCGGCTTTATAACTCTCACTTGACCATAGAAGTCTATAATTTTAAATTTCGGCGAAGCCCCTAGTGTTCGGAAGGCCGAACTGGGGCTCTATACACGCCTAAATCGGGTAAGGCCGATTCCTCACCTTAAGCGGAAAAAATCTTTAAGGATTTAGTACCTCGCGAACAGCGACCAGCTCTCGCCGCATCATGACGGTCAGTTTTCGGCTTTCTCTACTGAGGTGCTCGTCTGGAAGAACCGGGACACAATCGCAATAGTTCTCCCTGCGCTACCTTAGCTGATGTAACGAAATGTAAGGTACCAAAACAAGGGAGCCGGGCTAACCCAACTATTAACCCAAGACATGATTCGGAGCTGATGCATATAATGCTATAAGTTCGGGGTGCCGCACTGTCAAAAGTGTCCGGACTTTTATTGCCATATTATGGGGCTCAATAGAAAGCCCCTGGCGCACGGATCATACCAAAGAGTTCGGATCCAACATTGAATAAATATTCAAGGGAAAATATGAAGATAGTAATAAGAAGCTGACGTTGTATACTATTCCCCATTGTTATTTGGATAATGTGGCAAGGCGTATGTGTACAATTAATGCATTAAGCAGAGACAAATAGGACTATTTGACATGTCCTATCCAAGGGCAGACTGCATGCGGGTATGTAAAAACAGGTATAACAATCATTGAAAGAGACCACCTGGGTATTCCCTTGTGTGCAAAGCCTCTTGCCTTCTTGGTGTTCCCCTCAGTGATGAGTCCGATAGTCCGGTTCTCTGAAGGGGCTTCCCGAAAGTGGGGTCCTGAATAGAAAGGAAATTTGAAGGATGTGCGGGCCTTGTGGGGGCTGAACCACACTGTGAGCTGAATCGTCGACTTGTCTCCGCATATGCCCATGGTATTTTCAGTGCGTAGTTGTGTACGCGTGGCACAAATGCCTCCTCGGTGGGGCTATTGCGGAGGCCGGGTTGCTAATCGAGCTCGTGGCGCGTTTGACCATCTTGCTGCGGGGTGCTCCGGACTCGCTTGACGGTGCTCGGGGTTGTTGTTGCCGAATAGGCTGTCTATCAAAGGATGTTACTTTGTACTTCGGCCGTAAGGGCCGCAGTGTGCTTGTCGGTGTCAAAACCGGCGGATCTCCGGTAGGGGGTCCCAAGCAGTGCGTCTTAGGAACAATGGTAACAGGAGACAAGGGACACGATGTTTTTACCCAGGTTCGGGCCCTCTCGATGGAGGTAAAACCCTACTCCTGCTTGATTAATATTGATGATATGGGTAGTACAAGAGTTGATCTACCACGAGATCAGAGAGGCTAAACCCTAGAAGCTAGCCTACGGTATGATTGTTGTTGTATATGTCTATCGACTAGCCTGGCCCCGGTTTATATAATGCACCAGAGGCCTAGGATAACAAGAGTCCTAGCCGAATACGCCGGTGGGGGAGGAGTCCTTGTCTTGATCGCCAAGTCTTGTGGATTCTTCCTTGTATGCGGCAGCTGTCCGGACTGGCCCATGAGTATACGGCCATGGGGGTCCTCGGCCCAATCCAACTGATCGGGAGACGACGCGTTGAGTACCCCCTAGTCCAGGACACCGTCAGTAGCCCCCTGAACCGGTCTTCAAGTTAGGGACGCTCCTCGATTCTTCCGAACTGTTCTTCATCTTCGGTTGCCGGTCTTGAAAACTGGTTCAACAAATCTTCTCATCTTCTATCTTGAGGATCGCTGAAATGCATTCGACGAGTTTACACGTCGGGTATCCGAGGAGCCCCTTTAAGTTTCCGGCCTTTATCAATGCCTTGTTATTTTTATGCCACACCTCGGGTTCGGAGTTGTTCCCGGGAGGCAGTGTCCTCTTGCGTCCGAGCTCTCACGCCGGACTGCATTCAAGGTATCTCTTGCAGCCGAGCACCAATGCCGGACTGCTTCCCGGCTCTAACGCCGGAATGTATCCGAGCTCCAACACCGGACTATGTATCCGAGCTCCAACGTCGGACTGTATCCGAGCTCCAACGCTGGACTATGTATCCGAGCTCCAACGCCGGACTGTATCCGAGGTGTCGTAAATCACCTTGGTTCAAAGAAGTTTGAAGGAGTTTAGCCGAGCATAATGCCGGAAACTCCCTCTATGGAGCCAGCCACTAGCGCCCGAGCTTTATGCCGGACTACTTCCGAGGTGGTGCACCTCCCCAAATGTGGGCCGATTTTTGTCAATATTTTTGATTTGCAATTTATTCTCTGCCGAGATACATAGCCAGTAGCCCTCAAGGTGGGTATCGGTCTAAAACCCGAGATGCACATGAAGGATGACATAAGACCGCTGATCCCCGTAGCCGCTGAGACTCAGGTTGATTTGCAAAATCGGTCTGAGGATCAAGTACTAGCTCGGCAGAATACTTCGGGACACAAAAAGCGGCGTGCTCAGTCCTCGAGACTCAGGTTGGGTGCGGCCGACCAACCTGAGGATCAAAATCTCCTCGGAAACTGTATTGCACTTAAAATTTTCTGCATAGAACAGGCAATGCAGTAGCCCCGAGACACTGGTCGGGTGGCAACACCAGATCAGGGGATCGATGTGCCCCTTTAATATTTGTAAATAATAAGCCCGAAGCCCAGTAGCCCCTGAGCCTTAATGCGGGCACGGGAGGCCAAATTAAGGATCGATATCCATAGTAAAATCACAAATTATGTGTAATGACTCTATGTATCCAAGTACTTTACGTCATTAATGCTCCGATCCGCATTGTACAAAACTTTGTTGACCGACCATCGGCTTCCACCTCCTTGGCCAATAGCCGAGGAGTGTTTGTCCTACTTTATAAAGCCTTTATGAGGGCAAAGATTTACAACAAACAAGGCAATCTGGCCATACGGTTTTATAAACAAAGGTACGCGGAGAGACATGTTATATTACTGTTTAACAGAAGAAATGTCTTCCAAAGAAAATAGTCCCGCTATCGGTTCCTTTCTTTGGGCTGTCATGCTAAGCATGATCATGAAACCTCAGCTCCAATGTAAGAGCAAAATATCGAGGATTTAGTTTGGGAGGCCAGTTAATAGCCCCCGGTAGTGTTCGGCGACAGTCGAGGTCAAGCCGTAAACACTTTGGCCGTTGTTATGAATGGCCCGTCGTTTAACGCCGTCATCAGATCGCCGACCAGTTTACGCTTATAGTGACAGTCAGTTTTCAGCTTTCTCCACTGAGGTGCTTAACCATGTGAGCTGGAAGCACAATCACAGTGGTTCTCCCTTTGCACACCTAGCCGAACCAAGCGGAACATAGGAGGCAAGCGCAGGAGCCGGGCAACCCAACTATTGACTGAAGACACAATTCGAAACCGATGCGTATATAGCAATATCCGAGAATGTTTTTGCCGAATCTCTAAAGGTGTCTGGCGTTGCACTACGAGACTTGTGCTGAAAACACACAAATAGTTTAAAAGTGCCATGGGCTCGAAAAGCCAAAAAACTTATTCAAAAGGTTAATGTCCGAACTAGATCAAGTGTTCGGTGCCAATCCGAAAATTGGACTTTAGAAAAAAAAGGTGCTTCTGCCGTGCTTTAACATGACACATCCTATCTCAAAACTTCAAGCGGGTCAGCCTACGGCTTCAACCTCCTATCCCGAAGGCGGAGTACTTCTTACTAGGCCAGTTTAGCAAACTAAACTCTAGCGGCTTTGAGAGAGAAATTAGGCTCCCCGGCTAGTGACCGCACACTTGTGTCGAAAAAAGGAGTGATAAATAATAAAAAAAACTTTGCAACGACTAAGAAGAAAAACACTTATCATAAAACGGCTCATATAAATTTAAGAGCCCCCAAGTGACTTGGGTAAAATAATGATTGCATGTACCGAAGTACCTATATCATATCTATGTTCAACCGAACTTTAAACGCGTCTTAACCGACCGTCGGCTTCTCCCTCTTCGGTCAAGGACCGAAAAGTGTTATGTACTCCATCTGTCGAGAATATCGACGGTGTTTCCAATAACCAGGCAATCAGGCCATAAGGCTGTAACAGACAAAGCGCGCTCAGGGAACTTATGCTATATTACTGCGAAGTGTAAGAAGCATCTTCGAAGAAAATAGTACCCCCACCGATACCTTTTTTCGGTGCTCATTGTTATTATGAGACTTGTGCAATAGATTTTTTGTACTCATGAGTTCTGTTGTGTGTCGACCATGATTGAAAACAATAAGAGCGCTAGCTTTCGGCTTCACCCAGTCTGAGGTTCGGCTCGGGTGACCCGATCGTGACAATCGCAGAGGTGCTCCCTTTACTCCCTAGCCGAACAATCGGGAACGTAGGGGTAAGCACAGGAGCCAGGCAACCCAGCTTGCAAATCGCTTAAGTCAATATGGTGCATATTGTGGCATAATACACGAACAAGGAACGAAGCCGTACAAGTATAATCATATGCAAGAGGAAAAAGGCTCCATGAATGAAGCCCCCCAGTAAACGGGGTATTTGAATTTGCGCGTCACAAACAAAGTTTGGACAAGGAAATTTTTACAAGCAACTTTTTTCCAAAAAAGTATAATGCTTGGCCGAGCCGAACACAAGTTAAAAATTTAAAACTTTGAGCATGAAGACAACTTAGCTGGTTAATGTGTTCGGTATTGATGACGCGGTTCGAGCTTGATGCGGGACAAGGTTCCATCTCCGAGCCGGTCCCAAGGTGGCGGAGCAAAGAGCTCGGCACTCCGAAGTGGTGACATAGCACGGTCAATGCAGGACAGTAGGGTGATGCCGAAGTCCCCGGCATGGGGTAATGAAGTGTTGACGAAGCCCCCTGTCCAACCGAGGTGACGCCAAAGGATATAGTCCGGCTGGATCATTTTCCTGTGCACAAAAAATAGTGCAAATCAGAGATAATAGTAATAATAAAAAAAATAAAAAAATTCATTGCATAACAAATAATTTATGCAAAGTGAGTAATAAAATAAATATGGCCTGGCAGCGAAGTCAATGTCGATGCAAGGCGGTGGCATGATGCGGTAAAGGCATGGCAAGGCCTGAATTCACAGGTCGGTTCGAGTTCCGGATGCGGCGTTCGCCGGACTATGTACGGAAACTGATCGAACCACCATGCGACCGTCGTTAATGCGGCCACCATTTGATAGCCTGCGTACATATAACGGACAAACCAGAGTAATAATTCATTGGGAAAAATGAACCCTAACAAAAAAATACTAGGATTAATAGCACCTGGCTTATTTGTTGTAGCAATCCGAAGAAAGGTGATTCCCAAAATTGGGACTCGATCCGCACACCTATCGCCTGATGGGCGATAAAGCAACGGCATGGCGATGCTGGCAAAGGTTGGCTCGCCGAGGCAAAGCCCTCGGTCCAGCTAACGTGACGGAGCTGGTCGGCCAGCGACGCCGAAGTCTCCGGAGTAGGTTGATGAAGAGATGATGAAGCCCCCGGTCCAGCGATGCAGGTCGTGACGTGGTCGATGCCGGCTTGATGAAGTGACCGTGTGGCGATGCAGGTGTGCCCGCTCCGTGTAATCCGTGGGGCGGCGATGTTGGTGACGATTTATCCTTCGCGATGCCGAACTATTATTCGGCTGGCCGAGATGATGATCCGAAGAAATTGAGCTCGGCTCAACAAAACGACGACGTGTCTAACGCAGGTCGGCCGCCGTGGAGTGATGTTGTCAGGCTGGTTTGACACCGGCGCGACGGTGAAGTTCGTATTGCAAGAATACTTTTAGTACTACTGGGATGTGTTTGAGAATAAAACACAACACCCCATACGAAAACTTCCTTCAAGATGTCCGAGATCCCGTTCATAAAGAAGATGAATTCGGATCGGATTCGTTCTCGCGTAGAAAACAAATCCAAAAAGTGATGCACTAATCGGAAGTTTCCCGGAGTTTGGACGGTCGGATCGAGCTGAATTTTTGGCAGGTGGTAGATATGGGAATTCCGCAGCAAATCAACGGTTGGATCCTCCAAAGGACATCCGAGCTAGATGCTGGATACCACGCCCTAAACTCATCCGGATTCTCGTCCAGATTCAACAGGGCTCCGGTATATCGGAGATTGCCGGAGATTCCTCCATCAGAACTCGACGAAATTTTTGCAGGGTTGTTGTAGACTTAATTCCGCATAATTCCACCGAAGTAATCATTTAAGCGATACTCGAGGAGGCGGTGGCGGCGGATACAAGTTTGTTGTCCAGAAAAACAGCACAGTCGCCTGAGGGCAATGTTGACGTTGAGCCCCCGAGCTCCATGGATGACTCCTCCATGATCTTGATAGAGATCGGAGTTGGTGTTGACGAAGGCCTTCATCCGAACATGACGATCGGAGGTAGGGCGTAGTCCTCGGTCAAGCCAAGGTGACCAGTCGAGCTGGTGACGAAGAAGCCGACGTCGTAGTTGACCTGCAGTCGAGCCATTGATCCTTTCGCCGATCACACAGCGGAACTCTCAATGAAAGCACCAATGTCGGTGTCAAAACCGGCGGATCTCGGGTAGGGGGTCCCAAGCAGTGCGTCTTAGGATCAATGGTAACAGGAGACAAGGGACACGATGTTTTTACCCAGGTTCGGGCCCTTTCGATGGAGGTAAAACCCTACTCCTGCTTGATTAATATTGATGATATGGGTAGTACAAGAGTTGATCTACCATGAGATCAGAGAGGCTAAACCCTAGAAGCTAGCCTATGGTATGATTATTGTTGTATATGTCTATCGACTAGCCTGGCCCCGGTTTATATAATGCACCAGAGGCCTAGGATAACAAGAGTCCTAGCCAAATACGCCGGTGGGGGAGGAGTCCTTGTCTTGATCGCCAAGTCTTGTGGATTCTTCCTTGTATGCGGCAGCTGTCCGGACTGGCCCATGAGTATACGGCCATGGGGGTCCTCGGCCCAATCCAACTGATCAGGAGACAACGCGTTGAGTACCCCCTAGTCCAGGACACCGTCAGTGCTCCTCTGTACAAGGGGAGCGATCTGTGTTTCCATTGACTGTTATAACCCCGCGAGGTCCTGGCATCTTGAGTTTAAGGTATGCATAGTGAGGCACTGTGTTGAATCGAGCAAACATGGTTCGTCCAAGTAGCGCATGATAGCCACTATGGAAAGGGACGATATTGAAGATTAACTCCTTCCTTCGGAAGTTATTCGGAGATCCGAAGACCACTTCCAGTGTTATTGAGCCCATACAGCGGGCCTCTACCCCTGGAATTACACCCTTGAAGGTGGTTTTGGTGGGTTTGATCCGTGATGGATCGATGCCCATTTTGCACACTGTGTCCTGATAAAGCAGGTTCAGGCTGCTGCCACCGTCCATAAGGACTCGCGTGAGATGGAATCCGTCGATAATTGGGTCAAGGACCAATGCGGCTGAGCTGCCGTGACGGATGCTGGTGGGATGCTCCCTACGATCAAAGGTGATTGGGCAGGATGACCATGGGTTGAACTTTGGGACGACAGGCTCCATCGCATAGACGTCCCTAAGTGCACGCTTTCGCTCCTGTTTGGGGATGTGAGTGGCGTAGATCATGTTTACCGTTTTCACCTGGGGGGAATTTCTTCTGTCCCCTAGTGTTCGGACGCCGGGGCTCCTCGTCATCATCGCTGTGCAGCCCCTTGTCCTTGTTCTCAGTGTTTATCTTGCCGGCCTGTTTGAACAACCAGCAATCTCTGTTAGTGTGATTGGCTGGTTTATCAGGGGTGCCATGAATCTGGCACGAGCGGTCAAGTATGAGGTCCAGACTGGACGATCCCCGATTGTTTCTTTTAAACAGCTTCTTCCGCTGACCGGATTTGGAGTTGCTGAATCCGGCATTGACTGCCGTATCTTCGGCATTGTCGCTATTGTTCCGACGCTTATGTCTATTGCACCATGGCTTTCCGTTCCTGTCGCGGATATCTGAAGTGTCAGAGTTTTCTGGCGCGGTGTTACTGCGAGCCAGCCAACTGTCCTCACCCGTGCAAAAGCGGGTCATTAGTGTCGTGAGGGCCACCATGGACTTCGGTTTTTCTTGGCCGAGGTGTCGGGCAAGCCACTCGTCTCGGATATTATGCTTAAAAGGCTGCCAGGGCCTCGGCGTCCGGACAGTCGACAATTTGGTTCTTTTTAGTTAGGAACCGAGTCCAGAATTTCCTGGCTGACTCTCCGGGCTGTTGGGTATTGTGACTTAAGTCATCAGCATCCGGTGGTCGCACGTAGGTGCCCTGGAAGTTGTCCAGGAATGCGTCCGCAAGATTTTCCCAACTACCAATGGAGTTTGCTGGCAGGCTGTTCAGCCAATGTTTGGCTGGCCCTTTAAGCTTGAGTGGGAGATACTTGATAGCATGTAGGTCATCACCGCGAGCCATGTGAATGTGGAGAAGGAAATCTTCGATCCACACCGCGGGGTCTGTTGTGCCATCGTATGACTCGATGTTGACGGGTTTAAACCCTTTTGGGAATTCATGTTCCATTACTTCATCAGTGAAGCAGAGGGGGTGTGCGGCGCCTCTGTGCCGGGCTATATCACGACGCAGTACGGCTAGGTCTGGTCGGTTATGTTCGGCCTGGTCGGATTTATTATTAGTGTATCCGGCATGAAGATCATCGTCATGTGTTGTGGCGCGCCTTCATGATCCGTAGATAGATCTTAGTTGTCATGCGTTGTTTTCCAATGTGTCTCGCAGGTCTTGCGTGTTGCCCCGGGCCGTGGTGAACCGGCGTGGGGGTGCGGGCTAGTACGTCATTTTATCCCGGCCACGAGGTGGCCGGTCAGCCTCATCTTGTGCTGGAAGTTCTGGCTCTTCGGCCTCTTCTTCTAGCGATTTGTGCTTTGGGTATCCCCTAATGGAGGGCTCGAGTCCGTATTCCTCGGCCGCCAGGACGTCGGTCCATCTGCCCGCGAGCAGATCTTGATCAGCTTGGATTTGCTGCTTTTCTTTTTCAGGCTTCTTGCAGTGGCTATAAGCCGGCGCTTGAAGCGCTCCTGCTCTATGGGATCCTCCGGTACGCCGAATTCGTCGTCGCCGAGGCTCACCTCGTCTTCGGAGGGAGGCATATAGTTATCGTCCTCCAAGTATCCGTCCGTCGCCTGTTCATCTAGGCTGACCTACCCGTGTTCCTGTTCGGCTTGCTCGAAGGTGGCCTGATCAAGATTGTATTCCTCTTCGGCGCCATCTGGATTTTCTTCTCCATTTCCGGTGTTGCTATGGTGGGGCTTGGAGCGGCGCCGATGACGCCCATGCTTTGATTTCTTCCTTGAGGGGTTATCTCCTGTTGCCTCATCGCCATTGTTTTCTTTGGGAGTGTCCATCATATATATATCATATGAAGAGGTGGCAGTCCAGCGCCCTGTGGGCGGTGGTTCCTGTTTTTCTCCCGCATTGTCGTCTATACCGTCGATGTGTTCGGAGTCGAAGTTAAGCACATCGGTCAAATCATCAACCGTGGCTATGAAGTGGGTGGTGGGTGGGTGACGAATTTCTTCATCGCCTGCTTCCCACTCGAGCCGAACATAGTTCGGCTAGGAATCTCCTAACAGAGAGAGAGACCTTAATGAATTTAGCACATCGCCAAAGGGGGAGTGCTGAAAGATATCCGCGGTAGTGAACTCCATAATTGGGGCCCAATCAGATTCGATGGGCATGGGTGCACGCGGTCCGGAACCCTCGACCGAAGACAAGTTCGGGGGTCCGGAGACATAGATCTCCTTAGGAGCGGAGTCTGTGTTCGGCTCCAACACCGAGGAGTGTGCGGCCTCCGGGGCGGGGTCCATCCACCCATCCTCGGAAGGCACGATCTTCTCTGGAATGAAGTCCGGAGTCGTAGCAGGCGCGATGTTCCGAATACCGTCTGACGGCATATCTAGATCATGCATGTGGTGATCGTTCAGCGCCCCTGACATGGGTCCGAATCCATCGAAGATCAAGTCTCCGCGGATGTCGGCGGTGTAGTTTAGGTTTCCAAACCTGACCTGACGGCCAGGGGCGTAGCTGTCGATCTGCTCTAGACGGCCAAGCGAGTTGGCTCACAGTGCGAAGCCGCCGAACACGAAAATCTGTCCGGGGAGAAAAGTCTCACTTGGACGGCGTTGTTGAAGGTTGGAGAGGCCATCGAGCCTTACAGTGACGACACAGAGGAACTCTCAATGAAAGCACCAATGTCGGTGTCAAAACCGGTGGATCTCGGGTAGGGGGTCCCGAACTGTGCGTCTAAGGCTAATGGTAACAGGAGACTGGGGACACGATGTTTACCCAGGTTCAGGCCCTCTCGATGGAGGTGATACCCTACTTCCTGCTTGATTGATCTTGATGATATGAGTATTACAAGAGCTGATCTACCATGAGATCGTAGAGGCTAAACCCTAGAAACTAGCCTATGGTATGATTATTGTTGTTGTCCTACGGACTAAACCCTCCGGTTTATAGACACCGGAGGGGGCTAGGGTTACACAGAGTCGGTTACAGAGAAGTAGATCTATAATCTGGATCGCCAAGCTTGCCTTCCATGCAAAAGAGAGTCCCATCCGGATACGGGATGAAGTCTTCAATCTTGTATCTTCATAGTCCAACAGTCCGGCCAAAGTACATAGTCCGGCTGTCCGGATACCCCCTTATCTAGGACTCCCTCACTCTCCCCGCACGCCTCTGTTGGGGAACATAGAATTTCAAAAAAAAATCCTACGCACACGCAAGATCATGGCGATGACATAGCAACGAGAGGGGAGAGTGTTGTCCACGTACCCTCGTAGACCGTAAGAGGAAGCGTTATGACAACGCGGTTGATGTAGTCGTACGTCTTCATGATTCGACCGATCCAAGCACCGAACGTACGGCACCTCCGTGTTCAGCACACGTTCAGCTCAATGACGTTCCCCGGGCTCCAATCCAGCAAAGCGTCGGGGATGAGTTCCGTCAGCACGACGGCGTGGTGACGATGATGATGTTCTACCGGCGCAGGGCTTCGCCTAAACTCCGCGACGATATGACCGAGGTGGAATATGGTGGAGGGGGGCACCGCACACGGCTAAGGAACGATCCGTAGATCAACTTGTGTGTCTATGGGGTGCCCCCTGCCCCCGTATATAAAGGAGTGGAGGAGGGGAGGGCCGGCCCTCTCTATGGCGCGCCCTAGGGGAGTCCTACTCCCACCGGGAGTAGGATTCCCCTTTCCCTAGTCCAACTAGGAGTCCTTCCAAGTAGTAGGAGTAGGAGACAAGGAAGGGGAAGAGGGAAGGGAAGGAAGGAGGGGGTGCGGCCCCTCCCCCTAGTCCAATTCGGACTAGGCCATGGGGGGGGCGCGGCCTGCCCTAGGCAGCCCCTCTCTCTTTCCCGTATGGCCCAATAAGGCCCAATACTTCTCCCCGGCGAATTCCCGTAACTCTCCGGTACTCCGATAAATACCCGAATCACTCGGAACCTTTCTGAACTCCGAATATAGTCGTCCAATATATCGATCTTTACGCCTCGACCATTTCGAGACTCCTCGTCATGTCTCCTATATCATCCGGGACTCCAAACTCCTTCGGTACATCAAAACTCATAAACTCATAATGTAACTGTCATTGAAACCTTAAGCGTGCGGACCCTACGGGTTCGAGAACTATGTAGACATGACCTAGAACTGTTTCCGGTCAATAACCAATAGTGGAACCTGGATGTTCATATTGGCTCCTACATATTCTACGAAGATCTTTATCGGTCAAACCGCATAACAACATACGTTGTTCCCTTTGTCATCGGTATGTTACTTGCCCGAGATTCGATCGTCGGTATCCAATACCTAGTTCAATCTCGTTACCGGCAAGTCTCTTTACTCGTTCCGTAATACATCATCCCACAACTAACTCATTAGTTGCAATGATTGCAAGGCTTAAGTGATGTGTATTACCGAGAGGGCCGAGAGATACCTCTCCGACAATCGGAGTGACAAAACCTAATCTCGAAATATGCCAACCCAACATGTACCTTCGGAGACACCTGTAGAGCACCTTTATAATCATCCAGTTACGTTGTGACGTTTGGTAGCACACAAAGTGTTCCTCTGGTAAACAGGAGTTGCATAATCTCATAGTCACAGGAACATGTATAAGTCATGAAGAAAGCAGTAGCAACATACTAAACGATCGTGTGCTAAGCTAATGGAATGGGTCAAGTCAATCACATCATTCTCCTAATGATGTGATCCCGTTAATCAAATGACAACTCTTTTGTCCATGGCTAGGAAACTTAACCATCTTTGATTCACGAGCTAGTCAAGTAGAGGCATACTAGTGACACTATGTTTGTCTATGTATTCACACATGTATTATGTTTCTGGTTAATACAATTCTAGCATGAATAATAAACATTTATCATGAAATAAGGAAATAAATAATAACTTTATTATTGCCTCTAGGGCATATTTCCTTCAGTCTCCCACTTGCACTAGAGTCAATAATCTAGTTCACATCACCATGTGATTTAACACCAATATTCACATTTGTATGTGATTAATACCCATAGTTCACATCGTCATGTGATCAACGCCCAAAGGGTTTACTAGAGTCAATAATCTAGTTCACATGGCTATGTGATTAACACCCAAAGAGTACTAAGGTATGATCATGTTTTGCTCATGAGAGAAGTTTAGTCAACGGGTCTGTCACATTCAGAGCCGTATGTATTTTGCAAATATTCTATGTCCACAATGCTCTGCACGGAGCTACTCTAGCTAATTGCTCCCACTTTCAATATGTATACAGATTGAGACTTAGAGTCATCTGGATTGATGTAAAAGCTTGCATCGTTGTAACTTTTTACGACGGGCTCTTTTATCACCTCCATAATCGAGAAACATCTCCTTAGTCCTCACTAAGGATATTCTTGACCGCTGTCCAGTGATCTACTCTTAGATCAAAATTGTATTCCTTTGTCAAACTCAGAGCAAGGTATACAATAGGTCTGGTTCACAGCATAGCATACTTTATAGAACCTATGACTGAGGCATAGGGAATGACTGTTCATTCTTTTCTATTTTCTGCCATGGTCGGGTTTTGAGTCTTATCAACTTCGCACCTTGCAACACAGGCAAGAACTCTTTCTTTCACTGTTCCATTTTGAACTACTTCAAAATTTTGTCAAGGTATGTACTCATTGAAAAATCTTATCAAGTGTCTTGATCTATCTCTATAGATCTTGATGCTCAATGTGTAAGCAGTTTCACCAAGGTCTTTCTTTGAAAAACTCCTTTCAAACACTCCTTTATGCTTTCCAGAAAAATTCTACATTATTTCCGATCAATAATATGTCATTCACATATACTTATCAGAAATGCTGTAGTGCTCCCACTCACTTTCTTGTAAATACAGGCTTCACCGCAAGTCTATATTAAAACTATATGCTTTGATCAACTTATCAAAGCGTATATTCCAACTCCGAGATGCTTGCACCAGTCCATTGATGGATTGCTGGAGCTTGCACATTTTGTTAGCACCTTTTCGGATCGACAAAACCTTCTGGTTGCATCATATACAACTCTTCTTTAAAAAATCCATTAAGGAATGCAGTTTTGACATCCATTTGCCATATTTCATAAAATGTGGCAATTGCTAACATGATTCAGACAGACTTAAGCATAGATACGAGTGAAAAACTCTCATCGTAGTCAACACCTTGAACTTGTCGAAAACCTTTTGCGACAATTCTAGCTTTGTAGATAGTAACACTACTATCAGTGTCCGTCTTCCTCTTGAAGATCCATTTATTTAACATGGCTTGCTGATCATCGAGCAAGTCAATCAAAGTCCATACTTTGTTCTCATACATGGATCATATCTCAGATTTTATGGCCTCAAGCCATTTCGTGGAATCTGGGCTCATCATCGCTTCCTCATAGTTCGTAGGTTCATCATGGTCTAGTAACATGACTTCCAGAACATGATTACCGTACCACTCTGGTGCGAATCTTACTCTAGAAGACCTATGAGATTTGGTAGCAACTTGATCTGAAGTTTCATGATCATCATCATTAACTTCCTCACTAATTGGTGTAGGAATCACTGGAACTGATTTCTGTGATGAACTACTTTCTAATAAGGGAGAAGGTACAATTACCTCATCAAGTTCTACTTTCCTCCCACTTACTTCTTTCAAGAGAAACTTTTTCTCTAGAAAGGATCCATCTTAGCAACGAATAACTTGCCTTCGGATCTGTGATAGAAGGTGTACCCAATAGTTACCTTTGGGTATTCTATGAAGACGCACTTCTCCGATTTGGGTTCGAGCTTATCAAGTTGAAAACCTTTTTGATATAAGCATCGCAACTCCAAGCTTTAAGAAACGACAGCTTAGGTTTACTGCTAAACCATAGTTCATACGATGTCGTCTCAACGGATTTAGATGGTGCCCTATTAAACGTGAATGCAGCTGTCTCTAATGCATAACCCCAAAACGATAGTGGTAAAACCGATAAGAGACATCATAGATCGCACTATATCCAATAAAGTGCAGTTACGACGTTCGGACACACCATAACGTTGTGGTGTTCCAGGTGGCGTGAGCTGTGAAACTATTCCACATTGTTTTAATTGAAGACCAAACTCGTAACTCAAATATTCGTCTCCGCGATCAGATCGTAGAAACTTTATTTTCTTGTTACGATGATTTTTCCACTTCACTCTGAAATTCTTTGAACCTTTCAATTATTTCAGACTTATGTTTCATCAAGTAGATATACCCATATCTTCTTAAATCATCTGTGAAGGTCAGAAAATAACGATACTCGCCACGAGCCTTAATACTCATTGGTCTGCATACATCAGTATGTATTATTTCCAACAAGTTTGTTGCTCGTTCCATTGTTCCGAAGAACGGAGTTTTAGTCATCTTACCCAAAAGGCACGGTTCGCAAGCATCAAATGATTCATAACCAAGTGATTTCGAAAATCCATCTTTATGGAGTTTCTTCATGCGCTTTACACCGATATGACCCAAACGGCAGTGCCACAAATAAGTTGCACTATCATTATCAACTTTGCATCTTTTGGCATCAATATTATGAATATGTGTATCACTACGATCGAGATCCAACAAACTATTTTCATTGGGTGTATGACCATCAAAGGTTTTATTCATTTAAACAGAACAACAATTATTCTCTGATTTTAAATGAATAACCGTATTGCAATAAACATGATCAAATCATATTCATGCTCAACGCAAATGCCAAATAGCATTTAGGTTCAACACTAATCCCGAAAGTATAGGGAGTGTGCGATGATGATCATATCAATCTTGGAACCACTTCCAACACTCATCGTCACTTCCTCTTCAACCAGTCTCTGTTTATATAACTCCTGTTTCGAGTTACTAATCTTTGCAACTGAACAAGTATCAAATACTCAGGGGCTACTATAAACACTAGTAAGGCACACATCAATAACCTGTATATCAAATATACCCTTGTTCACTTCGCCATCCTTCTTATCCATCAAATATTTAGGGCATTTCCGCTTCCAGTGACCATTTCTTTTGCAGTCTAAGCACTCAGTTTCAGGCTTTGGTCCAGCTGTGAGCTTCTTCGCGGGAGTGACAACTTGCTTGTCATTCTACTTGAAGTTCCCTTTCTATCCATTTGCCTTTTTCTTGAAACTAGTGATCTTGTCAATCATCAACACTTGATGCTCTTTCTTGATTTCTATCTTCATCGATTTCAACATCACGAAGAGCTCGGGAATCGTTTTCGTCATCCCTTGCATACTATAGTTCATCACAAAGTTCTACTAACTTAGTGATGGTGACTAGAGAACTCTGTCAATCACTATCTTATCTGGAAGATTAACTCCCACTTGATTCAAGTGATTGTAGTACGCAGACAATCTGAGCACATGCTCACTAGTTGAGCGATTCTCCTCCATCTTTTAGCAATAGAACTTGTTGGAGACTTCATATCTCTCAACTCGGGTATTTGCTTGAAATATTAACTTCAATTCCTGGAACATCTCATATGGTCCATGACGTTCAAAACGTCTTTGAAGTCCCGATTCTAAGCCGTTAAGCATGGTGCACTAAACTATCAAGTAGTCATCATATTGAGCTAGCCAAACGTTCATAACGTCTGCATCTGCTCCTGCAATAGGTTTGTCACCTAGCGGTGCATCAAGGACATAATTCTTCTGCGCAGCAATGAGGATAAACCTTAGATCATGGATCCAATCCGCGTCATTGCTACTAACATTTTTCAACACAATTTTCTCTAGGAACATATCAAAATAAACATATGAAAGCAACAACGCAAGCTATTGATCTACAACATAATTTGCAAAATACTACCAGGACTAAGTTCATGATAAATTTAAGTTCAATTAATCATATTACTTAAGAACTCCCACTTAGAAAGACATCCCTCTAATCCTCTAAGTGATCACGTGATCCAAATCAACTAAACCATAACCGATCATCACGTGAAATGGAGTAGCTTTCAATGGTGAACATCATTATGTTGATCATATCTACTATATGATTCACGCTCGACCTTTCGGTCTCCGTGTTCCGAGGCCATATCTGCATATGCTAGGCTCGTCAAGTTTAACCTGAGTATTCTGCGTGTGCAAAACTGGCTTGCACCCGTTGTAGATGGACGTAGAGCTTATCACACCCGATCATCACGTGGTGTCTGGGCACGACGAACTTTGGCAACGGTGCATACTCAGGGAGAACACTTCTTGATAATTTTTAGTGAGAGATCATCTTAAAATGCTACCGTCAATTAAAGCAAGATAAGATGCATAAAGGATAAACATCATATGTAATCAATATAAGTGATATGATATGGCCATCATCATCTTGTGCTTGTGATCTCCATCTCCGAAGCACCATCGTGATCACCATCGTCACCGGCGCGACACCTTGATCTCCATCGTAGCATCGTTGTCGTTTACGCCATCTATTTCTTCTACGACTATCGCTACCGCTTAGTGATAAAGTAAAGCAATTACAGGGTGTTTGCATTTCATACAATAAAGCGACAACCATATGGCTCCTGCCAGTTGCCGATAACTTCGGTTACAAAACATGATCATTTCATACAATAAAATATAGCATCAAGTCTTGGCCATATCACATCACAACATGCCCTGCAAAAACAAGTTAGACGTCCTCTACTTTGTTGTTGCAAGTTTTACGTGGCTACTACGGGCTGAGCAAGAACCGTTCTTACCTACGCATCAAAACCACAATGATAGTTTGTCAAGTTGGTGCTGTTTTAACCTTCGCAAGGACCGGGCGTAGCCACACTCGGTTCAAGTAAAGTTGGAGAAACTGACACCCGCTAGTCACCTGAGTGCAAAGCACGGCGGTAAAACCAGTCTTGCGTAAGCGTACGCGTAATGTCGGTCCGGGCCGCTTCATCCAACAATACCGCCGAACCAAAGTATGACATGCTGGTAAGCAGTATGACTTGTATCGCCCACAACTCACTTGTGTTCTACTCGTGCATATAACATCAACGCATAAAACCTAGGCTCGGATGCCACTGTTGGGGAACGTAGAATTTCAAAAAAAATTCCTACAAACACGCAAGATCATGGTGATGACATAGCAACAAGAGGGGAGAGTGTTGTCCACGTACCCTCGTAGACCGTAAGCGAAAGCGTTATGACAACGCGGTTGATGTAGTTGTACGTCTTCATGATTCGACTGATCCAAGCACCGAACATACGGCACCTCCGTGTTCAGCACACGTTCAGCTCGATGACGTTCCCCGGGCTCCAATCCAGCAAAGCGTCGGGGATGAGTTCCGTCAGCACGACGGCGTGGTGACAATGATGATGTTCTACCGGCGCAGGGCTTCGCCTAAACTCCGCGACGATATGACCGAGGTGGAATATGGTGGAGGGGGGCACCGCACATGGCTAAGGAACAATCCGTAGATCAACTTGTGTGTCTATGGGGTGCCCCTGCCCCCGTATATAAAGGAGTGGAGGAGGGGAGGGCCGGCCCTCTCTATGGCGCGCCCTAGGGGAGTCCTACTCCCACCGGGAGTAGGATTCCCCCTTCCCTAGTCCAACTAGGAGTCCTTCCAAGTAGTAGGAGTAGGAGACAAGAAAGGGGAAGAGGGAAGGGAAGGAAGGAGGGGGTGCGGCCCCTCCTCCTAGTCCAATTC
>NC_041389.1:493951223-493961913 GCF_002162155.2 Triticum dicoccoides
CTTTCCCGTATGGCCCAATAAGGCCCAATACTTCTCCCCGGCGAATTCCCGTAACTCTCCGGTACTCCGATAAATACCCGAATCACTCGGAACCTTTCCGAACTCCGAATATAGTCGTCCAATATATCGATCTTTACGTCTCGACCATTTCGAGACTCCTCGTCATGTCTCCTATCTCATCCGGGACTCCGAACTCCTTCGGTACATCAAAACTCATAAACTCATAATGTAACTGTCATTGAAACCTTAAGCGTGAGGACCCTACGGGTTCGAGAACTATGTAGACATGACCTAGAACTGTTTCCGGTCAATAACCAATAGTGGAACCTGGATGTTCATATTGGCTCCTACATATTCTACGAAGATCTTTATCGGTCAAACCGCATAACAACATACGTTGTTCCCTTTGTCATCGGTATGTTACTTGCCCGAGATTCGATCGTCGGTATCCAATACCTAGTTCAATCTCGTTACCGGCAAGTCTCTTTACTCGTTCCGTAATACATCATCCCACAACTAACTCATTAGTTGCAATGCTTGCAAGGCTTAAGTGATGTGTATTACCGAGAGGGCCCAGAGATACCACTCCGACAATCGGAGTGACAAAACCTAATCTCGAAATATGCCAACCCAACATGTACCTTCGGAGACACCTGTAGAGCACCTTTATAATCACCCAGTTACGTTGTGACGTTTGGTAGCACACAAAGTGTTCCTCTGGTAAACGGGAGTTGCATAATCTCATAGTCACAGGAACATGTATAAGTCATGAAGAAAGCAGTAGCAACATACTAAACGATCGTGTGCTAAGCTAACAGAATGGGTCAAGTCAATCACATCATTCTCCTAATGATGTGATCCCGTTAATCAAATGACAACACTTTTGTCCATGGCTAGGAAACTTAACCATCTTTGATTCACGAGCTAGTCAAGTAGAGGCATACTAGTGACACTATGTTTGTCTATGTATTCACACATGTATTATGTTTCCGGTTAATACAATTCTAGCATGAATAATAAACATTTATCATGAAATAAGGAAATAAATAATAACTTTATTATTGCCTCTAGGGCATATTTCCTTCAGCCTCCTCCATTGCTACCGCTGGCTCGTTATGGCTCTCCACCGTAGCGCAGTGGCACTGGCAGTATGGCCGCTCTCTGGAGTACCCAGATGTCAGCTGCCCCGCATGACTGACATCTGGACCCGCAGAGGATCCCCATTCTGGCGCACGGCCAGGGCACACACCGAGGAGGTTCGTCGGCGGCGCGAGCTCCTCATGCGCGGACCAGCGTGCGACGCGTGCCTACGAGCCGAACTCCCCCAACTAGGAGCGCTGGTTTGCGCCGGAGCACGAGGAGGAGCGCCGCCGCGGCGTCAACGTCGACCACGCCGTACCCCGGCCGCCACTAGACGTCCTGCCGGAGGAGAAGGAAGCGGAGGCGGCCTACCAGGCCACGTGCCCTGGAGGAGAGCCAGCGCGAGGAGGATGCGTGCTGGGTCGGCATGGAGGAGGCCCTCACGCTGTCAGCGGCAGGCGACTGCGTCATCCCCCTCCGTTGCCCTCGCCGGCGCCCCCGCCCCCCGTCCCGAAGGCCGAGCCGTAGCCCACGGAGCACCAACCGGAGGTCTACCATTGGACCGGCGTGCTCCGCGAGTGGGTTAGCGCGCCACCTAACTGGTTCGGCGCGACGCCGGCACAAGAAGCCGCCTACCTGCAATAATGAAGGACGCTGGCTAGTGTAAGAGCGCGCCGACGGCGTGCGACAGATTGAGCTGGAGCGCCGCCTGGCGCAGGAAGCGGAGGAGGAGCGCCTGGAGAGGGAGGAGGAGGAGCGCGCCCGTGCAACGGCAGTGCAACCGCCACCACCAGGACAGCCAGCACCGGCATGACAGACAACAGAGGAGGCAACGCGTGCTGCGTGGGAGACCGCCTTCCCCTGGGTTGGGCTGGCACCGTCGTTCATCAACGTCATCGGCCCCGGGAAGGCCGCCGCCGCCGCCGCAGCCTAGGGCAGCGCGCTGACGGTGCGAACTTCTTTTAATTTTATTAATGTTTAAGTGGATTTTGGCCGGCAGGTTGATTGGTCATTTATGTTTAATTATGTTTAATCATGCATATTTTTGCCCTCGTGTGTACGTTTTTTTGTTATGACCGGTCGCTGATTTGGGTCTGCCACCCATTGGGTGCACCTGTCGATCCAAATAAAAATGCATGCGGACACAAACGTCCACTTGTCGACCCAAACAGACAAAAAGCAAATAAAGTGCGGGTCCGGTTGGGTCGTCACGTTGGAGTTGCTCTAAAATTCATGGATTTGCCCACATAAAGATTCTTGAATTTGTGCCGTGCCGGGTTTTGGGTGGTTTGGAACGTCGCACGAATGTTTTGCTTTGGGTGTGCGGACGTGCGCGGGCTCGTGGTACTTTTGAGCATCCCAAACCGGAAAAATTGCTTGTGTTGTTGCGGCTCCGAGCCCGAAAAGTCCATTCTGTATCCGAGCTCATATGCTCCCGCATGAACAGTAAAATCGAATTTTTTTTTAAAAAAATTCAAAAAATTCTAAATTTTTTTGAGACAAACATTGACAAAAGTTCTAAGTGCCTGCAAAAATTCGTCATGAAATCACATTCCTAGAAGGCGTGGCAAAAAAAAAACAAATTCAGTGCTTCAAAATGCGTTTGAAAATAGCTTTTTCAGATTACTTTTTTTGTTTTTTTTGCCACGCCTTCTAGAAATGTGATTTCATGACGAATTTTTGCAGACACTTAGTACTTTTGTCAATGTTTCACTCAAAAAAAATTTGGAATTTTTTGATTTTTTTTTAAATTTTTTTCGATTTTACTGTTCATACGGGAGCATATGAGCTCGGTGCAGATTAGCCGCGTCCCTCCGAGCCAGTCTACCCAAACCGGAAAACTTCCCCCACGGCCGGAAAGCCGAAGAGCATCCGATCCGGGCACGCACGGAAAACTTTGGATTCGCGTGACGTCCAGCGCAGAGTACACAGCCCCCACGAACGAAAAAAAAACAGAGAGATAGGAGAACAACCTAGATCTCTATCTCCCACGCGCGAGCGAGAGCAGAGCAGAGCAGAGCATCCATGGGGTCGTCGTCGGGGGAGGAGGGGGAGGAGCAGTGGGTGCCGCCCAGCCGGCGTCCGGAGCTGGCGGACGTGGCGCCGCTGCCGCAGGCCGACGGGCCCTGCCCCGTCGTCTCCATCGCCTACCGCGACGACTTCCGCGAGGTCATGGACTACTTCCGCGCCCTCTACGCCGCCGGCGAGCGCAGCCCCCGCGCCCTCCGCCTCACCGCCGACGCCATCCACCTCAACCCCGGCAACTACACTGTAAGGCTATTCACTGTCCCTGCCTGTTCTCGCCTTCCGTGGATGTTCAGTTGTTTGGGAATTGCTTCAGCTGCTTTGCTTAGGTCCCGATCCAGTGTAACTGTGACCCATGGCTTTTAGTAGAGGAGGCTTCAGATCAGTGCAAGGGCAGTAGGTAGTGGCGGATAGCCGAGTGTGACGTGGAGGCCGCTCCAGCAATGCCATCGTCATGCGACCTCGTCTTAGAGATGACAGTGGAGTCTCTGCTCTTGAAAGAGGGGTCCGGCTTGCTGTTTAGCCCTTCGATTACTGTGGCCCCTGCTTTAGTGTAGGTAAGACGGAGGAACCGTTGTGGACTGGAACCATGGAACTGTGCCGTGGAGTTTCAATTGTTCAGGAATTGCTTCAACTGTGTACTCTGAGGTCCTGATCCATTATAGTTGTGACCCATGGCATTTAGTCAAACTTTTAAATAGCGCGCTAAGCTTCTTAGCATCGGCTTGGTTAAAATGTGTGAAACGCTATAGCGCATAGCGCAGCTATAGCATGCTATGCCCCATTTAGCGTTTCAGCTAAATTAATAAAAAAAAGTAGGACCCTGGTAAGTGCCGCAAAGCAATTCCGCCCTGACGTTTTTTGATGGCAACTTTAGTTACAAGAGGATGACAACTTTAGTTGTGAAGCATGGGTTTGTATTTTTTTCTCGAATGGCAACTTTAGTGTAAAAAACGTTAGGGCGGTGTTACTTTGTGCCACATGTGTGGCACTTATCATTAGGGAAAAAATAAACATATAATCAGGCATGAAATTAATATATACTTGACAATTGACCGCACAGCAACCAGCAAATCAATTAGCATCCAGCCAAATCAATAGAAGAATATCATACACTACACTATAGTAGCAACCAGGAAGGCATAAGATAATGCAAAGCAAAGAACAGCTACATACAAGTATATAACAAGTTAGCAACACATCACAAATTCAAAATGCAGGACATGGTTCATAAGTTTGGCATTACATAACAAAGCCATCAAGTCAACATCCAGCAAGTCATTACATAACAAATCAAAGCAAAGTTTACCTTCCCGCCGAAGCAACAGAAGTTCAACCAACTAAGAACTAACTTGACAAGTCACACTTGCACACATAACATAAGTGATTTGGTTGGCATCCATGCAATTAATCTGAGTCAGCTAGGGCAGAGGGATACTCATCTTCTGATTCCGAAGAAGAATTGGAAGAGGCGGAAAGGATAGCTTCTTCATCGATTGCAGTTTTGTTTGGATAATAATAGAAGGGGTTCAGAAAGTATCCAGCCAAATGTAGCGGCTACTTGAGTTTGCTATCCCATCTCTTGTCAATGATATCAATAACGCATTTGAAGCGACTCTCATCATTATCAAACAGCACTGAAATTTCCTTTTTTGCATCCAACATACAACCATGGAGGAATCCCATAGCTGGCACATCGCTATCCATTTTTCTCAGCACATTAGCCATTGGCTCAAAGTAGTTGACAGCAATGTTGCTGTCAACTCCTTTCCAAAAGGATTCCAATTGCACCACTTTGTGAGCTATCTTCCCCTTGTCCTTCTCTAAGTAACCCATTTCATGTAGCTCATCTGATCTGAATAGTTTAAGCATTTCCCTCTTGTTGTCTTGCAGCTTTTGAGATTGAGATAAGCCGTGGTAAATCTAGTAATGCCTGAGCGCACTAAGTCTTTCCAAAGTGTTTTTCTCATCAAAGCTAACACCCTTGTGTGAGCATATAAGAACACACTTACTTGCCTTGCTTGGGCAATTATTTTGTCAACCGATCCAAGCTTCCCTGTATCCTCCAACATGAGATCAATAGAATGAGCTATTCCAAAAAATGGAAGGTCTCTTTGCTTTCATTAGACTTGCTGCTGCTACATTGACACTACTAGCATTGCCAGTCACTTGAATAACCTTTTCTGCCCCTATATCTTCAATGCAATCATCAACAAGGTCAAAAATGTATTTGCCATTTTTTTTTACAGATGAGCAATCAACTGAATTCAAAAACAAGGGTCCTTGAACACTATGAACAACAAGGTTCATTACTCCCCTGCCTTTCCTATCTGTCCATGCATCTGTCATTACGGTACACCCCGTGTGCTCCCATGCTTGCTTATGGGGTTTGAATGAATCCAACATCTTCTTCCTTTTCTTCAAGAACGGTCCACTCATCTCATATGCACTAGGCCCATCCAAGTCATTGCCGAAATCTCCGATGGCCTCAAGCATAAGTAGAAAGCTAGGAAGTGTGGCAGTGTTATGTGGGATGCTAGCTTCATAGAAAAATCATCATATATACTCACAAGCTCTATTCCTCCTCTCTTCTCTTTTCTGAGTGGACACCTTTGATTAAACCTTTTGGGTTTCACAATTTCTTTTTTGATTCCTGTTAACACTTTCTTCGATGCTAGGCTTGCAGAATTTGTCCATAGGGCCACCCCTTGAGCTGCTTGTGTTTGGTTTTGACCTGAACACCACAACCTGATTGCCATCATCTTCATCCATTTGGTTTTCTCCATCTGAGTGATCTAAGTCAACACTAGTTCTGACCACCTCCAATCCCTCGATCTTTTTTTCCTAAAGCTAGGCACTCTTTAGGAGCAAAGCTACCATCTCCAGCCTGACATCATTAGGTACCTTCGGGCATCCTGTGACACCACAATTCTTGATGGTTGAAAGGTGAAACTTTATCCTTGTAACACCAGATGTGCATATCTTGTCACAATAATTGCACTTCAGCCAATGCTTCTTGTTCGCATCTACAAGAGCGCAATACTTCCACGCAGGATCATCCGAGTCTACACCTTGGGCGGGTGGAGGTGCTGTTACGGAAGCAGCCACCCACACCTACGCAAAAATAAATAAATTAGATACTGACAGGAAATAAAATTAGTTACGGAAGCAACACTTAACCACTAGTTGCTCACTTACAATACACCACTCCATGACTGTAGTTCAATTACAAAGTTACAATAGACCACTCCATGACAGTAGTACAATTCATCAATCTGCGTGACAATTATGAAGTGAAGAATTTAAGACAGAGAGCTTTGAGCAAATAAACTAGCCTTGCTACAATGGTCTACCCTTGCTCACATCAATCTGGTGTGTGTGTGTGTGTGTGTAGTGCCTTGCAAAACGATAAACTAGGCTTACGATACACTGCCTTCTAAAAAATGACACATGGCTGCACTAATGTTCAATGACCTGAAACAAACCATGGTAACTACTATGCATTAAGACATGTGCTGCATCAAGAAGCTTGATTTACTAGATGTCAATAAATCTTAGGCTGACTGAAAGGAGACGGTTTAACAGCGCCTAGTGGTGCACTACAAATTTGCAATCCATACATCAACCCATACTGCCAAAGCTTACCATCTGTTTGCGAGATCATGGTGGCAGTAGAGGCCGGATCTGGATGATGATTGATGAAGTAGTGGAGTTGATGCAGCAGGGCCGTGGGAGAGTCCGGCGGCGCCCTTGGCAAGGCCGGCGATCTCAGTCGAGTCCGGCTGCGACCTAAGGAAGAGGAGCCCGGCGACTTGGGAAGGGGATGCGGGCGACCTGGGGAAGGGAGTCTGGGAGAAGGGGAAGCCGTGAGCTGCTCAGGACGCCTTCGGCGTCCGCAGCCGGTGGCCATCGCCCATCGCCAGTGGCGCCGCCATTCGCTTCAGAGAACGGGGGGAATAAGGTAGGGTTCGATTCGATCCACGGGAGGAGGGGGTTATCGGGAACGACTTTTGGGCTTTAGCCCACTTGGCTCTTTCAATTTTGGGCTAAATTTTTTGGATTGAAGCGATGAAGTGGGACGCTAATGCTATTTGTATGCAGAAATTTAGCGCTAAATAACTCTTAGCGACGCTATTAGCGCGCGAAGGCACTCGAGCAGCGTATCGTAGCGCAGCCCCTTTCCTGGCCACTATAGCGCCGATATTGCGTGCTATCTCGCGCTATTTAAAACTTTGCTTTTAGTAGACGAGGCTTCAAATTAGTGTAACAGGCACTAGGTAGGTGGATGGCTGAGTGTGACGTTTAGTAGACGACGCTTCGAATTAGTGTAACAGGCAGTAGGTAGGTGGATGGCTGAGTGTGATGTGGAGGGCGATCCAGCTATGCTATCGGCGTGCGGCGTTGTTTAGAGGTAAGAGTGGAGTCTCTACTCTAGAAAGAGGGTTCCGGCTCGCTGTTTAGCCCATTCGATTTCTGTGGTTTCCAGTTTAGTGTAGGAAGACAGAGCAATGTGGCTGGAGTTTGATTTTCTGTCGGTATACTTTGCCGTTGTTTTGTAGCCAGCGTGGTGCATTTTCTTTGGATCCACATCCATGCTATTCTTGTTAACTTGGTGGGTGCTTTTCTGCTTGATAGGTATGGCATTTCAGGCGCGTTGTTCTAGAGGCACTGGATGCTGATTTATTGCTAGAAATGCATTTTGTGGACCAAATTGCTGAATCTAATCCAAAAAATTACCAAGTCTGGTGAGTCCCATGCAATAAGCTTAATATTACATCAAGTGTTTGAGAAGAAACTAATCTCCAATTTGGCGGCTGTGGAGTTCTGCATGAGTTACCACTTGCTTATATTTTTATCCTTTCATAATTCAAACTCACTCTTTTCTTTCTCTGTGGTGAAATTCCAACTAACCCTCCAGGGATATTTTCCCCTCAGGCATCACAAGAGATGGCTTGCTGAGAAAATAGGACCAGATGCTGCAAATAGTGAACATGACTTTACAAGGAAGATACTTGCTATGGATGCTAAAAACTACCATGCTTGGTCCCATAGGCAGGTATGCAGTATCTCCTTTTGATGTTCAGTACAAGTAGGATGTTTGTATCCTTTAAGTTTGTTACTTCTCGCTTGGCTGCTGTACTAAGCAATTGTAGTACCAAGAGAATATTGGTTATAATAATGTAATTGATTTGCTATAATTGTTGCAGTGGGTTCTTCAAGCATTGGGTGGATGGGAGAGTGAACTGCAGTACTGCAACCAGCTTCTTGAGGAAGATGTCTTCAATAACTCAGCTTGGAATCAGGTCATTTGCTTGTCCTTCTTTGGATGCTTTCTTGTGTGTTTATGATATGCCATTTCACTTCAGATTCTTCACCATCGGAAGAGTTTCATGGATCATCGTGCCTTAATTTCATCAAAACAGCCTCGCAATCTCCATTCTTGTTCTTGATTTATTAACTTTTTATTGATCTTGGTTTTACCTGGTAACCAGCTTCTTCCTTGCGAGTGCCTTTTTCTACTGATGAGGAATTAAGGCCAAATATTCAGAATTATACTGAAGTATGTTTTTTTGTTGTTGCAACAGAGATACCTTGTGGTAACACGATCACCAATTCTTGGGGGCCTTGCGGCAATGCGCGACTCAGAAGTAGATTACACAGTTGAGGCCATTATGGTGAACCCTCAGAATGAAAGCCCCTGGAGATACCTCAGAGGTTTATATAAGGATGATAACAATTTGCTGGTGGCTGATAATCGCATTTCGGATGCTTGCCTCAAGGTCCTGAATAAGGATTGGACATGCGTATTTGCTTTGAGCTTCCTGCTTGATCTTCTTCGCATGGGTTTGCAGCCTTCGGATGATCTTAAAGGAACCATCGAAGCAATGGAGAACTCTGATCCTGAAACGGGACATGCTGATATTGCAGTAGCTGTCTGCTCAATCCTGCAGAAATGTGATCCCCTGCGGATAAACTACTGGTCATGGTACCAGACCACTCTTTCTTCATAGACATCTGAAAATTCAGCTGAAGATAGTTTTAGCAGCATGATGTAAACTCAATCGAAGGGGTTGACGCAGTGTATGAAAAACCTTTCCTATGATCTTGGCGCGGAGCAAAATTTGTACTGATTTTACCGGGAAAAATCAATCAATGACAGCATGCCCAACAATGTCTTGTGTGAATATGTTACTGCCTGATATTCACATGTTAGCAGAATGAGAATAACCAACCAAACTCCAATGAGCAGATTGTTAAAGTAACGGCCACTGGTGGTGTGAAAATCCTGAAATCTGCTTCAGTCACTTTGCCTTGTTTACAGTTGAGTCTGTTGTTGTGATCTGTACCTAATGCATGTACACAATCATCAAATTATTAGTTTTTGTACCAATGTGTGCTCGATGTAATCATCATGTATTCCCTCCTTCCAAAATACGAGTCATATATATTAGTTTTGTCTTAATTTGAACTTACATCAACACCTACAATACCCAATCAGTATCAGTAGATGCACCTGTTTTTGTAGTGTATTTATTTGGTATTGCAAGTGCTGGTATTTCTCTTTTTTTTTGCTGAACTTTTATGTTTGACTTAAAGACAACTAATACGACTTATATTTGGGACGGCGGAATCATGCTCTGCACATGTTTTCAGTCATGTACTCACACATTATTATCAGTTTATATTTTGTTTCCCTATGTTTTAGACACATTTATTTGAACTTGTTTGGGTGGTGGGTTCCATCTTCCCAAGTTTATAGCACCTTTTTGTTTTTTTTTTGTTAATTTAATGACGGATTTTTCCTTGTCTCACTAGGTTTTCTGGCTCTTATCATTGACTACACCATATACTTCCTCCTTTTCTTTTTACTATGCATATTAGATTTCTCTAAAGTCAAATTCGTAAAGTTCGTCCAAATTTAAATTAAAAAATATCAGGATTTACAACCTCAAATAAATATAATCTGAACATATAGGAAGGAACATATATTCCATGATGGATTTGATTATATTAATTTTGTATTGCAAATGTTATATTTTTAATATAAATTTGATCCAACTTTGAAGAGTTCAACTTTAGACAGCGGTGTAAAAAGAAAAGAAATAGAGGGAGTATTGTAATGGTGCTCTCTCCAGAGCTGTTCTTGCACCCTCATGGGAGGCTGCCACAGTGCCACTGCTCTTCTCGAAGTGAAGCACATCATCACCTTTCCTTATTGTGGGACCTTGTAGCAGTTTTCGTCGAGAAATGAGTTGTTTGGATTAAGGAGCTAGGTGATTTTAGTTTCTCCTGGTAGCTTTTTCGAGCATTCGGTTTTCCTTTAAATTTGATCAGAGATTATATTCCCAATTGTGATTCATGTGAACATACTTTTGTTTTCTTAATCAAATAATACTAGGGGATGTGCATATCATGAGATCCCCTAAACCATTCCTCTCTGCATATATTCTAAGCTGGCACCAATAAAAGATTCCTAATCAAGGCAGCGGAAAAACAAAAAGAAGAAGGGAATTAAAACATGACTTTCTTGTGCTTCCAACAAACAAACGCGCTTTCCCTTTCTAAAAAGGAACAAACAAACGCG
>NC_041389.1:493962192-493962708 GCF_002162155.2 Triticum dicoccoides
TTCCTCATCTCCATCGCCATTTCCCTCTCATCCTCCACCAACTCTCAATCTCCAATGACATTTCTTCTCCTATGCTCCGTCTCCTCCCAACGCTCGAGATCCTAGTAACACCCCCGCTCATCCCACAACCTTGCCTTTGCGCATAACACTTCTAAACCTACCCTTTGATCTTTCAACTTAGTGTGTTAGGGTTTGAATCTTGGCATCCATAACTATAGCCGCCACCAATCTACCGGGCCATCTCTGCACCCGACAATCCTTCTATCAGTACTTGGCGTCTCTCCACGCGACCTATCCCAATTACAGTTGGCTGGAGCCATACCAAGAGTTTGAGGTATGGCGGCGTTCTCGATTTGGCACGGCAACATCTGTACTAATTTTACTAGAAATATTGATCAAATTGTAGTACCTTTTTGGATGGTTGATTTATTTTTGTTAATTCAATGTTTCCATTCTTCTTTGTCTTATGAGGCTTTCCACATGTTTTTACGTGGCTAGTGAACTACATCACACACA
>NC_041389.1:493963159-494005870 GCF_002162155.2 Triticum dicoccoides
TTGTACTTCTTTCAAATTCATCCCTACCACCATCATTGGAGCCTCACCACAACTCTTGAAGTGTAAGGACATTATATGTCTTTCATTGTTGTGTTACCTTATAGCAGTTTGATTGAGCCCCGGGTAATTTGGATTAAGATGGAGCTATGTGATTCTATTTCTCTGTAGGGTTTTGAAGCCTTTGATTTCTCGAGATTCTATTTTCAATTATGATTCACATGGCCATAAGTCAGTTCTTTTATTAAATAATGTCAGGGGATGTGTATCTCTTGGGATCTCCTCCACAATCCCTCCATGTGGTAGTTACTCTCATGTCTCATATACTACCACCGGGTGGTAGTTAGCATCATATCTTATATACTAGCATGTGGTAGTATATATATATTACTTTATCATTCTATATATATTCATATAATATATCTAAGATTTTTCAAAGTGAGTTAAATGAATAAAATGCATGTGAGTCCATGGATTTTAGTATAAATTTGAAAATACCTTCATATTGGTATGTATAAAACAATATAATAAAAACTATTACATTACTACCATGTGTAGTGTTTTCCACAACCACACCTTAGTACACATCTAACCCTCTACCACCAGTCAAAAAACATCTAACTCTACTCTTTGATCCATCAACTCACTATGTTAGGTTCTTGATATTTGGGGATCCACAACCATACATGTCCTCAATCTAACAAGTCATATATAATTCCTACACCCCTTGCAAAAGGTCTTAGAATCTCTCGTACAATCTATCCTGACTATAGTAGCTAGGAACCATAGCAAGAGTTGAAGTTATAGCGGCGTGTTCTCGATTTGGTAGTGAACTCTCAAGGATGTGATAATCACAAGAAAGTTCCATTTGTTAAGTCTTGCCATTGCCATCTTGTTTCTTCGGAGTTGTGCTCCTAGATTTAGCAGATTGGTTGTGTATGTAGTGGCTAAAGTTGATGGTTCTCTATTCTGACCTTTTATTTCCATATGGTATTTGTTATTCTTGTTTGCTCGAGTTCCAATGGTAAATGATAAAATTGCTGCATTCTTATAATTTTTGTGAATACTTAAACAAAATACATGTCAGTAGATTTATAGACGTTTTCACACAACATATATGTCATGGCCATTTGGTGTCTTCATACTTTGCCATTGTCCATATGATTTCTATTGATAATTATTTCGTATAAACACATGCAAGTACATACCAGTATCCGCTTAATGGTAAGAAAAAAATGTGATGCATCCACATTCTAATTTTAGGTAGTTCATTGTCAATAAAGCCTATATTTGAAATCATATGCTGGCCATTTGGGGCACAATAAGTTTAGCAAAAACTAGAGTGGCATGCACATGTGAATATTGTTCCAAGTTTCAAGCTTCTTATTTACATTCCTCTAAGTGTGGTGGGAAATTTGTTAGCATGTTCCCCACAATATACCGGGGGTGAGCATTAGGAGATTCAAAGGAGTTTACTGTACATAGAAGTAATTTGTGGTTGTGCGAGTTAAACTACCTATCTTGTGTTTTTTACCTTATATAATAAGGATGTCATCATGTGACAAAAACTTTCATCTCATTTTTTATGTTCAAGAGTTTTCTGAAGAGGCCCACTTGGACTGTAGAATTCCTATAGGCTTTATAATCGAGATCCAAGCTTTTTTTATCCTTTTCTGTTTGACCATTTCTTTGAATAAAAAGAGTGAGTATGTGATCCCATTTCTTATGAATTCAAGAGGCATTACTGTTCCAACATATTCAAAGCACATATTCTGACTGTAGTTTGGTAGTCTGGAGCAGGATTTCTCGCAATATTCGGAAGAAAACCTCCTCGATGACTGCTCGTCAGAAGAAATCTGACAACATTGTGGTTTCTCCTAAAGTTGGAATTATCACTCGCGGCAGAATGTCAAACGTAAATGATATGGCTTCCTTGGAAACAAATCACACTACGGTTCCAAGAGGTATCTTGCTTACTATCATGTTGCAACTATGAAGATAATTCTAATGAAAATATTGCATATAAATTAATCTTTTGTCACATATGATGAAATATCAGGACATTGTGTGACACCTACCTTCGAAATAACCGTGCAGTCGGACGAGGGGCTTAATCTTTCTGTGGATCTAAATTCCACTCCATCAGAGTACACTAAAATATATTCACAACAACTTGGGGATGTTTCTAGAGAGGCTCAACTTGAAGCTCCAACAGAAAATGCAGAGGTAGAAGATATGGCTGTGGAAGACAATATAGGTTGTGGTGACATGTTACCACCAGTTTCTAGAGGGGCAGAATTTAAAGCCCAGGTAGAAAATGAAGAGAGGGAAGAAGTTTTGATGGAAGAAGAAATAGGTTGTGCTGACAAGTTGATAGTTACTGAAGGGACCCAACTTACACTTAGCAGGGACAAACATGAATCCCCTGTGAAAACTGAACTAGTGGCTCAAGAAGTAGTAATGGAAGAAGATATAGGTTGCGATGATAATTTGCCAGGTTCAAACCAAGTGCTGATCTCACATGCCAATCAAGATGCTGGCTTTACAAATCATTCCCTTGACGAGGTCTTGAACCACACAAGCTCAACGCTACCATCTATTGGTTCGGTAATTTCATTGAACCATTTATAATACTATTTTTTCCATTTGATTCTACTATATACTTTACTTCCTTTCATCAAAGAAATATCGTCTTGGGTACTTTTTTTAATCCATTTTTGATACTGCCGCAACAGTGCATGTTTCTTTTCACCAAACTAAACATTTACTTGTTACTCCCTCTTATCCAACATAAGTGTAACTTTAATTCAAACCTGCTGACACTTATTATGAATCGGAGGGAGTACTAATAAAATGAAAAAGTTCAGCCTTTCATTGTTTCTTCCCTTCTTTGAGTCCGATAGTATTGCGATTTGCTTACTAGGTGTTGTTGTCAGTTGATCACTCTTATCTTTTTGTTGTGAGTTTCAAATTGTTTTCATTTTTCTTGTTTAACAAGTAGGTCTCGGTCAGCAAAAGAGTGCATCATCCTGCCATTAGAAGAAAAGAAAAAGAAAAACAGAAATGAGACATGATTTTGGTAGGAATTAATCATCTTCATGATATATAGACCGTATATGGTAAAAGAATGCGCATGTGCTTGTGCCTCGCTTCCACACGCTCGCACAACACTGGCCATCTTTGTCAAATTGTCCTCTTTCCACTTTCTTCCATTCCCTTCACAAGTGAGCGCGTTCCCTTGACCCTAATTAACCCACCTAGCTAGGCACCCAACCACCATAGCGAGCCCCCAGAACCCTAGCTAGGTATTGGCGATCGAGGCATAATCATTTAATCCCCGGACATGGCGAAGATGGTATCGGAGATGAAGGGGGTGACTCCGTGGGCACAGGAGCAGCCCGACACGGCCACAGAAGAGCAACTCATCGTCGTGCAGGAGGTGAGTGGATCACGCATACACGTAGTTCTTTCTGGTTGGATAGTTGGTAGATCTGATGGTGGTTTACGCAGACACTCATATTGCTTGGCTTTGGCTGCTCTAGCGGATAGATCGGACAGAGTTAATTCTTGTTGTTGGGCTGCACTAGTCAATCTAAATCTGATCGTGGTAGGGGACCGATAGATCTGAGATGAATCAGACATAGAAATGCTCACACACGGCTAGTTTGATTTGATTATTACTTGATTGTGCAACTATGGGAGGTCCTCGGCGTCCGAATTTTGGTGCCGCAGCTTTGCTCGAGTGCATCCTAGTTGGTCTTCTGACGCGTCCTGTTGGTGGCGGCTGTCCGGGCATACCCTCCGCAAGTGGTGTTGGCGAGGCACCGACGAGTAGAAAGCAAGGATGGGCCGGGTGCAGGAGGAAGAAGGTGGTGGGCCTAAAAGATATACTCTCTCTGTCCGGAAATACTTGTCATCAAAATGAATAATGTATCTAGACATATTTTAGTTCTAGATACATCTCTTTTTATCCATTTTGATGACAAGTATTTTCGGACGGAGGGAGTATAATATACTTCCTCCGTCCCGAATTACTTGTCGTAGAAATGGATGTATCTAGAGCTAAAAATATGTCTAGATACATCCATTCTTGTGACAAGTAATTTGGGACAGAGGGAGTACTATGAAAATATATTATTTGTACACTAGGAAAATGGGTAGTACTAAAAGATATATATATATATATATATATATATATATATATATATATAAGATTTTAAAGCAAAACATATATACTTATAAAAACTTTCTATGCACAATACTTACAAACTTCCAAAAATTCCTAGTCCGTCGGGTAGACAACTAGTGTAGTCTTCCAAAGTGGAAATCACGCGCTCGCAGAGAAACAGGCATTCAAGCCCTGCCATTTCTGTCTTTCGCTTCGCCCTCTCCTCGTACAAAGGCCGAAAACCCACCGGCAGGGTAGGTGTAGCCACCCAGCCGCCGCACTTGGCCCCCAAAAACCCTAGCAAGAGAGGCTGAATCGTATGGGGCGGAAAAAGAGGAGGGAGTTAAAGAT
The DNA here is from genome assembly GCF_002162155.2 of Triticum dicoccoides. Classification (NCBI taxonomy): domain Eukaryota; kingdom Viridiplantae; phylum Streptophyta; class Magnoliopsida; order Poales; family Poaceae; genus Triticum; species Triticum dicoccoides. The sequence continues at coordinate 493,967,676 of NC_041389.1, forward strand.
GGTGACGAAGTTGAAGGGAGTGACGCCGCGGGCGCAGGAGCAGCGCGGCACGGCCCCGGAGCTCGTCGCCGTGCCGGAGGTGAGTGGAGCACGTCTTGCCTGGCTGCTAGCTATAGGTCGTCGACGGAGCTCTTTGCTGTTATTTGTTGCGCCCCCTGGTAAATCTGAATCCGATCTGATCGTGGTATAGGGGGGCGCATCTCGCATGCACATACGGGTAAGGGATCGATCGGAAGGGACAGATGTGGGGATTTCGCCGCCGTGGTTTTTCTTGACTGCGCCCTAGTTGGTCGTATCCGCCTTCGTTGAGTTGAGGGTGGCGAGCGGTAAGGGTAGGAAGCGTGGGGACACGTCGGGTGCAGGACGAAGAAGATGGTGGGTGGCGTTGCTCATGCCGTCATGCGCTGGGGACGAATCGGGCGTGAACCCAAGCAGCTATGGCTGGACGAATCGGGGTAAGATTCTGCTCGATCGCAAGCTAGCTAGCTTGCATCTGGTTAATTTTCCCTCTGGTACTCGCACCAAGATCAAGCGACTTCCAAGCAATAAATCGACCAAAACTGATTCTGTAGTAGTAGTGTAGTACTAATCGCCCCACCGCTAGATGTGATAGATTTTTTCCTTTCTAGGATTGATGCGTCCCAGATGTGATAGATTTTTTCCTTTTTTAGGAATGAGATGTGATAGTTTTTCCAAAACGCTATAAAAGGTTCGATTTGCCACGGTAAAAAATCTGACATCTGATTTGTAGTGGGATCCTAGTCTTTTGAGGGGTCAAAATGTGATAGTTTAGGGGGTCGTTAAAATGATGTGTTGTGTTAATTGTGTAGTGGTCGGTCTTGATGCGCATTGAAGGCCCAACCCAGAACATATGCTCTTTTCTTGTGTGCATCGGGATTGCTCCCGCTTCAAAATGAAAATAAAAAAAATGTTAGCTAGGCGATGGAGATGGTGGCAGCGGTGAAGCCTAGTCTCACCCCCATGCGGCAGTAGAGAAGGCGCATCGCATCGGAGGATGGCCGGAGCCGATGAGAAGCATGGGCGCACGCAGGCATACGTCAGGGCGACGGTACAAAACTGGGCCTAGGGATACAGTATAGGCAACCACAACAAGCACAAACCCCTCCCTTCTTAGTTCGTGTAACTGTCTTTTTAATAACTACGATATGCAGTAATTTTTATTTTGCTATGTCAAACTGTACTTGTTCATTCCCTGAAAAAAAAAACTGTACTTATTCATATACTTGCAGAAATAGGAGAGGCCATCTCGGCCATACTATTTCTTAAATGATGCAAGCATAAGAATGTACAACTGAAATGTTTAACTATTTTCTGCTTGAGTAGTTGTTAAAAATTATCTGTTGGTTGCATCTACCTACGATATAGCGATCATAACATTTTTTTTGGTGACCAAATAGCGACCATAAGTTAGGCAAGTCTTGTTTTCTTGAGTGAGGGAAGTCCTGGCTAATATTGTTGGCTTTTGATGGCTTGATCAATTCACCAGAGAGCAGCAACATACATACGTGCAAGCTAGCTAGCTAGCAGTCACCTAGATTGATGAACAGTGGCCAAGCACATGCACAGATACTTCAGTTACGCTACTAGAATCTGGTTTTGTCCCGAGTTATTCTACTAGTGCCTTATTATCTCTCTCTCTCTCCATTTTAGGTTGTTGCACTATTCATTTTTGTTTTTCCTATGCACTTGATATTATTGTGAGTAACATAGACCTAGGTCGTTTGAATAAATGGTTGTTGTATCAGGCACCACGTGTTGATGTTGAAATGAAGGATGGTGCATTGGAACGCCAAATCATGGGAGCGCCTAAGTCAGGTTGCGATTGCAAGACAGCTTGTTTTCCCTATTATTGGTTATTGGTCCTCCAACTTTTTAACCTATGTGTTCTTAATTTCATTGAAGGTGGCGTGGCTGAGAATAGCAATGATCAGATTCGTGATTCCGTGGTAGAGATTAAGAAAATACGGGATTCTATTGTATGTTATATGTCTTCTCTTTTGTTTCAGGAAAAAAAATGATGCTTGTTTTTCTTATATTTTGTTCTAGTTGAGAATCTTATGTAAATTCATCCCCTCTTTGTTTCAGCTTCGTAAGGAATTCACACTTCAAGATGGAAGTGCTCAATGTGATATGGACATTCATAAAATTAAGATGGACATTCAGAAAATTAAGACTGGTATTCTACCATTTTACACATCTAAACATCGTTAGATTGATAATCACTTCTAGAATTGTCACTGTTTTGTGGCAAACATTGTGGGCATGTTTTGCTGGGAGCCATATATTTCCCAAAGTTCTATGTTAAAGTGTCATATTCCTCACTTTAAACTGTGGACAAATCGTCTGTTAGAAGTGTGGCATATTTTGGCAAGAAGTTATTTCTATATGAGTTCATAGTTTAAAATCGTCGGCGAACAGAAATTGCGGCAGGTATTTGGCCACGATGAGTAAGGAAGGAATGCCGCAATCTCCGGCAATTTCCCATGCCATGCAGATCGCGCAGCCGTTTCAGATTCGTGATAGCGCCGCTATTGCGGCAGCGTCGTCCATGATTTTAATCTATGTATGAGTTCAACATTTCCATTACTCACCATGTTTAAACCTTATGCAGAAAAGAAGATGACAAAAGAAGTGTTGTCAACAATGAAGAAATATAAGGAACCTAGCTCAAATATAATGAAAGTTGCCAATCTAACTTTCTCTGGCGATGATGGGAAAACCAAGAGCACTAAGAGAATGGAATTGAAATTTAAGGAGGCACTCGCACAACGCGATAAATGCATGGTAAGAAACTTCGCGCTGAACTGATGCATTAAAATTTTAAATGCCATCTGTACCTTTGACACTTGTCAATGCAGGAGCTTAATGATATCTGCTGTGATTGCGATTGGATGGCCCCTAGATACACAGTACTACCTTCACTAGCAGATGGTATCTCTAAATACCTTTACTCTTATCTCTTTAATTTTCCAAATGGACACGCATTGAGTTCTTGGACCATATAGGCACAATAATAAGAATTTCATTGAAATTGGTCTTGTGCCACGTACTTTCTGATTAGCGTTTGTTGAATCCAATCCGTATAGCACCCCTTGGGCTAAAGAGTTTTCAAAAGGTCATATCTATAAACCACTTGTCTATGCTCTATTCAAGTGTTAGGTTTATTAAACATCACGGTTCGGTCCATGGTTACCAAAGACATGTGTCGCGCCGTTGTAAGATCTATTAGAGATCACCTCTACTCATTTCATTGCATTCCACTTGTCAAGAACTGAATAGGTTTCCAGCTAGCAAAAACCAGAACTGCTGTTTGATTTAGTTCACTCTGTACGTTCGGTTTACAGGGTTCGGTTTATACGTTTTTTCGGTTTGTACAGTATTAATACTTTGGTAAATATGGTATGAAATTTAGATACGGTTCGGTTTCAATATATACCAAATTATTTTGGTATGGTTTCGTTATATACCATAAAACCAAAGTTGACGCGAATTTGAAAATGACATATAATAGTTTGCAAATTTGTGACTCAAAACACATATCTTTTTTATACAAAGAGTATATAACTATATGCGACTGTATATGCATGCATGGATTGGATGGTTATGGACATGCAAAGCATTCTTATTAAGAGGAATATGATTCGTTACAAGAAAATTGGATGCGCTTAACATGAAATCTAGTTTATGTACAAAAAAGGACTACTCTATGGTTGTTCTCCCCAAGAAATATACATATTTTTTTTACTTCGGTTTATTCGGTAAACCATACGGTTTTTTGGTATATACCATAAAAACCAGAATTCAAAACGATATAAAAAGTTCATACCATACCGAAATCATAAACTATAAAAAATGGTTCGGTTTGGTTTACTTTCGGTTCTGTTTTAAAATGCACAGGGTGAGATTTAGTGTCACATTGTTTTCTGAGCACTTATCCACCAGTTACTCTCCTATCTTTTCAGGAATGCACGTCGGCGAAGTGCGTTTGAAATGCCCTGATTTTGAGATGAGCATCACTAGCGATCCTTGTCCAACCCCACATGATGCGAGGTGCTCTGCAGCTGCCAATATGATATTGGAGCTTGGCAAGAAGGTGGAGGACAAAGAACATCATGCTAACTGATGCAAAGTTGCTAGCTGGGAACTAGCAGGCGCCGGGGCCAATATTACCAAAGAGTGAAATAAATCAACTTAGCTATTTGTTGTTGTGATGTATGAACGACTTAATGATTTGTGTTGTGCAGTTTGTACTGTATTGCATTGTGGCACATGTGTGCCAACCATGTGCTCAAACGAATTATTTTTACCATTATTTTATTGAATTTTTCTTTGTTTTGGGAACTCATTCAAACTTGCTTTTGGGCGGAAATTCAATTATGTGCATATGATTGGGTTGCATTTTCGCAAAATTATAGCACCTTTTTGGAAGGTTGCTTATTGTTCTAATTTAGAAATTGTATTCCTGTTTACTTGCTAGGTTTTGCGAGTGAGGCATTTTGGAGCTTGAATTTTTCTAAATATTAAAAACCATAGTTCAAAGTCTGAAAAAGTCATAGATTTTTATACATATATTCATATGAATGCATTCTACAAGTGTAAAACGTTTCATGATGAAATACGTTAACATTTGAGCCACACAAAATGGAAAATTTGGGAATTTTCAATAATGAACAATGTATGTACTGTTCACAGCTATCAAAGTTATGAATTTGGTTTGTGGTAGTTCACATGTTAACATATATCACCATTAAACTTTGCATACACGTAGACTATATCGATATAAACATGTGGAGTTATTTTAAAAAAAATTGGAAGTCCAAATTGTGAATTTTGATCTTTTCAAATAAAAAGACAAACAAGCTCAATACAGCCCCAGCTCTGAAATGAACTTCCGAGGTTTTGCATCCTTTCTCGTTAATAGTGAAGTACACCAATATTTGTTATATCTATCCAAATATGTTATTCCCACTGCCTGTGGGAGCTCTCTAAGGTGGGCCAGAAAATTTCCTATTGTTTATTTAATAGAGTATAACCATATTACTATATTAGTGGTGAAATGGCCGACCAGGAGCACTATAGACAAACCACCTTAACGATGATGACCATATGAGTATGTGAACTATCCTAAAAAAATATAAGTATGTGAATTATTAGTTGTAATCATAGATTAAAATCGCGGGAGAAACGATTTCGCGACGGCCTCTCCCAGCAGCTATAGCGGCAGCCATAGCGTTTGACAAGAAACTAATCTCCAATTTGGCGGCTGTGGAGTTCTGCATGAGTTACCACTTGCTTATATTTTTATCCTTTCATAATTCAAACTGACTCTTTTCCTTCTCTGTGGTGAAATTCCAACTAACCCTCCAGGTATATTTTCCCCTCAGGCATCACAAGAGATGGCTTGCTGAGAAAATAGGACCAGATGCTGCAAATAGTGAACATGACTTTACAAGGAAGATACTTGCTATGGATGCTAAAAACTACCATGCTTGGTCCCATAGGCAGGTATGCAGTATCTCCTTTTGATGTTCAGTACAAGTTGGATGTTTGTATCCTTTAAGCTTGTTACTTCTCGCTTGGCTGTTGTACTAGGCAATTGTAGTACCAAGAGAATATTGGTTATAATAATGTAATTGCTTTGCTATAATTGCTGCAGTGGGTTGTTCAAGCATTGGGTGGATGGGAGAGTGAACCGCAGTACTGCAACCAGCTTCTTGAGGAAGATGTCTTCAATAACTCATCTTGGAATCATGTCATTTGCTTGTCCTTCTTTGGATGCTTTCTTGTGTGTTTATGATATGCCATTTCACTTCAGATTCTTCACCATCGGTAGAGTTTCATGGATCATCGTGCCTTAATTTCATCAAAACAGCCTTGCAATCTCCATTCTTGTTCTTGATTTATTAACTTTTTATTGATCTTGGTTTTACCTCGTAACCAACTTCTTCCTTGCGAGTGCCTTTTTCTACCGATGAGGAATTAAGGCCAAATATTCATAATTATACTGAAGTATGTTTTTTTGTTGTTGCAACAGAGATACCTTGTGGTAACACGATCACCAATTCTTGGGGGCCTTGCGGCAATGCGCGACTCAGAAATAGATTACACAGTTGAGGCCATTATGGTGAACCCTCAGAATGAAAGCCCCTGGAGATACCTCAGAGGTTTATATAAGGATGATAACAATCTGCTGGTGGCTCCTAATCGCATTTCTGATGCTTGCCTCAAGGTCCTGAATAAGGACTAGACATGTGTATTTGCTTTGAGCTTCCTGCTTGATCTTCTTCGCATGGGTTTGCAGTCTTCAGATGATCTTAAAGGAACCATCGAAGCAATGGAGAACTCTGATCCTGAAACGGGACATGCTGATATTGCAGTAGCTGTCTGCTCAATCCTGCAGAAATGTGATCCCCTGCAGATAAACTACTGGTCATGGTACCAGACCACTCTTTCTTCTTAGACATTTGAAAATTCAGCTGAAGATAGTTTTAGCAGCATGATGTAAACTCAATCGAAGGGGTTGACGCAGTGTATGAAAAACCTTTCCTGTGATCTTGGCGCGGAGCAAAATTTGTACTGATTTTACCGGGAAAAATCAATCAATGACAACATGCCCAACAATGTCTTGTGTGAATATGTTACTGCCTGATATTCACATGTTAGCAGAATGAGAATAAACAACCAAACTCCAATGAGCAGATTGTTACAGTAACGGCCACTGGTGGTGTGAAAATCCTGAAATCTGCTTCAGTCACTTTGCCTTGTTTACAGTTGAGTCTGTTGTTGTGATCTGTACCTAATGCATGTACACGACCATCAAATTATTAGTTTTTGTACCAATGTGTGCACGATGTAATCATCCTGTATTCCCTCCTTCCAAAATACGAGTAATATATATTAGTTTTGTCTTAATTTGAACTTACATCAACACCTACAATACCCAATCAGTATTAGTAGATGCACCTGTTTTTGTAGTGTATTTATTTGGTATTGTAAGTGCTGGTATTTCTCTTTTTTTTGCCGAACTTTTATGATTGACTTAAAGACAACTAATACGACTTATATTTGGGACGGCGGAATCATGCTCTGCACATGTTTTTAGTGATGTACTCACACATTATTGTCAGTTTATATTTTGTTTCCCTATGTTTTAGACACATTTATTTGAACTTGTTTGGGTGGTGGGTTCCATTTTCCCAAGTTTATAGCACCTTTTTGGTTTGTTTTGTTAATTTAATGACGGATGTTTCCTTGTCTCACTAGGTTTTCTGGCTCTTATCATTGACTACACCATATACTTCCTCCTTTTCTTTTTTACTATGCATATTAGATTTCTCTAAAGTTAAATTCGTAAAGTTCGTCCAAATTTAAATTAAAAAATATCAGGATTTACAACATCAAATAAATATGATCTGAACATATAGAAGGAACATATATTCCATGATGGATTTGATTATATTAATTTTGTATTGCAAATGTTATTAATATAATTTTGATCCAACTTTGAAGAGTTCAACTTTAGACAACGGTGTAAAAAGAAAAGAAATAGAAGGAGTATTGTAACTGTTCTTGCACCCTCATGGGAGGCTGCCACAGTGCCACTGCTCTTCTCAAAGTGAAGCACATCATCACCTTTCCTTATTGTGGGACCTTGTAGCAGTTTTTGTCGAGAAATGAGTTGTTTGGATTAAGGAGCTAGGTGATTCTAGTTTCTCCTGGTAGCTTTTTCGAGCCTTCGGTTTCCCTTTAAATTTGATCAGAGATTATATTTCCAATTGTGATTCATGTGAACATACTTTTGTTTTCTTAATCAAATAATACTAGGGGATGTGCATATCATGAGATCCCCTAAACTATTCCTCTCTGCATATATTCTAAGCTGGCACCAATAAAAGATTCCTAATCAAGGCAGCGAAAAAACAGAAAGAAGAAGGGAATTAAAACATGACTTTCTTGTGCTTCCAACAAACAAACGCGCTTTCCCTCTCTAAAAAGGAACAAACAAACGCGCCCCCCATAAAAATTTCCCCAACTTACCCTAGCCCGTCCCTTTCCTCATCTCCATCGTCATTTCCCTCTCATCCTCCACCAACTCTCCATCTCCAATGACATTTCTTCTCCTATGCTCGATCTCCTCCCAGCGCTCGAGATCCCAGTAACAACCCCGCTCATCCCACAACCTTGCCTTTGCGCATAACACTTCTAAACCTACCCTTTGATCCTTCAACTTAGTGTGTTAGGATTTGAATCTTGGCATCCATAACCATAGCCTCCACCAATCTACCGGGCCATCTCTACACCCGACAATCCTTCTATCAGTACTTGGCATCTCTCCACGCGGCTGATCCCAATTATAGTTGGCTGGAGCCATACCAAGAGTTTGAGGTATGGCGGCGTTCTCGATTTGGCACTGCAACATCTGTACTAATTTTACTAGAAATATCGATCAAATTGTTGCACCTTTTTGGATGGTTGATTTATTTTTGTTAATTCAATGTTTCCATTCTTGTTTGTCTTATGAGGCTTTCCACATGTTTTTACCTGACTAGTGAACTACATCATATATTATACTTCTTTCAAATTCATCCCTACCACCATCATTGGAGCCTCACCACAACTCTTGAAGTGTAAGGACATTATATGTCTTTCATTGTTGTGTTACCTTATAGCAGTTTGATTGAGCCCCGGGTAGTTTGGATTTAAGATGGACCTATGTGATTCTATTTCTCCGTAGGGTTTTGAAGCCTTTGATTTCTCAAGATTTTATTTTCAATTATGATTCACATGGCCACAAGTCAGTTCTTTTATCAAATAATGTCAGGGGATTTGTCTCTCTTGGGATCTCCTCCATAATCCCTCCCTGTGGTAGTTACTCTCATGTCTCATATACTACCACCGGGTGGTAGTTACCATCATATCTTATATACTAGCATGTGGTAGTATATATATTACTTTATCATTCTATGTATATTCATATACTATATCTAAGATTTTTCAAAGTGAGTTAAATGAATAAAATTCATGTGAGTCCATGGATTTTAGTATAATTTTGAAAATACCTTCATATGGGTATGTATGAAACAATATAATAAAAACTATTACATTACTACCATGTGTAGTGTTTCCCACAACCACACCTTAGTACACATCTAACCCTCTACCACCAGTCAAAGAACATCTAACTCTACTCTTTGATCCATCAACTCACTATGTTAGGTTCTAGATATTTGGGGATCCACAACCATACATGTCTTAAATCTAACAAGTCATATACAGTTCCTACATCCCTTGTAAGAGGTCTTAGAATCTCTCGTACAATCTATCCTAACTATAGTAGCTAGGAACCATAGCAAGAGTTGAAGTTATAGCAGCGTGTTCTCGATTTGGTAGTGAACTCTCAAGGATGTGATAATCACAAGAAAGTTCCATTTGTTAAGTCTTGCCATTGCCATCTTGTTTCTTCGGAGTTGTGCTCCTAGATTTAGCAGATTGGTTGTGTATGTATGTAGTGGCTAAAGTTGATGGTTCTCTATTCTAACCTTTTATTTCCATATGGTATTTGGTTTGCTCGAGTTCCAATGGTAAATGATAAAATTGCTGCATTCTTATAATTTTTGTGAATACTTAAACAAAATACATGTCAGTAGATTTATAGACATTTTCACACAACATATATGTCATGGCCATTTGGTGTCTTCATACTTTGCCATTGTCCATATGATTTCTATTGATAATTATTTCGTATAAACACATGCAAGTACATACGAGTATCCGCTTAATGGTGAGAAAAAATTGTGATGCATCCAGATTCTAATTTTAGGTAGTTCATTGTCAATAAAGCCTATATTTGAAATCATATGCTGGCCATTTGGGGCACGATAAGTTTAGCAAAAACTAGAGTGGCATGCACATGTGCATATTGTTCCAAGTTTCAAGCTTCTTATTTACATTCCTCTAAGTGTGGTGGGAAATTTGTTAGCTTGTTCCCCACAAGGGGGTGCGCATTAGGCGATTTGAAGGAGTTTACTGTACATAGAAGTAATTTGTGGTTGTGCGAGTTAAACTACCTATCTTGTGTTTTTTACCTTATATAACAAGGATGTCATCATGTGACAAAATCTTTCATCTCATTTTTTATGTGCAAGAGTTTTGTGAAGAGGCCCACTTGGACTGCAGAATTCCTATAGGCTTTATAATCGAGATCCAAGATTTTTTTATCCTTTTCTGTTTGACCATTTCTTTGATCAAAAGAATGAGTATGTGATGCCATTTCTTATGAATTCAAGAGGCATTACTGTTCCAACATATTCAAAGCACATATTCTGACTGTAGTTTGGTAGTCTGGAGCAAGATTTCTCGCAATACTCGAAAGAAAACCTCCTCGATGACTGCTCGTTAGAAGAAATCCGACAACATTGTGGTCTCTCCTAAAGTTGGAATTATCACTCGCGGCAGAATGTCAAACATAAATGATATGGCTTCCTTGGAAACAAATCACACTACAGTTCCAAGAGGTATCTTTCTTACTTTCATGTTGCAAATATGAAGATAATTCTAATGAAAATATTGCATATAAATTAATCTTTTGTCACATATGATGAAATACCAGGACATTGTGTGACACCTACCTTCGAAATAACTGTGCAGTCGGATGAGGGGCTTAATCTTTCTGTGGATCTAAATTCCACTCCATCAGCGTACACTAAAATATATTCACAACAACTTGGGGATGTTTCTAGAGAGGCTCAACTTGAAGCTCCAACAGAAAATGCAGAGGTAGAAGAAATGGCTGTGGAAGACAATATAGGTTGTGGTGACATGTTACCACCAGTTCCTAGAGGGGCAGAATTTAAAGCCCAGGTAGAAAATGAAGAGAGGGAAGAAGTTTTGATGGAAGAAGAAATAGGTTGTAATGACAAGTTGATAGTTACTGAAGGGACCCAACTTACCCTTAGCAGGGACAAACATGAATCCCCTGTGAAAACTGAACTAGTGGCTCAAGAAGTAGTAATGGAAGAAGATATAGGTTGTGACAATAATTTGCCAGGTTCAAATCAAGTGCTGATCTCACATGCCAATCAAGATGTTGGCTTTACAAATCATTCCCCTGATGAGGTCTTGAACCACACAAGCTCAACGCTACCATTTATTGGTTCGGTAATTTCATTGAACCATTTATAGTACTATTTTTTTCCCATTTGATTCTACTATATACTTTACTTCCTTTCATCGAAGAAATATTGTCTTGGGTACTTTTTTAATCCATTTTTGATACTGCCGCAATAGTGCATGTTTCTTTTCACCAAACTAAACATTTACTTGTTACTCCCTCTGATCCAACATAAGTGTAACTTTAATTCAAACCTGCTGACACTTATTATGAATCGGAGGGAGTACTAATAAAATGAAAAAGTTTAGCCTTTCATTGTTTCTTCCCTTCTTTGAGTCCGATAGTATTGCAAATTGCTTACTAGGTGTTGTTGTTGTTTGATCACTGTTATCTTTTTGTTGTGAGTTTCAAATTGTTTTCATTTTTCTTGTTTAACAAGTAGGTCTCGGTCAGCAAAAGAGTGCATCATCCTGCCATTAGAAAAAAAAGAAAAATAAAAAAACAGAAATGAGACATGATTTTGGTAGGAATTAATCATCTTCATGATATATAGACCGTATACGGTAAAAGAACGCGTGTGTGCTTGTGCCTCGCTTCCACGCGCTCGCACAACACTGGCCATCTTTGTCCAATTGTCCTCTTTCCACTTTCTTCCATTCCCTTCACAAGTGAGCGCGTTCCCTTGACCCTAATTAACCCACCTAGCTAGGCACCCAACCGCCGCAGCGAGCCCCCAGAACCCTAGCTAGGTATTGGTGATCGAGGCATAATCATTTAACCCCCGGACATGGCGAAGATGGTAACGGAGATGAAGGGAGTGACTCCATGGGCACAGGAGCAGCCCGGCATGGCCACAGAGAAGCAACTCATCGACGTGCAGGAGGTGACTGGATCACACACACACATAGTTCTTTTTGGTTGGATAGTTGGTAGATCTGATCGTGGTTTACGCAAACACTCATATTGCTTGGCTTTGGCTGCTCTAGCGGATAGATCGGGCGGAGTTAATTCTTGTTGTTGGGCTGCACTAGTCAATCTAAATCTGATCGTGGTAGGGGATCGATAGATCTGAGATGAATCAGACATAGAAATGCTCTCACGCGGCTAGTTTGATTTGATGATTACTCGATCGTGCGACTATGGGAGGTCCTCGGCGTCCGAATTTTGCCGCCGCAGCTTTGCTCGAATGCATCCTAGTTGGTCTTCTGATGCGTCCTGTTGGTGGCGGCTGTCCGAGCATACCCTCCGCAAGTGGTGGCGGCGAGGCACCGACGAGTAGGAAGCAAGGATGCGTCGGGTGCAAGAGGAAGAAGGTGGTGAGCCTAAAAGATATATATTATACTCCCTCCGTCCCGAAGTACTTGTCGTAGAAATGTATGTATCTAGAGCTAAAAAATGTCTAGGTACATCCATTCTTGCGACAAGTAATTTGGGACAGAGGGAGTACTATGAAATATATTATTTGTACACTAGGAAAATGGCTAGTACTAAAAGATATATACATAAATAAATATTTGTAAGATTTTAAAGCAAAAAATATATACTTATGGAAACTTTCTATGCACAATATTTACAAACTTCCAAAAATTCCTAGTCCGTCGGGTAGACAACTAGTGTAGTCTTCCAAAGTGGAAATCACGCGCTCGCAGAGAAACAGGCATTCAAGCCCTGCCATTTCTGTCTTTCGCTTTGCCCTCTCCTCGTACAAAGGCCGAAAACCCACCAGCAGGGTAGGTGTAGCCACCCAGCCGCCGCACTTGGCCCCCAAAAACCCTAGCAAGAGAGGCTGAATCGTATGGGGCGGAAAAAGAGGAGGGAGTTAAAGATGGTGACGAAGTTGAAGGGAGTGACGCCGCGGGCGCAGGAGCAGCGCGGCACGGCCCCGGAGCTCGTCGCCGTGCCGGAGGTGAGTGGAGCACGTCTTGCCTGGCTGCTAGCTATAGGTGGTCGACGGAGCTCTTTGCTGTTATTTGTTGCGCCCCCTGGTAAATCTGAATCCGATCTGATCGTGGTATAGGGGGGCGCATCTCGCATGCACATACGGGTAAGGGATCGATCGGAAGGGACAGATGTGGGGATTTCGCCGCCGCGGTTTTTCTTGACTGCGCCCTAGTTGGTCGTATCCGCCTTCGTTGAGTTGAGGGTGGTGAGCGGTGAGGGTAGGAAGCGTGGGGACACGTCGGGTGCAGGACGAAGAAGATGGTGGGTGGCGTTGCTCATGCCGTCATGCGCTGGGGACGAATCGGGCGTGAACCCAAGCAGCTATGGCTGGACGAATCGGGGTGAGATTCTGCTGGATCGCTAGCTAGCTAGATTGCATCTGGTTAATTTTCCCTCTGGTACTCGCACCAAGATCAAGCGACTTCCAAGCAATAAATCGACCAAAACTGATTCTGTAGTAGTAGTGTAGTACTAATCGCCCCACCGCTAGATGTGATAGATTTTTTCCTTTCTAGGATTGATGCGTCCCAGATGTGATAGATTTTTTCCTTTTTTAGGAATGAGATGTGATAGTTTTTCTAAAACGCTATAAAAGGTTCGATTTGCCACGGTAAAAAAATCTGACATCTGATTTGTAGCGGGATCCTAGTCTTTTGAGGGGTCAAAATGTGATAGTTTAGGGGGTCGTTAAAATGATGTGTTGTGTTAATTGTGTAGTGGTCGGTCTCGATGCGCATTGGAGGCCCAACCCAGAACATATGCTCTTTCCTTGTGTGCACCGGGATTGCTCCCGCCTCAAAATAAAAATAAAGAAAATGTTAGCTAGGCGATGGAGATGGTGGCAGCGGCGAAGCCTAGTCTCACCCCCATGCGGCAGTAGAGAAGGCGCATCGCATCGGAGGATGGCCGGAGCCGATGAGAAGCATGGGCGCACGCAGGCATAAGTCAGGGCGACGGTACAAAACTGGGCCTAGGGATACAGTATAGGCAACCACAACAAGCAGAAACCCCTCCCTTCTTAGTTCGTGTAACTGTCTTTTTAATAACTACGATATGCAGTAATTTTTATTTCGCTATGTCAAACTGTACTTGTTCATTCCCTGCAAAAAAATAATAATATACTTATTCATATACTTGCAGAAATGGGAGAGGCCATCTCGGTCATACTATTTCTTAAATGATGCAACCATAAGAATGTACAAGTGAAATGTTTAACTATTTTCTGCTTGAGTAGTTGTTAAAAATTATCTGTTGGTTGCATCTACCTACGATATAGTGATCATAACATTTTTTTTGGTGACCAAATAGCGACCATAAGTTAGGCAAGTCTTGTTTTCTTGAGTGAGGGAAGTCCTGGCTAATATTGTTGGCTTTTGATGGCTTGATCAATTCACCAGAGAGCAGCAACATACATACGTGCAAGCTAGCTAGCTAGCAGTCACCTAGATTGATGAACAGTGGCCAAGCACATGCACAGATACTTCAGTTACGCTACTAGAATCTGGTTTTGTCCCGAGTTATTCTACTAGTGCCTTATTATCTCTCTCTCTCTCCATTTTAGGTTGTTGCACTATTCATTTTTGTTTTTCCTATGCACTTGATATTATTGTGAGTAACATAGACCTAGGTCGTTTGAATAAATGGTTGTTGTATCAGGCACCACGTGTTGATGTTGAAATGAAGGATGGTGCATTGGAACGCCAAATCATGAAAGCGCCTAAGTCAGGTTGCGATCGCAAGACAACTTGTTTTCCCTATTATTGGTTATTGGTCCTCCAACTTTTTAACCTATGTGTTCTTAATTTCATTGAAGGTGGCGTCACTGAGAATAGCAATGATCAGATTCGTGATTCCGTGGTAGAGATTAAGAAAATACGGGATTCTATTGTATGTTATATGTCTTCTCTTTTGTTTCAGGAAAAAAATGATGCTTGTGTTTCTTATATTTTGTTCTAGTTGAGAATCTTATGTAAATTCATCCCCTCTTTGTTTCAGCTTCGTAAGGAATTCATACTCCAAGATGGAAGTGCTCAATGTGATATGGACATTCATAAAATTAAGATGGACATTCAGAAAATTAAGACTGGTATTCTACCATTTTACACATCTAAACATCGTTAGATTGATAATCACTTCTAGAATTGTCATTGTTTTGTGGCAAACATTGTGGGCATGTTTTGCTGGGAGCCATATATTTCCCAAAGTTCTGTGTTAAACTGTCGTGTTCCTCACTTTAAACTGTGGACAAATCGTCTATTAGAAGTGTGGCATATTTTGGCTAGAAGTTATTTCTATATGAGTTCATAGTTTAAAATCGCCGGCGAACAGAAATTGCGGCATGGATTTGGCCACGATGAGTAAGGAAGGAATGCTGCAATCTCCGGCAATTTCCCATGCCATGCAGATAGCGCAGCCGTTTCAGATTCGTGATAGCGCCGCTATTGCGGCAGTGTCACCCATGATTTTAATTTATGTATGAGTTCCACATTTCCATTACTCATCATGTTTAAACCTTATGCAGAAAAGAAGATGACAAAAGAAGTGTTGTCAACAATGGAGAAATATAAGGAACCTAGCTCAAATATAATGAAAGTTGCCAATCTAATTTTCTCTGGCGATGATGGGAAAACCAAGAGCACTAATAGAATGGAATTGAAATTTAAGGAGGCACTCGCACAACGCGATAAATGCATGGTAAGAAACTTCGCGCTGCACTGATGCATTAAAATTTTAAATGCCATCTGTACCTTTGACACTTGTCAATGCAGGAGCTTAATGATATCTGCTGTGATTGCGATTGGATGGCCCCTAGATACACAGTACTACCTTCACTAGCAGATGGTGTCTCTAAATACCTTTACTCTTATCTCTTTAATTTTCCAAATGGACAAGCATTGAGTTCTTGGACCATATAGGCACAATAATAAGAATTTCATAGAAATGGGTCTTGTGCCACGTACTTTCTGATTAGCGTTTGTTGAATCCAATCCATGTAGCACCCCTTGGGCTAAAGAGTTTTCAAAAGGTCATATCTATAAACCACTTGTCTGTGCTCTATTCAAGTGTTAGGTTTATTAAGCATCACGGTTCGGTCCATGGTTACCAAAGACATGTGTCGCGCCATTGTCGGATCTATTAGAGATCACCTCTACTCATTTCATTGCATTCCACTTGTCAAGAACTGAATAGGTTTCCAGCTAGCAAAAACCAGAACTGCTGTTTGATTTAGTTCACTCTGTACATTCGGTTTACATGGTTCGGTTTATACGTTTTTTCTGTTTCTACGATATTAATACTTTGGTAAATATGGTATGAAATTTAGATACGGTTCGGTTTCAATATATACCAAATTATTTTGGTATGGTTTCGGTATATACCATAAAAACCAAAGTTGACTCAAATTTGAAAATGACATATAATAGTTTGTAAATTTATGACTCAAAACACATATCTTTTTTATACAAAGAGTATATAACTATATGTGACTGTATATGCATGCATGGATTGGATGGTTATGGACATGCTTAGCATTCTTATTAAGAGAAATATGATTCGTTACAGAAAATTGGATGCGCTTAACATGAAATCTAGTTTATGTACAAAAAAGGACTACTCTATGGTTGTTCTCCCCAAGAAATATACATATTTTTTTACTTCGGTTTATTCGGTAAACCATACGGTTTTTTGGTACATACCATAAAAACTAGAATTCAAAACGATATAAAAAGTTCATACCATACCGAAATCATAAACCATAAAAAATTAATGGTTCGGTTTGGTTTATTTTCGGTTCGGTTTTAAAATGTACAGGGTGAGATTTAGTGTGACATTATTTTCTGAGCACTTATCCACCAGTTACTCTCCTATCTTTTCAGGAATGCATGTCGGCGAAGTACGTTTGAAATGCCCTGATTTTGAGATGAGCATCACTGGCGATCCTTGTCCAACCCCACATGATGCGAGGTGCTCTGCAGCTGCCAATATGATATTGGAGCTTGGCAAGAAGGTGGAGGACAAAGAACATCATGATAACTGATGCAAAGTTGCTAGTTGGGAACTAGCAGGTGCTGGGGCCAATATTACCAAAGAGTGAAATAAATCAACTTAGCTATTTGTTGTTGTGATGTATGAACGACTTAATGATTTGTGTTGTGCGAGTTTGTACTGTAATGCATTGTGGCACATGTGTGCCAACCATGTGCTCAAACGAATTATTTTTACCATTATTTTATTGAAGTTTTCTTTGTTTTGGGAACTCATTCAAACTTGCTTTTGGGTGGAATTTCAATTATGTGCATATGATTGGGTTGCATTTTCCCAAAATTATAGCACCTTTTTGGAACGTTGCTTATTGTTCTAATTTAGAAATTGTATTCCTGTTTACTTGCTAGGTTTTGCGAGTGAGGCATTTTGGAGCTTGAATTTTTCTAAATATAAAAAACCATAGTTCAAAGTCTGAAAAAGTCATAGATTTTTATACATATATTCATATGAATGCATTCTACAAGTGTAAAACGTTTCATGATGAAATACATTAACATTTGAGCCACACAAAATGGAAAATTTGTGAATTTTCAATAATGAACAATGTATGTACTATTCACAGCTATGAAAGTTATGAATTTGGTTTTTGGTAGTTCACATGTTAACATATATCACCATTAAACTTTGCATACACGTAGAATATATCGATATAAACATGTGGAGTTATTTTCAGAAAAAATTCGAAGTCCAAATTGTGAATTTTGATCTTTTCAAATAAAAAGACAAACAAGCTCAATACAGCCCAAGCTCTGAAATGAACATCCGAGGTTTTGCATCCTTTCTCGTTAACAGTGAAGTACACCAATATTTGTTATATCTATCCAAATATGTTATTCCCACTGCCTGTGGGAGCTCTCTAAGGTGGGCCAGCAAATTTCCTATTGTTTATTTAATAAAGTATAACCATATTACTATATTAGTGGTGAAATGGCCGACCAGGAGCACTATAGACAAACCACCTTAACAATGATGACCATATGAGTATGTTAACTATCCTAAAAAATATAAGTATGTGAATTATTAATTGTAATCATAGATTAAAATCGCGGGAGAAACGATTTCGCGGCGGCCTCTCCCAGCAGCTATAGCGGCAGCCATAGCGTTTGACAAGAAACTAATCTCCAATTTGGCGGCTATGGAGTTCTGCATGAGTTACCACTTGCTTATATTTTTATCCTTTCATAATTCAAACTGACTCTTTTCTTTCTCCGTGGTGAAATTCCAACTAACCCTCCAGGTATATTTTCCCCTCAGGCATCACAAGAGATGGCTTAATGAGAAAATAGGACCAGATGCTGCAAATAGTGAACATGACTTTACAAGGAAGATACTTGCTATGGATGCTAAAAACTACCATGCTTGGTCCCATAGGCAGGTATGCAGTATCTCCTTTTGATGTTCAGTACAAGTTGGATGTTTGTATCCTTTAAGCTTGTTACTTCTCGCTTGGCTGTTGTACTAAGAAATTTTAGTACCAAGAGAATATTGGGTATAATAATGTAATTGATTTGCTATAATTGATGCAGTGGGTTCTTCAAGCATTGGGTGGATGGGAGAGTGAACTGCAGTACTGCAACCAGCTTCTTGAGGAAGATGTCTTCCATAACTCAGCTTGGAATCAGGTCATTTGCTTGTCCTTCTTTGGATGCTTTCTTGTGTGTTTTCGATATGCCATTTCACTTCAGATTCTTCACCATCGGGTAGAGTTTCATGGATCATCGTGCATTAATTTCATCAAAACAATATTGCAATCTCCATTCTTGTCCTTGATTTATTAACTTTTTATTGATCTTGGTTTTACCTCGTAACCAACTTCTTCCTTGCGAGTGCCTTTTTCTACTGATGAGGAATTAAGGCCAAATATTCATAATTATATTGAAGTATGTTTTTTTGTTGTTGCAACGGAGATACCTTGTGGTAACACGATCACCAATTCTTAGGGGCCTTGCGGCAATGCGCGACTCAGAAGTAGATTACACAGTTGAGGCCATTATGGTGAACCCTCAGAATGAAAGCCCCTGGAGATACCTCAGAGGTTTATATAAGGATGATAACAATTTTCTGGTGGCTGATAATCGCATTTCTGATGCTTGCCACAAAGTCCTGAATAAGGATTGGACATGCGTATTTGCTTTGAGCTTCCTGCTTGATCTTCTTCGCATGGGTTTGCAGCCTTCAAATGATCTTAAAGGAACCATCGAAGCAATGGAGAACTCTGATCCTGAAACGGGACATGCTGATATTGCAGTAGCTGTCTGCTCAGTCCTGCAGAAATGTGATCCCCTGCGGATAAACTACTGGTCATGGTACCAGACCACTCTTTCTTCTTAGACATTTGAAAATTCAGCTGAAGATAGTTTTAGGAGCATGATGTAAACTCAATCGAAGGGGTTGACGCAGTGTATGAAAAACCTTTCCTGTGATCTTGGCGCGGAGCAAAATTTGTACTGATTTTACCGGGAAAAATCAATCAATGACAGCATGCCCAACAATGTCTTGTGTGAATATGTTACTGCCTGATATTCACATGTTAGCAGAATGAGAATAAACAACCAAACTCCAATGAGCAGATTGTTACAGTAACGGCCACTGGTGGTGTGAAAATCCTGAAATCTGCTTCAGTCACTTTGCCTTGTTTACAGTTGAGTCTGTTGTTGTGATCTGTACCTAATGCATGTACACGATCATAAAATTATTAGTTTTTGTACCAATGTGTGCTCGATGTAATCATCATGTATTCCCTCCTTCCAAAATACGAGTCATATATATTAGTTTTGTCTTAATTTGAACTTACATCAACACCTACAATACCCAATCAGTATCAGTAGATGCACCTGTTTTTGTAGTGTATTTATTTGGTATTGTAAGTGCTGGTATTTCTCTTTTTTTGCCAAACTTTTATGATTGACTTAAAGACAACTAATACGACTTATATTTGGGACGGCGGAATCATGCTCTGCACATGTTTTCACTCATGTACTCACACATTATTGTCAGTTTATATTTTGTTTCCCTATGTTTTAGACACATTTATTGGAACTTGTTTGGGTGGTGGGTTCCATTTTCCCAAGTTTATAGCACCTTTTTGGTTTTTTTTGTTAATTCAATGACGAATTTTTCCTTGTCTCGCTAGGTTTTCTGGCTCTTATCATTGACTACACCATATACTTCCTCCTTTTCTTTTTTACTATGCATATTAGATTTCTCTAAAGTTAAATTCGTAAAGTTCGTCCAAATTTAAAATAAAAAATATCAGGATTTACAACATCAAATAAATATTATCTGAACATATAGGAAGGAACATATATTCCATGATGGATATGATTATATTAATTTTGTATTGCAAATGTTATTAATATAAATTTGATCCAACTTTGAAGAGTTCAACTTTAGACAACGGTGTAAAAAGAAAAGAAATAGAGGGAGTATTGTAACTGTTCTTGCACCCTCATGGGAGGCTGCCACAGTGCCACTGCTCTTCTCGAAGTGAAGCACATCATCACCTTTCCTTATTGTGGGACCTTGTAGCAGTTTTTGTCGAGAAATGAGTTGTTTGGATTAAGGAGCTAGGTGATTCTAGTTTCTCCTGGTAGCTTTTTCGAGCCTTCGGTTTCCCTTTAAATTTGACCAGAGATTATATATCCAATTGTGATTCATGTGAACATACTTTTGTTTTCTTAATCAAATAATACTAGGGGATGTGCATATCATGAGGTCCCCTAAACTATTCCTCTCTACATATATTCTAAGCTGGCACCAATAAAAGATTCCTAATCAAGGCAGCGAAAAAACAGAAAGAAGAAGGGAATTAAAACATGACTTTCTTGTGCTTCCAACAAACAAACGCGCTTTCCCTCTCTAAAAAGGAAATAACAAACGCGCCCCCCATATCATATCTTATATACTACCACCGGGTGGTAGTTACCATCATATCTTATATACTAGCATGTCGTAGTATATATATTACTTTATCATTCTATGTATATTCATATACTATATCTAAGATTTTGCAAAGTGAGTTAAATGAATAAAATGCATGTGAGTCCATGGATTTTAGTATAATTTTGAAAATACCTTCATATCGGTATGTATAAAACAATATAATAAAAACTATTTCATTACTACCATGTGTAGTGTTTCCCACAACCACACCTTAGTACACATCTAACCCTCTACCACGAGTCAAAGAACATCTAACTCTACTCTTGGATCCATCAACTCACTAAGTTAGGTTCTAGATATTTGGGGATCCACAACCATACATGTCTTCAATCTAACAAGTCATATATAGTTCCTACATCCCTTGTAAAAGGTCTTAGAATGTCTCGTACAATCTATCCTGACTATAGTAGCTAGGAACCATAGCAAGAGTTGAAGTTATAGCAGCGTGTTCTCGATTTGGTAGTGAACTCTCAAGGATGTGATAATCACAAGAAAGTTCCATTTGTTAAGTCTTGCCATTGTCATCTTGTTTCTTCGGAGTTGTGCTCCAAGATTTAGCAGATTGGTTGTGTATGTACTTAGTGGCTAAAGTTGATGGTTCTCTATTCTAACCTTTTATTTCCATATGGTATTTGGTTTGCTCGAGTTCCAATGGTAAATGATAAAATTGCTGCATTCTTATAATTTTATGAATACTTAAACAAAATACATGTTAGTAGATTTATAGACGTTTTCACACAACATATATGTCATGGTGAGTTGGTGTCTTCATACTTTGCCATTGTCCATATGATTTCTATTGATAATTATTTCGTATAAACACATGCAAGTACATACCAGTATCCGCTTAATGGTAAGAAAAAATTGTGACGCATCCACATTCTAATTTTAGGTAGTTCATTGTTAATACATCCTATATTTGAAGACATATGCTGGCCATTTGGGCCAGGACAAGTTTGGCAAAAACTAGAGTGGCGTGCACATGTGAATATTGTTCCAAGTTTCAAGCTTCTTATTTACATTCCTCTAAGTGTGGTGGAAAATTTGTTAGCATGTTCCCCACAATATACCGGGGGTGCGCATTAGGCGATTCGAAGGAGTTTACTGTACATAGAAGTAATTTGTGGTTGTGCGAGTTAAACTACCTATCTTGTGTTTTTTACCTTATATAACAAGGATGTCATCATGTGACAAAAACTTTCATCTCATTTTTTATGTGCAAGAGTTTTGTGAAGAGGCCCACTTGGACTGCAGAATTCCTATAGGCTTTATAATCGAGATCCAAGATTTTTTTAACCTTTTCCGTTTGACCATTTCTTTGAATCAAAAGAATGAGTATGTGATGCCATTTCTTATGAATTCAAGAGGCATTACTGTTCCAACATATTCAAAGCACATATTCTGACTATAGTTTGGTAGTCTGGAGCAAGATTTCTCGCAATATTCGGAAGAAAACCTCCTCGATGACTGCTCGTCAGAAGAAATCCAACAGCATTGTGGTCTCTCCTAAAGTTGGAATTATCACTCGCGGCAGAATGTCAAACGTAAATGATATGGCTTCCTTGGAAACAAATCACACTACAGTTCCAAGAGGTATCTTTCTTACTTTCATGTTGCAACTATGAAGATAATTCTAATGAAAATATTGCATATAAATTAATCTTTTGTCACATATGATGAAATACCAGGACATTGTGTGACACCTACCTTCGAAATAACCGTGCAGTCGGATGAGGGGCTTAATCTTTCTGTGGATCTAAATTCCACTCAATCAGAGTACACTAAAATATATTCACAACAACTTGGGGATGTTTCTAGAGAGGCTCAACTTGAAGCTCCAACAGAAAATGCAGAGGTAGAAGAAATGGCTGTGGAAGACAATATAGGTTGTGGCGACATGTTACCACCAGTTCCTAGAGGGGCAGAATTTAAAGCCCAGGTAGAAAATGAAGAGAGGGAAGAAGTTTCGATGGAAGAAGAAATAGGTTGTGCTGACAAGTTGATAGTTACTGAAGGGACCCAACTTACCCTTAGCAGGGACAAACATGAATCCCCTATGAAAACTGAACTAGTCGCTCAAGAAGTAGTAATGGAAGAAGATATAGGTTGTGACGATAATTTGCCAGGTTCAAATCAAGTGCTGATCTCACATGCCAATCAAGATGCTGGCTTTACAAATCATTCTCCTAATGAGGTCTTGAACCACACAAGCTCAATGCTACCATCTATTGGTTCGGTAATTTCATTGAACCATTTATAGTACTATTTTTTCCATTTGATTCTACTATATACTTTACTTCCTTTCATCGAAGAAATATCGTCTTGGGTACTTTTTTTGATACATTTTTGATACTGCCGCAACAGTGCATGTTTCTTTTCACCAAACTAAACATTTACTTGTTACTCCCTTTGATCCAACATAAGTGTAGCTTTAATTCAAACCTGCTGACACTTATTATGAATCGGAGGGAGTACTAATAAAATGAAAAAGTTTAGCCTTTCATTGTTTTTTCCCTTCTTTGAGTCCGATAGTATTGTGAATTGCTTACTAGGTGTTATTGTTGTTTGATCACTCTTATCTTTTTGTTGTTAGTTTCAAATTGTTTTCATTTTTCTTGTTTAACAAGTAGGTCTCGGTCAGCAAAAGAATGCATCATCCTGCCATTAGAAAAAAACAAAAAGAAAAAATAGAAATGAGACATGATTTTGGTAGGAATTAATCATCTTCATGATATATAGACTGTATATGGTAAAAGAACGCGTGTGTGCTTGTGCCTCGCTTCCACGCGCTCGCACAACACTGGCCATCTTTGTCCAATTGTCCTCTTTCCACTTTCTTCCATTCCCTTCACAAGTGAGCGCGTTCCCTTGACCCTAATTAACCCACCTAGCTAGGCACCCAACCGCCGTAGCAAGCCCCCAGAACCCTAGCTAGGTATTGGCGATCGAGGCATAATCATTTAATCCCCGGACATGGTGAAGATGGTAACAAAGATGAAGGGAGTGACTCCGTGGGCACAGGAGCAGCCCGGCACGGCCACAGAGAAGCAACTCATCGTCATGCAGGAGGTGAGTGGATCACGCATACACGTAGTTCTTTTTGGTTGGATAGTTGGTAGATCTGATCGTGGTTTACGCAGACACTCATATTGCTTGGTTTTGGCTGCTCTAGAGGATAGATCGGACGGAGTTAATTCTTGTTGTTGGGCTGCACTAGTCAATCTAAATCTGATCGTGGTAGGGGATCGATAGATCTGAGATGAATCAGACATAGAAAGGCTCTCACGCGGCTAGTTTGATTTGATGATTACTCGATCGTGCGACTATGGGAGGTCCTCGGCGTCCGAGTTTTGCCGCCACAACTTTGCTCGAGTGCATCCTAGTTGGTCTTCTGATGCGTCCTGTTGGTGGCGGCTGTCCAGGCATACCCTCCGCAAGTGGTGGCGGCGATGCACTGACGAGTAGGAAGAAAGGATGCGTCGGGTGCAGGAGGAAGAAGGTGGTGGGCCTAAAAGATATATATTATACTCCCTCCGTCCCGAATTACTTGTCTAGAAATGGATGTATCTAGAGCTAAAAATATGTCTAGATACATCCATTCTTGCGAGAAGTAATTTGTGACAGAGGGAGTACTATGAAAATATATTATTTGTACACTAGGAAAATGGGTAGCATGAACCTCAAGTAATAGCTTCCACTTGGATTCTACTTTGAAACCCTTTGTGGTTGCTGCCTGGGAAGAGGTCGACTTTGACCTGACACTCTGGCCACTCGTCGTACACTCCCAGAACCCTCCCTATGTACACAACATAGCACTCCTTGGTCATCGATCTATATCCCTAACAGAGTTGCATCGTCATCAGCCAAATTCATCGATAATATGCAACATGATATACGTAAGCAACTTGAAGAGAAAGAGTTAGCAAAGAGAAGCAACATATAGTAAACATAATTAACGAAGTTCATCATGCCCAAACTAACTAACTAGGCCGCTACACAACACTACATAATTTGATCTATTTTACCTCATTTCACTTGTGTCACGTATAACCCTTTCTCGTCAAGGAAAATGTCCCGGCGATGTTTTCCTGCCGTCACCTCCACCATCACCGAAATGCCGCAATAAACAATAAAATCTTGATGGTACCACTTCCTCTGTCACACAAGATCGTATCTGAGGTGTCGAACCAAAAATTGTCGCTGATGGCCGTTTTCAGTGACGGCCTAGAATGTCACTTATGATAGCCAATTTGACTCCTAAGATCTTTTTGGCAATGATAATCCCATCACCGGTGATTAGTCCATGGGTTTGACCAGTCAAAGACTCTGGCAAGTGGGGCTAGCAGTTACTGATGTGACTGCTTCCATGTGGGTCCACCGAGGGTTTTATCGTCGACGATCCTGTCAGTAATATGTCATTGTCAGTTTTGACTGGTTAACGCTACTAACATATGGGCCAACAAGATGCTGATGTGGCTGCTTACTTGTGGGACCTGGCAGTGCTAATGTGGCTGCTTACATGTGGGTTTGGACAGTGCTGATGTGACTGCTTATAAGTGGGGACACGACTGTGGTGACAGTTTCAATTTCCATCGCTAGTGCCGTCACAGGTTTTATTATAGCATCAAAATGTGCACGATTGATTTTGTAAACCAATTTGAATTTGAATTTGAGAAAATTTGAAATTTAACATTGCCATCATAACTTTTATTATAATAACAATGGGACTTCACATTTCTCACAACAGTGATCTACATATTAAAATGAGCATCCGAATGACATATTATCAATCGTTAGGAATAAGACACTCAAGAAGGCATCATGACGGACAACAGTAGTGCACCATCAGTGATTGATGTGTTGTGATGCAGTCTCCTGCGAAGACTGCGATGACCTCCTTAAGAGAGGACTAAGAATTCCCTCCATTTATTGCTGCTTTTTTCAAAGCCTCTGATTTTCTCTCCTAATCCATCTTGATAGCTTATATTTCTATTTGCTATTTCCTTTTTGAGCTCTTTGATTTCTTGCATTTGTGCACTAAGTAGGACATTCAGATTCTCTGCAAATGTGGCATTTGTCTGTTTTGCATCTGATTGTGCTTTAATCTTCGCTTCTAGCTCAGGATGCATTGTTCGGAGAACGAATTATGTGATGAGATGCCAAAGCTTGAAAGTTGTGGCGGAGGAGATCTTTCCTCAATAATCTACACGTCAGGTACTTGCGACATAACTTTTTGTAAACATGCGCTCTTTGTTGTCTGTGTCATGATTGAAAGCGTTGCTCGTGCACTGTTTGTACACTACACTATGATGTCTCACACAATCATTTTGAAGCCAAAACATTATGAATTGCTTATATGTGCTTCTTCTACAATCTATCTCACACTGAAATATTCTCGATGTTGTGTGAGTTTCTATAAAACTCCAAACTGGATGCTATCTTCTTGATGTTTTTGGCCTTATGGAATAAGGACACTCACATCAGTACTGCATATCATGTAATAATCAACAACAAATAGGATCTCAATAACTTACTTAAAATTTTACCATAGAGCTACGATGGGTATCATATTTTGAACTGCCAGCCATACCGCTTACCACCACAACATGTATGTTTGCTTTTCCGTTTTCAGAAAAATTCCTATGACATGAAATAAAAACTTAGTATGACGGGAAGTGCATAAGTCTGAAATCTCAAGAGGAAGCTAAAGTATTATGTACGTTTTCTGACCTTGTTAGAACATGGTCATGGATTTATATTTACAGTGTCGAACACTTCATTTGCAAAATTCCAGTTCAAAATTCTTATGCAAATGCATCCTTCAAGTCAGTTCTGAGGTGTTCCCATGAAAGTTAGAACATATTGAGTGAATGGTTTAATGAATGTGTTATAGCTTGCATAATACAGATGCATGAAAACTCAACAAAGGAAGTTTACCTTGTAAATAGCAGGGGTCCATTTATTCTTTTTTGTAACTGAAGGTGAAGGTACATATTCATCCATGTCAACATAGTAGACATCAGCTTCCTCCTCTTAATTGTTTTCTGAAATCATCTGTTTGCGCGCCAGCATGCACAAAATAATGTGCTATACAAGCAAAATTTGGTGGGCCAATTATACCAGCATAGTGTTTCTTCATTGGTTCAGATATTCAAGCACCATTGTCCTTCATTGTTTTCGCCAGTACCTGCTCATATACTTTTGTTGATTTGCCGGTAGCAGTTGAGAATCAAAGATCAATTATTCACGTCCATGTTCATCATTGATGCAACTACTTATGTTTCAGTTATCAATTAATCTTAAAATACACAAGTCTTAGGAATAATCAGGATCTTCCTAATAAGACCATGTGAAGTGAACTAGATCCCTAGATTGAATGAACCACAGTACGGATCGTAATACATATAACAAAATTGAGTTGATCTAGAAGAATCAAAAGGTGAAAGTACACCAAGAGGCCAAAATGAAGCACATGTATAAATCCAGATGGGTGTCACAAACATAGATTGGGTTGTAGGGTGGGGATGGAGGGAGAGGAACTTCTCACCTGGTAGTGTATGATAAGGTTTTGGGGTAGACGATGGAGATTTGAAGACTTTCTCGTAATGGGGTGTCCCAGCCATCGAGTTTACTAGAGATGGAGCCATAGGTCACCAGGAGGGCGACAAATCTGAGGGTAAGAGAGGGATGAGGGAGTGATGAGAGTCAAGTCGTCGGTATTTAGGAGCAGGTGTTGAAAATTTAGCGCATCATTCAAAATCGGTGCAGGGAACGAAGACACTCGTGGGAGTGAAAATTAGGAGGGAACGACATTTTTCCTTAGTCATGTAGGGAAAGACAATTTGGGGTTGGTCGTAAGCATACAAGTTGTTGTACCAAATAGACGTGACAACCATTCGGGTTTTCTATCCATTTTCCATTGAAAAAAAAATCCACTAGAATTGTTGGTCAAAAAATATACACTTTGTCAAGTTGTATTATTTTGGCCCTATTGGTGAGGTCAAAAAGTTCTCAACAAATTGCAAATGTTTGGTTTGACATCTTCTTATGAATAGGTTTGATCCACCACACTGTGATGCACGATTCAATAGGAGAAGTTCGCAATGAACGGACCTTTACATTTTCCATGTGACATAAACAATATTGAGCACATATCATGTGTTTATTCCATTGATGATCACAAGTTTGACCTCAAGTTCAAACTTGCTACGTGACGATGTGGAGTCAAGGTTTACTAAGACATGATCATTTTGAATCACCTTGCACGAATAGCAATTTAAAAGTCACACAGACAAGGTCTCCATGATGTAGGAACCACATTGTACATGTATTGCTCACCCGCTCACGTCGCATATCTCATTTGCTTGTACTTGGTCACCATGGGGGGATTTAATGTCCATTTCATGATTTGACGAGAGAGTTTAGAGATAGACATGCCTTTACATTTTCCATGTGAAATGGACAATATCAAGTATTGATCATATTTGATTCCATTGATGGTCACAAGTTTGACCTCACATTTGAACTTGCCACGTGACGACGTGGACTCGGGGTTTACCAATACATTATCATTTTGAATCACCTTGCGAGAATAGTAGTTTAAAAGTTGCACAGACAAGGTCTCCATGATGTAGGAACCACATTTTACATGTATTGCCACCCGCTTAAGTCACATATCTCATTTGCTTGTACTTGGTCACCATTGGGGGTTTACTTTCCATTTCATGATTTGACAGGAGAGTATTGCGATGGACAAACCTTTACATGTTCCATGTGACATGGACAATATTGAGCATGGATCATGTCTGATTCCCTTGATGGTCACAAGTTCTACCTCACATTTGAACTTGCCATTTGACGATGTGGACTTAGGATTTACAAAGACACGATCATTTTGAATCACCTTGCGAGAATAGCAGTTTAAAAGTGTCGGTGTACTAAGACACGTGTGCTTTAGTACCCTAACTTATCCACAGGTAGTGGTAGCCTTCCTGATGGCAAGGGCTTGCTAGAGAATGGATCTTTCCAAGACACAAGACTCGATTGATGAAACCATGAAGAAGACCTCCTGGCAGGTAATCGAGAAGTACTAAGATGGTACCGAAAATCAAGGCTGGAGTTGCCGGGAAACTACACACCGGCAATTAAGGACGCATTGTCGGTACTAAAACCGGTAGACCTTGTTGTAGGTGGTCCCTAGCTGTGGATCTGGGATCTGTTTGTAACAAGGGATGAAGGGGATAGTTTTACCCACGTCCAGGCCATCTCGAAGAGGCAATACCCTACGACCTGCTTTGATTGTATTGGTGATTGTGTATCGAGTACAAGCTTGATCTACCTCAAGATCGTAAGTTGTGTTCTAACCCTAAGGCTAGGAGGTTGTAATTATGACCGTCCTCCCTATGACTAAATCTCCCAGCTTATATAAACACTGGGGGGGGGGTGGTACCTAGGGTTAAACATGGCCGATTGACAAATTAGGGATAAACATGTCGGCGGCCGATGCTACCCTTGGAGTACATGTCAAGTCTTCGGCAAAACCTATCTTGATCATGTTGCTGCATGACGCTTCTGGAGTCCTTCCTTGCGAGTACGATGGGCCATATGCTCGGACCATTGACTATGGGCCAACTAGGTTGGTACCCCCTAGTCCAGGACACCGTCAGTAGCCCCTGAAATGGTCTTCGACACCGAGGACGACCATCTTATTTGGACATATGTCTTCAGCCTTGGAGCCTTCGGCTTGACAGACGAGTTCCCTATAGTAATTTGAGTTCATCTTCAGAGTCTTTGGTTGACAGGCAGGTTTTCCCAAATGATTCTCTCCATGATTCGGGGACTTTTTTCCCATTGCAATCTTCAATCGGGTCTGTTCTTAATGGAATGCACCCTCCGACTATGTTCATTTGATTCGTGCTACTTGATTGTTATGCCTGTGAGATACTATGTTTGGTAGTGTGACTGATCATACTTTGCTTAATGTGTGCTTAATGCTTATCTCTACAATTATTTGTGTATGATCATTCACTTATGTTCTTGGTGATGCATGCATGTTATTTCACTCATATAATTTTGTGCGCTCCACCAAGAGGTATGTGACATGGAAGAGTGACCCATAATCCTGATCGATTGTGCATTTGCATTCAAACAATTTTTTTTAAATAATGCACAAAATTAGGGGGAGCTCTTGCTTGTCAGATACTTCTCAAAGCGATGATGTACTTCATTCATATAATCATTTGTCGAAGCTTTGATCTATATGTTGTCATCAATTAGCAAAAAGGGGGAGATTGAAAGTGCAACTAATCCCTGGGTGGTTTTGGTAATTCATAACAACATATAGCGCATTGAAATAATACCCATTCAAGATAAATATTTCATGATGTTCAATGATTGGCATGGCATGGATTAGACATGTGGACCCCTCAAAATGATACAGACAAGGATTGGCAAAAGCTCAAGACTCTTCATTTCTATTTTAGTGATTCAAGATCAAATTGAGTCCATAGGAAAGCCAATACTATTAAAAGGGGATGAGGTGTTGCTTAATGGTATACTGGCTCAAATGCTTAGTGATATTGCTCCAAAACCCTCAGCCACTTTCTCTATCCAAACATGTCCAAACCCTAATTCCAAACTCGGCCCCACCGATGTTCCCTACCCGGAGCCATCGAGTTCATACTGACATAGCCACTATCAGAAACCCTAACAATTCAGTCACACCAATGCGAATCTCGGTCTCACTGAGATGGCCTTGTCAGGGCTGTATGACTTGTTGCATTTACTTCGGTCTTAGCGAGTTTATGAAATCGGTCCCACCGAGTTGGCCTGTTTGATTCTCTGTTGCTTATTGCTTCACTTAGGTCTCACAGAGTTGATGCAATCGACGCCACTTAGATGAAGTTCGCCCTGAGCACTAGCACATCGGTCCCACCGAGTTGTTCCAGTCAGTCCCACTGAGATTCATAACGTTCATATTTTTGTACTGATCGGTGCCACCGAGATGCACCAAAAGTGTGTAACGGTTGGATTTTGTGCGAAGGCTATATATATACCCCTCGACGCCCTATTCATTCGTAAGAGAGCCATTAGAACGTGCGTACACTTCCACCATCCATTTTCCGAGAGAGAACCACCTTCATTTGTTGAGATCAAGAGATTCCATTCCTACCATTTGAACCTTGATTTCTAGCCTTCCCCAAGTTGCTTTCCACTCAAATCCTTCTTCCACCATAGCCAAATCTGTGTGGGAGAGTTGAGTGTTGGGGAGACTATCATTTGAAGCACAAGAGCCAAGAGTTCATCATCAACACACCATTTATTACCTTTTGGAGAGTGGTGTCTCCTATATTGGTTAGGTGTCGCTTGGGAGCCTCCGACAAGATGTGGAGTTGAACTAAGAAATTTGTAAGGGCAA
The DNA here is from genome assembly GCF_002162155.2 of Triticum dicoccoides. Classification (NCBI taxonomy): domain Eukaryota; kingdom Viridiplantae; phylum Streptophyta; class Magnoliopsida; order Poales; family Poaceae; genus Triticum; species Triticum dicoccoides. The sequence goes on from NC_041389.1 coordinate 493,999,151, forward strand.
GGTGATCACCTACTTTGTGAAGATCTACCCGAGTGAGGCAAGTAAGATCTACCCGAGTGAGGCAAGTCCTTCGTGTGCAATGGCCATGGTGGGATAGACAAGGTTGCTTCTTCGTGGACCCTTCTTGGGTGGAGCCCTCCATGGACTCGCGCATCCGTTACCCTTCGTGGGTTGAAGTCTCCACCAACGTGGATGTATGATAGCACCACCTATCAGAGCCACACCCAAAATCTTGGTGTCTACATTGAGTTTGCCTTCTCCAAACCCTTCCCTTTACCTTCATATGTAATGTTTTACTTTCCGCTGCTATGCTCTTAGAATTGCATGTGTAGGTTGATTGCTTGACTTGTCATAATTGCTAAAATCTGCCAACAACTAAAATTGGGAAAATGATAGATTTTTATTTGGTCAAGTAGTCTAATCACCCCCTCTAGACATACTTTCGATCCTACAAGTGGTATCAAAGCTTTGGTCTCCATTAGTCTTGATTTCCATAGCTTTGGTGATCATAGCCTTGGTTTCACAACCTAGGAGAGTATGCCATCTAGAGAGGGAAACTATCACCGTAGAGGTCCTTACTTTGATGGTACAAATTTTGCTAGTTGGAAACATAAGATGAAATGCATATTCTTGGTCATACCCCTGCCGTTTGGGCTATTGTTCATATAGGCTTGCAAGGTGAATACTTTGAAGATGGTAGAGAACCAGATCGAGAAGCGTCCGCCGATGAATTGAAGATGTTGCAATACAATGCTCAAGCTTTTGATATTATATTCAATGGATTGTGCCCTGAAGAACTCAACAAAATCAGCCGCCTTGAGAATGCAAAGGAAATTGGGATACTTTGGTTTATATGCATGAAAGTACCGAGTCCGTCAAGGAATCCAAGTTGGATGTGCTTCAAAGTCAATTTGAAAAGTTCAAGATGAAGGATGGTGAAGGAGTCGCCAAAATGTACTCTAGGCTTGCTCTCATCACAAATGAGATTGCCGGCTTAGGAAGTGAAGCGATGAACGACAAATTCATCATCAAGAAGATCCTTAGAGCCTTGGATGGAAAATATGATGCCATGTGCACATTGATCCAAATGATTCCCAACTACAAAGATCTCAAGCCAACAGAAGTCATTGGTAGAATTTTTGCTCATGAGATGTCACTCAAGGATAAGGAAGAGCTCCACAATAAGTCAAGTGGTGCATACAAAACTTCAAGTGACGCTCCTACAACATCAAGTGACAAGCTAGTCTTCAATGAAGAGTTGAGCTTAATGGTGATGAATTTCAACAAATAATACAAGAAAAGATGCAAAGAGAGAAGCTCCAACTCAAGTTCCTACAATGACAAAAGATCTTCTAGTCATGATCGTAATTGCTACAATTGTGGAAGACCTGGACACTATTCCAATGAGTGTGCGACTCCCTACAAGAAAAGAGAAGACTCACTAAAAAGGAGAAGTAGAAGGGATGAATCACCTCCAAGAGAGAGAAGGAGTAGAGATGATCGTTATAACGAAGATCCTTTCGAAGAAGCAAGGATTCGAAAAGGAAGGACACATCATCAAAGAGCTACACAAGACGAAGACATCAAGCTCATGTTGGTGAATGAGTTTTCGGTTCCGACCTCGACAACTACTCCGAGAGAAGCTATCACTCCGACTCCGATTATACTCAAGCTATAGGTGTTGTCGGACTTGCTCTTGTGTCATCCAACTCCCATGACATATTTGACTCACCAAATGAAGGAATTGGAAGATGCTTCATGGCTAAAGGCCCCAAGGTATCACACCCCGAGTACATTGATTTCAATAGTGATGAAGATGATTATCTAGGTGATGATTATTTACTTGTTGACAAAACTAGTGAAAACAATGATGAACTTTCTAGTAATCATGCTAATCAAGATGAAAAAAATTACAATGATACGAAGGAGATTGAGCGTCTAACTAAAGAACTAAACACTCTTAAGTTAGCTCATGAAACAACTCTAGAGGATCATAGGGATCTCCTAAGAACTCATGAGAAGCTATGCTTCCAGAAGATAAATTTAGAGGAAGAGCATGAGTTTATAAAAGCTATCAATGATGATGTTTGGAAGAAGAGTTCTTCTTACATTGCTACACGTCTCCTCTTGTGTAGTTATATGACACAAGTAAAATCTAGCAACAAGAGAAAGAAATATTATTTTTCTAGTAGTAACAATAATCATGCTAAATACGATATTGTTGCTTCTAGTAGTTCTCTTGATTCCACTAATGATTATCTTAGCCAAGGTACACTTGAGCAAGAAAATAGCTTATTGAAGGAAATTATAGAGAAAGGTGTTTACAAGAGCCTTGCCGGGAGTAAGCAATTTGAGGAAATTATACGCAAGCAATGAAGGCACCGGAAGAATCAAGGTGTTGGTTTTGAATGAAAGTTCAATGCCAATGGAGTTGAATGGGAAGAAGGTCAAAACCCCAAGACAAATTGTGTTCCTCAACAAGAGAAGTATGACCCCACTTCTTTTGAGGGAACACAAGCTCAAGATGATCTTCCACCACAAGATCACAATCTAAAAGGCAAGGACAAGCTTCAACAAGAGATTGACTCATGTGAAGAAGCTCCTAAGGCCATGGTCAAGTGGGTTCCCAAGACTACGTCAAGCTCTACATCATCAAGTTCGACTACAACTCCAAGGATTCCCATCCAGTTGATGTGGTCCCAAAGAAGAAGAACTAGGGTGTTCTTGAGAGTGACTCCACCAACTTACTTCACTCATATTCATTTTGGCGAGGACTTGTGCAATCAACTTTCATATCTTACACTAGTTTATGAAGTCACAAACCCTCTTGTTGGTAAGACAAGGAACAAGGTAACCTAATGCTTTCATGCACATCATCATATGAGCATTTCACTCTATGTCTATGGATAACAGACATAGAGTGAATTGCTCATATGATGATGTCCATGCAAGGATGTCCATAGACATTAATGCTTTATGTAAAAGTGGTAACCCCACTTGTGCTTAAACGATGAGTATGACCTATGATCAAATGCTCTCATTTGAATCCTAAGTCAATATATTCATACATAGATGACCTAGTCATCGCCAACTGCTTGCTAGATGCTAGAATCGATGGTGCATGTTTGACACATATTTCATTTGACATTTTCTTGTGTGAGCATGTTGATTTGCATATTTTCCCATTCGAGGACATCCATTTGTTGTTTTGATTGTATTGATTTTTTTGGCCAAATTGATGTGCAAGAATGCCTAGGAACTTTCTCTAGCTATCTATGGTGTTCTTGCCTCAAATTCTTTTCATGCTATATCACAAAAATTGAACAAGTCTCTTTCGGCCCGCGGCAAACATGGGAGGACGAAGTTGTGGCTGGGGTGAGTGACGGAGAGGCGGTGCGACTGTCCCACCGCATGGAGGGGTGCAACAAAGAGTCCTGTTGCTCGTGTGCGACCGGGTTGGTGGTGGTAGCCACGATGGCGACGGAGTGATGGCGGCCATCGCGCTCCACAAGAGCGGTCTGGGCGACACGGGCCGCCCGACGCTTAGTGCAAACACGGTGGGTGTCGGCCACGGAGTCGGTGTAGCTGAACCTGGAGCGGAACGGAAGAAGAGAAGCACACCCCTACCCAGTGCCCCAAATGCCGGAATCGGGGCTCTACGGACCCAAGAAAAGTTCGAACTCAGGGGCGTGCTTACTACTCCTCACCTAGCCGTATTAGCTGCACCCAACTCTCCGACCAAGCCTCCATGAGATCTCAACACAAAGGAAAGAGAATGAAGAACACAACATTTTACCCAGGTTGGTGCCACCTTGCGGTGTAAGACCCTATTCCTGCTTTGTGGTTGGATTGCCTCGCGAGGGAGGATGAATGAATGTGTACAAGTTGGCTTGGGAGGCTTATTTAGCGTCTCTGAGCTTGAGGGATGGATGAACTCGATCCCTCTCTAAGGTGAGGTCTAGCTATACGTATACTAGCACGGTCCTCTTCCCCCAAACTCTAGGCAGGAAGGGTTGCCACAATGGCCAATTTCGAAGGGGAACAGGAAGTACATCTTATCCTGACGAAAGGTGGTCTTTGCCTGCAAAGCTTCTAGCCGTGAGACATTGGCTCGACGATGATCTCCGTCCTGTCGAGCCCGACATCCTGGTCTTCTTGCACCGAAGAGGTAGCCTTTGGGGCTGCCTGATATATCTCCAACGTATCTATAATTTTTGATTGTTCCATGCTGTTATATTATCATTCTTGGATGTTTTACAATCATTTTATAGCAACTTTATATCATTTTTTGGGACTAACCTATTGACATAGTGCCCAGTTCCAGTTGTTGTTTTTTACCTCGCAGGAAATCAATATCAAACGGAGTCCAAATGCAACGAAACTTTTTGGAGAATTTTTATGGACCAGAACACCTAGGATGGGCCAGAGAAGTACCAGAGGGGTCCCCGAGGGAGGCACAACCCACCTGGGAGCGCCTGGAGGCCCAGGCGCGCCCTGGTGGGTTTTGCCCACCTCGGTGGCCTCCTGCACCGCCTCTTCACCCTATAAATTGTCAAATATTCCAAAAACCCTCGTGGAGACCCTAGATCAGAAGTTCTGCCGCCGCAAGCCTCTGTATCCATGGAAAACCAATCTAGACCCCTTTTTGGCACTCCGTTGAAGGGGGAGATCATCACCGGTGGCCATCTTCATCATCCCGGCGGCGACCATGATGAGGAGGGAGTAGTCCACCCTCAGGGCTGAGGGTTTGTACCAGTAGCTATGTGTTTAATCTCTCTCTCTCTCTCGTGTTCTTGAGATGTCACGATCTTAATGTATCGCGGGCTTTGTTAATATAGTTGGATCATATGGTGTTCTCCCCTCTCTATCTTGTTGTGATGAACTGAGTTTTCCCTTTGAGATTTTGTTCTTATCAGAATGAATACTTTTATGGATTTGAGAACACTTGATGTATGTCTTGATATGAATACCCGTGGTGACAATGGGGTATCATATTGATTCACTTGATATATGTTTTGGCACTCAACTTGTGGATTCCCGTGATGACATTGGGGTAATCTATGCATAGGGGTTGATGCACGTTCTTGTCTTTGCTTCTCCGATAGAAATCTTGGGGCACTCTTTGAAGTTCTTTGTGTTGGATTGAATATCATGAATCTGAATTTGCTTTGGTGTTATTTTAGTACGAACTCTATGATAGATTGATCGCAAAAAATAGATTTGAGGTGGTTTCGTACCCTACAAAAAATTTCGTCTTGTGTTCTCCGCTAGATAGGAACTTTGGAGTGATTCTTCTTTGCACTTAGAGGGATGGTTATATGATCTAATTAGATTAGAATTGTTGGGAGATTGCACTAGCGAAAGTACGGACCCTAGGCCTCATTTTCAAGCATTGCAATACCCTTTGTGCTCCGTTTTATCAATTGCTACCCTGCTGTTTTTTATTGTTCTGACTACAAAAACAAATATCTACTATCCATATTACACTTGTATCACCATCTCTTCCCCGAACTAGTGCACCTATACAAATTACCATTGTATTTGGTGTGTTGGGGACACAAGAGACTTTTTATTATTTGGTTGCAGGGTTGTTTGAGAGAGACCATCTTCATCCTGCACCTCCCATAGATTGATAAACCTTAGGTCATCCACTTGAGGGATAATTGCTACTGTCCTAGTGTCACACCCAATATGCGATACTATCCTAAAGAGACTCGAAGGTCCCACCAAGGATAGAACCGCATATTGAAACGCCTTGCAAGGTGGATATCATTACATCAACATTACATAATAGATGGGGATACATACAAGAGGCATACAATGCCACACGAATACAACATCACAATACATAAGAGCATCATCCGGCTACGGATGAAACACAAACAAAAACTCAAACGACATCCACCCTGCTAGCCCAGGCTGCCGACCTGGAACCTATCCCCTGATCGAAGAAGAAGTAGAAGAAGAACTCCAAAACAAGTAACATCGCTCTCGCGTCATGATCATCGCATAACCTGCACCTGCAACTGTTGTTGTAGTAAACTGTGAGCCACGAGGACTCAGCAATCCCATTACCATGGGTATCAAGACTAGCAAAGCTTAATCAGAAAGGAAGGGGTAAAGTGGTGAGGCTGCAGCAGCGACTAAGCATATATGGTGGCTAACATACGCCAATAAGAGCGAGAAGAGAGCAAAGGAACGGTCATGAAGCTAGCAATGATCAAGAAGTGATCCTGAACTGCTACTTACGTCAAACATAACCCAAAAACCGTATTCACTTCCCGGACTCCGCCGAAAAGAGACCATCACGGCTACACACGCAGTTGATGCGTTTTAAATCGGATCTAGTGTCAAGTTATCTACAACCGGACATTAACAAATTCCCATCCGCCTATAACCGCAGGCACGACTTTCGAAAGTTTAATACCCTGCAGGGGTGTCCCAACTTAGCCCATGATAAGCTCTCACGATCAACGAAGGATATTCCTTCTCCCAGGAAGACCCGATCAGACTCGGAATCCCGGTTTACAAAACATTTCGACAATGGTAAAACAAAACCAGCAAAGCCCCCCGATGCGCCGACAATCCTGATAGGAGCTGCACATATCTTGTTCTCAGGGCAACACCGGATGAGACTAGCTACGAGTAAAACCAGACTTCGAGTTTCCCCGAGGTGGCCCCACAGGCAGCTCAGTTCGGACCAACACTTAGACAAGCACT
>NC_041389.1:494006256-494009401 GCF_002162155.2 Triticum dicoccoides
CTCGGGTTGGCCGACCCAAGGGAAGGGTATAGGTGGTGGTGAGGCAAATGGTAAAACCAAGGTTGGGCCTTGCTGGAGGAGTTTTATTCAAAGCGAATTGTCAAGGGGGTCCCATAAATCACCCAACCGCGTAAGGAACGCAAAATCCGGGAACATAACACTGGTATGACGGAAACTAGGGCGGCAAGAGTGGAACAAAACACCAGGCAAAAGGCCGAGTCTTCCACCCTTTACCAAATATATAGATGCATTAGTTAAGTAAGAGATATTGTGATATCCCAACATAATCCTGTCCACCATGGAGCAATCTTCAACTTCACCTGCAACTAACAATGCTATAAGAGGGGCTGAGCAAAGCGGTAACATAGCCAAGCAACGGTTTGCTAGGAAGGGTGTCAAAGTTTAGAGGTTCATGGCAATTAGGGAGGCTTGAGGAGCAAAAGATAGGTAGCACAACATAGCGATAGAACGAATAAACTAGCATAGCAATGATAGTAGTGAGATCCAGGGTAGCGGACATCTTGCCTGAGATCCCGCTAGGAAGAAGAACGAGTCCATGAAGAAGATGAAGCCACGAAGATGAACCAAGCGTAGACGAACGAATCCTCACGATCGCAACGAAACGGGAACTATCGAAAAGAAGCACACAACATAGTAAACACACCACACATGAACAAGGCATGATGCACAACAAGCATGATGCATGACAAAGCTACATGAAGCTACTCATGGCAAGAGATGATGCAAACAAGAGCAACACACCAAGGCAAGTTTAAATGAGGCCGGGAACAACATATAACAATTTCGGTAAGTCCTCATATGCATATTTCGAAATTGGTCCAGATCTGAATAAACATTATGTTCAAGTTGTTAAACAGCAAGTTAAGATGCACCAAGATGATGTACACGAGATTCTAGTCAAGTTACATATAAAGTTCATTTAGTTCGGAGCTACGGCCTAGAAGATATGAGCAAAACAAGTTAAACATGGCATTGATGCAAAATGCATACAAACATCAAGCAAACACCTCAAAACATGGATGCAGCATGATAATATGAAACTACATGCAATTCCAAGCAAGTTTCATATAGAGCACACTCAAACGGAGCAACGGTTCCACACCTACACTCTATACAAGTTATAGCAACAATCTGTCCAAAACAGCAACTAGGCATATTGCAAGCACCAAAACAACATGCTACAGCATCTCAACATAAAAACAAAAGACATGGACATGATGTACAGGTAAAGCATAACAAAACACGAACACTGAGCTATCTCCAGAAATCACTAGAACATGCTCAAACACACATGGCAAGATTGCAAATAATAACAGTTCAGACTTTGCAGAAAATAACATCAGGTTGCAATGTTTAGAGCTATCAAACAATATGTTACAGGAACTTATCATGGAAAACAAAGGCATGAAATGAATCTACTAATTGCATAGAACAAAAGGCCCTTACTGACCATGAGCCAAAAAGGAACAGAAAATATGATGGCACCCATGTAAACATGGCAAGTTATATTACAGATTCGAACATGGCAGGAACAACAATAAGAAGGCATGTTGGTGAGCTTGTACCACTCACCACAGAGCAATACATGGCATGATAAGGTGACCAACAGTAAGAAGGCATGTTTGTGAAGCTAAGCATGGCAAGAGCAAGTTCATAGGGTACATGGATCACTAACAACAATCATGGCAACACTGGACTTAATGTTAACAGGCTGACAACAACATTATTTAGCAACTTTGGAGCAAGAGTACAACAATCTACAACAGAATATAATTGCAACCAGGGGCATGGATGGATAGAGCATAACATGTAGAACAAAACACCCTTAGTGAACATCTCCAGATTATGCATAGAATGACTTGTAGCAGCAGGTTTACATAGCATCACGAAATAACAGATTCGGCCTAGCAAAACAGTAACAACAAGTACACTACTTGACAAGCTCGATTCACTCACCACAAGTCCTTGCATGACAAGATAAGCATATCATTAGCAAGAATACATGCTTATGAAGCTAACCAAGGCAAGAACAAGTTCATAGCATGCAAGGATCAACTACAACAACCTTGGCAAAATTGAATAACATGTAAACAATCTGCTAGGAAACATTTTGTAGCAAAAGTAGAGCAAGCAAATGACATGCTAGACTACTCCATAATTGCAAGCAGGGGGCATGAATGGATAGAGAAAAACCATATGTTCAAAACACCCTTACTGAAGTATCTCAAAATATGCATGGATCTCTCTGTAGCATCAAGTTTACATGGCATAAAAATAACAGCAGAACAGGGACAAAACTCAGCAACATCACGAAGCCTAATTTGCATGCTTGTGCTAGTCACCACATTGATCAAAAAAATACATGGCATACACCACTGTAAAGAAGGCATGACATAGATCAAAATTCATGTAGGACTCATGCTCATAGGATGCACACATCAATCATGGCAAAAATGACAAATGAGCAAGTTCTGTTAACAGACAACAGACAACATCATATAGCACTCTTGCAATGATGATTCAGGCATCAAGATGGACTCAAATGAACATCATGCAATAAAATGAAATGTAGTAATCGTTGAGATGAACAATTTGACATATTACACGCACGAAACGGAGCTACTGATGCAGATATATGATGCGATGAACAGGGCATGATAATATGCAAAACTTAGGGACTTAGGCGATTTTTACCTCCGCGAAAGTCAACGCGGGACGGAGGGATCCGGGATGCGGGGATGCCGCATTTGGTTCGAGGGAGTGGTGGATCTCACCCCACTCCCCCGGATCTGACCGGAAATAACTCTGGCGAGGGGTGGGGCGGCTCCAGCGAGCTCCGGGCGGCGCGGATCTGGAGGCCAGCGACGCGGGCGCGATGGAGCCGGCGAGGAGGAGGCCGGCCGCGGTAGGGGAGGTCGGGGTGAGGCCCGGCGGAGGCGGAAAGGCGACGGGAGACGGTGGTCCGGCGAAGGCGCCGCTCCGGCAATGGCGGACGGGCTCCGCGGCGGAGGGAGCCGGCGGCGAAGGGAAACGGCCGGGCGGCGCGGGGGCGAGCGCCGGCCGGGGTAGCAGCAGGGGCGAGCGCCGGTCGCGGGCGCCGGATCCGCTGGTGGAGGCGGCGGCC
>NC_041389.1:494010000-494014076 GCF_002162155.2 Triticum dicoccoides
GGCGGGCCGCGCGGGCCCGACTCGGGCCCCGCGGGCCGGCGGCACGGACGGCGGCGGGAGGGGAGCAGGGCTAGGGTTGGACTGCGGGATTCATCCGCGAATTTGGACGGGAGGCACATATTTATAGTTTCTGGGAGCTAGGAGAGTCCAAATGAGGAGCGGTTTTCGGCCACGCGATTGTGATCGAACGACCGAGAGCATGGAGGGGAGTTAGATGGGTTTTGGGCCACTTTGGAAGGGTTTTGGGCTGCAAGACAAAAGAGGCTTTTGCGGTTACCCAGTTAACCGTTGGAGTATCAAACGGACTCCAAATGGCATGAAACTTGACAGGCGGTCTACCGGTGGTATACCAAGGCCGCTGGAAAACCTCGGGCCATTCCGAGAAAGTTTAACACCCGCTCACGAAGAGAGACAAGAAGGCGACGCCGGGTGACATAGGAGAGCCGGATTGCAAAACGGACAACGGGGAAAATGCTCGGATGCAAGAAACGAACATGTATGCAAAATGAGATGCACATGATGACATGATAAAATGCAACACGCAAGCAAATGACATTGCAACGCCAACGAATAACTGGCAGACACCTACTGCATCGAATCCGGGGCGTTACAACACTCCTCCACTAACAAGAGATCTCGTCCCGAGATTTTAGGACTGAGACGGAAGGGAAAAAGGATGACGTGAAGCAAGAACTCAAGAGAAGAAGTAAAGAATCGAGAGCACTCGAGAAGAAGAGAGGAACGACGAGAATGACGAGAATCGAAAGCTCACTGAATCGGATAGACTATGGAACAACTCTGGTTAGAACGAGATAAGAAACGAATAAGACTGAAAGGATTTAGGCAGCACTCCGGCTAAACAAGGAGAGGATCGAATCATGAACTAGAGAAGATGGAATGATACTTGACGAGAGGAACAACACAATATCCCGAGAAGAATTGAAAGAATTGAATGAAAAGAACTTAGAAGGAAGGGTTGAACGGAGTTGTTGAGAAAATCAACAACGAAAGAATAAGCTTGTTGTGGACTTATAGGTAACATCTCAAGATCATAAGGTGATAACCGGCCACAAATGGAAATGATTGGATAGCTGAGAAGAATGAAGAAATGCAAAACTCCACTTCAAAAAAATATGGAGAATTAATTGCACTTCGAGATGCAAGAAAAAAAGATATCTGAATTCCACCAACAAGAATCTTTATGAACTCTTGAAAGAATGAATTAAATCATAAAGAACCACCATGAAGAACTCCGGTGACAAAAGGATGATGAGATAAATTTGAAGGATGAAAGAATAAGATGAGCATTGCGATGATTTAGATGGAGGTTCCGACGAAATGGCTGAGGAAATTGAACTCCGCAAAAGAAAAGATGAAAACACTTGGAACTAGAATTTATTCATTAAGAACAAACTCCAAAGAAAAAAGGGATTAATCACTTGGATGAAATAAGAATAAGATTTATTGTATGCTTACCCTTCATGAAATTAAATTTATGACAAGCAATGGATTTTGCATACTACTTATTCTTCTTGAAAAGGATTGACAAGTGACATATCGCAAACTTGAGAAGGTCTTCCTGAGCCACCGGTAGGATTGAAGGAACGAATGGATAAAAATGATAATCAAAGAAAAATAATCTTCAACGAACCACCATAAGAATTCGAAAATGACTGAAGAAAGAGAATGAATCACCGGGATAATTGGATAATGGTAGCTGTAATGTGAGGACGAAGAATTCTTATGGAACGATGGCCTCCGGTTAAAAGAAATGGGAAAACGACTCCTGACATAATCCGGATGGGTAAGAAAAGAATATCTGACAAATGGAATAATTCGACAGGATAACATGAAGTTATAACCATGAATCTTCGAGAGAACGGACAAGATTTAGAGGAAAAATTCCTATTTGATCTTCAAATGATGACGGGAAACACCACCAAAATTACTGAGATACCCTGGTAGAATGAAGACCAGAAAGGTTGAGCCAACAAAGAAAAGAATTTGAAAGTGAACTTGGAGAAGGCATGTGACTGATGAAATTCATTCTTACGTCACGCTTGAAAAGGATTTGAGAATAACTCCGGGAGAATTAGAAGAGTCAGGTAAGATCCTGGGAAAAGACCTATGGGTTAGGGCCCACTGAAGAGATAACACCATTGAAAAGGATTGTTGAAGAGATAGGTGAAGCACCGGAACAATTGAAATGTTTGAATGAAGTGACAACCTCGAATTAATTGGAACACAGACGAATCTCCTGAGATGTCTTCCGAACTCCGGAATGATTGAATGGCGAGAGGCAAACAAGCAAGGAGAACACTTAAGACGAGGGAAAGAATGTAATCAACCCAAAAACTTGAATTGCGTCCACCGGAGAAGAAAAAGAGATGGAGAATGACGAACGAGAGGAGAATTCACCGGTTGAAATAATTGAGGGAAGACTGAAGAGGTTCCGTACGAATGAAATTGATTGTCGAGAGAGAGTCAGACTCCGGGAAGAAAAGAGTGGGAGGGAGGTAAAACAAATGCAACTTGGAAGGGGAAACGACGAATATCTTGAAGAGAAAACACCGGTTGAAAACATTGAGGAAAGAAAGCAAAGACTTCGCATGAGTAGGATGGATACTCGATTACGGACTCCGGTTTCGAGAAGAAAAGTGGTGGGAGGGTGGGAAAAGAAAACAACTAAGGACAGAGAAACAACTTCTTTGAGAGCAAACTGAGGATTGAACTTGGCAAAGAAGAAGAGGCTCGAGTCGACTTGACGAGAAATGCACCGGATGAAAAGAGCTGAGAACCAACGATCGGAAAACCAACTGCGTGATCCTAAAGAAAATTTGAAGGGGAAGAGAAGTAATTCAAAACACATACGTCAAGATTCCTCACCAGAGCGACGAAGGGGCCGAGGAGTAAAAAAGAATTCCTACTCTTCGATATAACTAGACTCCGAAAATAGTATTTTCTAGACTCAACAATGGCCAAACTACACGATCAATCAAGGGGGGCTCCTAAGATCGGTCGAGGCTCTGATACCAACTTATCACGCCCAATATGCGATACTATCCTAAAGAGACTCGAAGGTCCCACCAAGGATAGAACCGCATATTGAAACGCTTTGCAAGGTGGATATCATTACATCAACATTACATAATAGATGGGGATACATACAAGAGGCATACAATGCCACACGAATACAACATCACAATACATAAGAGCATCATCCGGCTACGAATGAAACACAAACAGAAACTCAAACGACATCCACCCTACTAGCCCAGGCTGCCGACCTGGAACCTATCCCCTGATCGAAGAAGAACTCCAAAACAAGTAACATCGCTCTCGCGTCATGATCATCGCATAACCTACACCTGCAAATGTTGTTGTAGTAAACTGTGAGCCACGAGGACTCAGCAATCCCATTACCATGGGTATCAAGACTAGCAAAGCTTAATCGGAAAGGAAGGGGTAAAGTGGTGAGGCTGCAGCAGCGACTAAGCATATATGGTGGCTAACATACGCCAATAAGAGCGAGAAGAGAGCAAAGGAACGGTCGTGAAGCTAGCAATGATCAAGAAGTGATCCTGAACTCCTACTTACGTCAAACATAACACAAAAACCGTGTTCACTTCCTGGACTCCGCCGGGAAGAGACCATCACGGCTACACACGCGGTTGATGCGTTTTAAATCGGATCTAGTGTCAAGTTATCTACAACCGGACATTAACAAATTCCCATCTGCCTATAACCGCAGGCACGACTTTCGAAAGTTTAATACCCTGCAGGGGTGTCCCAACTTAGCCCATGATAAGCTCTCGCGATCAACGAAGGATATTCCTTCTCCCAGGAAGACCCGATCAGACTCGGAATCCCGGTTTACAAGACATTTCGACAATGGTAAAACAAAACCAGCAAAGCCGCCCGATGCGCCGACAATCCCGATAGGAGCTGCACATATCTCGTTCTCAGGGAAACACCGGATGAGACTAGCTACGAGTAAAACCAGACTTCGAGTTTCCCCGAGGTGGCCCCGCAGGCAGCTCAGTTCGGACCAACACTTAGACAAGCACTGGCCCGGG
>NC_041389.1:494014424-494092083 GCF_002162155.2 Triticum dicoccoides
ACCCTCGGGTTGGCCGACCCAAGGGAAGGGTATAGGTGGTGGTGAGGCAAATGGTAAAACCAAGGTTGGGCCTTGCTGGAGGAGTTTTTTTCAAAGCGAACTGTCAAGGGGGTCCCATAAATCACCCAACCGCGCAAGGAACGCAAAATCCGGGAACATAACACCGGTATGACGGAAACTAGGGCGACAAGAGTGGAACAGAACACCAGGCAAAAGGCCGAGTCTTCCACCCTTTACCAAATATATAGATGCATTAATTAAATAAGAGATATTGTGATATCCCAACATAATCCTGTCCACCATGGAGCAATCTTCAACTTCACCTGCAACTAACAATGCTATAAGAGGGGCTGAGCAAAGCAGTAACATAGCCAAGCAACGGTTTGCTAGGAAGGGTGTCAAAGGTTAGAGGTTCATGGCAATTAGGGAGGCTTGAGGAGCAAAAGATAGGTAGCGCAGCATAGCGATAGAACGAATCAACTAGCATAGCAATGATAGTAGTGAGATCCAGGGTAGCGTTCATCTTGCCTGAGATCCTGCTAGGAAGAAGAATGAGTCCATGAAGAAGATGAAGCCACGAAGACGAACCAAGGGTAGATGAACGAATCCTCACGATCGCAACGAAACGGGAACTATCAAAAAGAAGCACACAACATAGTAAACACACTACACATGAACAAGACATGATGCACAACAAGCATGATGCATGACAAAGCTACATGAAGCTACTCATGGCAAGAGATGATGCAAACAAGAGCAACACACCAAGGCAAGTTTAAATGAGGCCGGGAACAACATATAACAATTTCGGTAAGTCCTCATATGCATATTTCGAAATTGGTCCAGATCTGAATAAACATTATGTTCAAGTTGTTAAACAGCAAGTTAAGATGCACCAATATGATCTACATGAGATTCTAGTCAAGTTACATATAAAGTTCATTTAGTTCGGAGCTACGGCCTAGAAGATATGAGCAAAACAAGTTAAACATGGCATTGATGCAAAATGCATACAAACATCAAGCAAACACCTCAAAACATGGATGCAACATGATAATATGAAACTACATGCAATTCTAAGCAAGTTTCATATAGAGCACACTCAAAACGGAGCAACGGTTCCACACCTACACTCTATACAAGTTATAGCAACAATCTGTCCAAAACAACAACTAGGCATATTGCAAGCACCAAAACAACATGCTACAACATCTCAACATGAAAACAAAAGACATGGACATGATGTACAGGTAAAGCATAACAAAACATGAATACTGAGCTATCTCCATAAATCACTAGAACATGCTAAAAGACACATGGCAAGATTGCAAATAATAACAGTTCAGACTTTGCAGAAAATAACATCAGGTTGCAATGTTTAGAGCTATCAAACAACATGTTACAGGAACTTATCATGGAAAACAAAGGCATGGAATGAATCTACTAATTGCATAGAGCAAAAGGCCCTTACCATGAGCCAAAAAGGAACAGAAAATATGATGGCACCCATGTAAACATGGCAAGTTATGTTACAGATTCAAACATGGCAGGAACAACAATAAGAAGGCATGTTGGTGAGCTTGTACCACTCACCACAGAGCAATACATGGCATGATAAGGTGACCAACAGTAAGAAGACATGTCTGTGAAGCTAAGCATGGCAAGAACAAGTTCATAGGGTACATGGATCACTAACAACAATCATGGCAACACTGGACTTAATGTTAACAGGCTGACAGCAACATTATTTAGCAACTTTGGAGCAAGAGTACAACAATCTACAGCAGGATATAATTGCAACCAGGGGCATGGATGGATAGAGCATAACATGTAGAACAAAACACCCTTAGTGAACATCTCCAGATTATGCATAGAATGACTTGTAGCAGCAGGTTTACATAGCATCACGAAATAACAGATTCGGCCTAGCAAAACAGTAAAAGCAAGTACACTACTTAACAAGCTCGATTCACTCACCACAAGTCCTTGCATGACAAGATAAGCATAGCATCAGCAAGAAGACATGTTTATGAAGCTAACCAAGGCAAGAACAAGTTCATACCAAGCAAGGATCAACTACAACAACCTTGGCAAAATTGAATAACATGTAAACAATCTGCCAGGAAACATTTTGTAGCAAAAGTAGAGCAAGCAAATGACATGCTAGACTACTCCATAATTGCAAGCAGGGGCATGAATGGATAGAGAAAAACCATATGTTCAAAACACCCTTACTGAAGTATCTCAAAATATGCATGGATCTCTCTGTAGCATCAAGTTTACATGGCATAAAAATAACAGCAGAACAGGGACTAAACTCAGCAACATCACGAAGCCTAGTTTGCATGCTTGTGCTAGTCACCGCATTGATCAAAAAAATACATGGCATACACCACTGTAAAGATGGAATGACATAGATCAAAACTCATGTAGGACTCATGCTCATAGGATGCACACATCAATCATGGCAAAAATGACAATGAGCAAGTTCTGTTAACAAACAGCAGACAACATCATATAGCACTCTTGCAATGATGATTCAGGCATCAAAATGGACTCAAATGAACATGATGCAATGGAATGAAATGAAGTACTTGTTGAGACGAACAATTTGACATATTACACGCACGAATAGGAGCTACCGATGTAGAGATATGATGCGATGAACAAGGCATGATAATATAAAAAACTTGGGGACTTGGGCGATTTTTGCCTCCGCAAAAGTCAACGCGGGACGGAGGGATCCGGGATGCGGGGATGCCGCATTTGGTTCGAGGGAGTGGTGGATCTCATCCCACTCCCCCGGATCTGACCGGAAATAACTCCGGCGAGGGGCGGGGCGGCTCCGGCGAGCTCCGGGCGGCATGGATCCGGAGGCCGGTGAAGCGGGCGCGACGGAGCCGGCGAGGAGGAGGCCGGCCGCAGCAGGGAAGGTCGGGGCGAGGCATGGCGGAGGCGGAAAGGCGACGGGAGACGGCGCTCCGGCGAAGGCGCCGCTCCAGCGACGGCGGACGGGCTCCGCGGCGGAGGGAGCCGGCGGCGGAGGGAAACGGCCGGGCGGTGCGGGGGCGAGCGCCGGCCGGGGCAGCGGCGGGGGCGAGCGCCGGTCGCGGGCGCCGGATCCGCCGGTGGAGGCGGCGGCCGGCGAGGTCTGGCCGGACGGCGGTGCTCCTGGCCGAGGCCGGCGGCGGAGGGCGCGCGACGGCAGCGCGGACCGGGCGGCGGGGAGCAGCGGGCATGGTGGCGGTGGCAGGCGGGCCGCGCGGGCCCGACTCGGGCCCCGCGGGCCGGCGGCACGGACGGCGGCGGGAGGGGAGCGGGGCTAGGGTTGGACTGCGGGATTCATCCGCGAATTTGGACGGGAGGCACATATTTATAGTTTCTGGGAGCTAGGAGAGTCCAAATGAGGAGCGGTTTTCGGCCACGCGATCATGATCGAACGACCGAGAGCATGGATGGGAGTTAGATGGGTTTTGGGCCACTTTGAAGGGCGTTGGGCTGCAAGACAAAAGAGGCTTTTGCGGTGACCCGGTTAACCGTTGGAGTATCAAACGGACTCCAAATGGCACGAAACTTGACAGGCGGTCTACCGGTGGTATACCAAGGCCACTTGGAAAACCTCGGGCCATTCCAAGAAAGTTTAACACCCGCTCACGAAGAGAGACAAGAAGGGGACGCCGGGTGACATAGGAGAGCCGGATTGCAAAACGGACAACGGGGAAAATGCTCGGATGTAAGAAACGAACACGTATGCAAAATGAGATGCACATGATGACATGATAAAATGCAACACACAAGAAAATGACATGGCAACGCCGACGAATAACTGGCAGACACCTACCGCATCGAATCCGGGGCGTTACACCTACAAAACTCTACGCTTGGAGGCCCAACACGTGTCTACAAGAATAAAGTTGCGTAGTAGACATCAATCTCTTTTCTGGCGCCATTGCCGGGGAGGTGAGTGCTTGAAGGTATATCTTTAGATCTTGCAATTGAATCTTTTAGTTTCTTGTTTTATCACTAGTTTGGTTTATAAAAAGAAAATTACAAAAAAAAGGGATTGAGGTTCCATCATTATTCATCTCTATAATGTATTTCATGAAAATGATGGAAAGGAAAATTGTGCTCAATTGATTGAAGAAGAATTCCATAGAATGTTTGGTATAAATGATGAGCATGACTGCAATGTTGTTAGTATGAATTCTTTGAATATCCATGATGCTAATGATATGCAAAGCCATAAGCTTGGGGATGCTATGTTTGATGAAGATGCTACTTTTAGTCCCCCAAGATTTGATGTCCAAATTTGTTATAATGATTGCATGCCTCCTATTTATGATGATTATAATGATGAAAATGGATTTGGAGAGGTCATGACTATATTTAGTGATGAATCCACCATTTTGGATGAGGCTTTAATTGACTACTATGATAACAAAGTTGCTGTCGGGTGGTTGGTGCGACGTATGCCAAAGGATGGCTAATCATAGTTGGAGCTAGTAAGACGTCGCCGGTGCCTGGAAACAGGATGAGGCGTAAACATGCACGTCGACGCATCTTACCCAGGTTCGGGGCTCTCCTAGGAGATAACACCCCTAGTCCTGCTCTCCGGGGTCTCTGCATGATCACTAGATCGACAAGGGTCTACAAGGTTGCTCCTTGAGCTGTTCGGCTAGAGGAGGAAGAAGGGCAAGGCTAGATCTACTCCTCTCTCTATATGCGTGTGTGTAATCTAAGAGGCTGAACCATTTTCATGGGTGCCCTGGGGGGTTTATATAGGCCTACCCCCCCAGGGGTACAATGGTAATCTGACTGGGTGTAGGCCCAGACCGTCAGTGTCTATGGTCGCCGGCTTCTCCATCGACTTCTGGGGCCCGCCGCCTGGTGGGTCCCGTCGACTGCCGGGCTCTCGGTCGACAGGTAGGGCCCTTCGCCCGTGGGCCCTGTCGGCTGCTCATCACTGTAGCCCTACCACTGATGACGAAGGACTGGTCGGGGAGAGCGTGGCTACAGTACCGCCGCCTGGTGGGCGTTCACTGTAGCAACACCCCATCTTATCTGATTAATGGCGCACAAACTTCTAGGGAAGGGGAGGGCCGGCAGTTGGGAGCCGGCCTCCCCCTATGCCGACTAGTTTGGGCCTGCCGCCTTCTGGTATCTCACAGACAGGTAGGGCCCGCCGCCCGCGGGCCGTACCGACAGCCCGTTGTGGGAGCATGGCTGCTCTACCAGGGATGATGTCATGGGCGGCGTGGCAACAGTGCTGCGCCAGGCAAGGGATGGCCACCTGGTATACTGCACAATGGCCACGCCCGCTCCAGGATTCGGGGGTGGCAGGTTGTTTGTAGCCACGCCCCGTCTCGTTGCCATTATATGGGTGTAAACTTTGAGGGTGCGAGGGTGGGCCGCCTGCTAGGAGTTGGCCGCTCTGGTGGCCGCCTGCTAGGACTCGGCCCACTCTAGGGCTGCTCTTTGGGCCCTGCCGCCTTCCTGCAGCCGGCCGCTTGGACCAGCCGGCCATATGAAGGCGGACCTTTGACTTTAATGCCTGAGGGGCGCAGCCGGCCCCGATGTCTTGAAACATCATGGGGGGATGATAAGGCTACCCGTGGTCATTTACTCCGACAGTAGTCCCCGAAGCTGGTGGGGCATCGCGGCTGAAAAAGGCGAGAGGCCTCAACAGCTTCCTACTCTGAGAGCCGATAGCTAGGAGTCGGCCGCGACCAGGCACGCCGTCTAATGATTTCGAAATGCGAAGGTGGGAGCTAGGTGGCGCGTTCGCCGGGCGCCGAGCCGGCCGCCTGCTGACCGCGCACCACGCGGCGCTAGTCGGCTGGACTAGCCTACCAGCCCACGCGCGCGACGAGACGTCGCTGCAGGCTGGGGCCCGCCACTACCGTGCCTCGGCACGCACGTGGATCCGCTGCGGCCGAGGCGGACTGTTGGTGTTCCGGGTGCGGTAAATGTGCGCTGTTATGGTGCGGTAAATGCGGGGTCATGGGGACATGGGCGTAGTTAATCCCACGATCCCCATGCCCCGCCCCCTTGACTCTGCCGCCCAGGGCTATAAGTAGGGGGAGGAGGGGAGCAGCAGACGCACACACGCCCTCCTGCTTCGCCATCTTCTTCTTCCTCTCTCATCTGCTGCCGCAATTTGTCGCTGCCGTCTCCAGCCACTCCGCATCGCCGTTGCTCCGCCGCGGGTTCGCGTTCTCGCCGCTTCACCGCGCCTCTGTAGAGCTTCCAATTGCCAATGGCGCGCAAGCGACCGAGCTCCGAAGCGTGGGACAGCTCCGATGTCCACGAGGATCACCTTGCCTTCCTCTGCCAAACGTGGCGGCTTCCCAATGAAGGCTACGTAGAGGTACGCCTGCCGCCCGAGAGGGAGATCTTGCCGGCGTCGACGGAAGGCAAGCGCGTCATATTTTGGTCGCACTGCCTTCACGGCTTCGGCTTGCCGGCAAGCGGCTTCTTCCGCTCCTTCCTCCAATTCCACAAGCTCCAGCCGTACCACCTCACACCAAACACGGTGGTGCTGCTGTCGGCCTTTGTAACTATCTGCGAAGGCTACCTCGGCATCCTCCCCACCCTCGAGCTCTTGGGGGAGTTCTTCTACACCAAGCTCGGCACCTACGCCAAGGGGAAGGTGGCCCAGTGTGCCGCCTTCGTTGCGGTGCGGCGGCCTGGCGCCGACAACCTCTTCCCGCCCATCAGCTTGACCCAGTCGGTCAAGTTGTGGCAAAAATCCTACTTTTATGTCAAGAACGTCTACCCGGTAGCCGACTTCGTCAGCCTGCCGGCTTATGTGGCCGGCCCGCCGGCTGAACCCCGCACCGACTGGGCGTTCTGCCCGAAGAACCTGTCGGCCGCCTCCTCTGCCGCCATCGCACGGCTCAAGATGCTGACATAGGTAGATGACCTCAAGGGGTCAGATCTGCTGACCGCCTTCGTGGTGCGCCGTGTGCTCCCCCTTCAAGGCCGGCGTCATATGATCAGCCAGATGAGCGGGCACTGAGACCCGTGCCGGATGTGCACCAAGGAGATACCACGCTCGGAGGTGGCTCATATGGTGAACTACATCTCGATGTGCAAGCTCCCGGAGGAGGAGTGGTAGTTCGGCAAGGAGCCGTACTCCCGCGCGCACCCGCTGCTTGCGGTGAGTCCTTAAATTCTTCTCTTTTCTTTTTAGTTGCCGGGTTCTCCTTTGTCGCCTAACCAGTCAGCCATGAAGCAGATTTCCACCACCCAGTTGGCAGCCGACGCCTTAGAGCAGGGCCATGAATATCTCACCGACTAATCGGTGAGTAATGTGGATGACCCCGACTTGGGGGCGGCCGCCCTGGAAGAAGACAACGCCACGGGAGGCGGTGGCGGAGCAAGCAGCTCTGGAGGTGGAGGCAGCCTCAAGGACTGGCCGTATGACAACGATGAAGAGAATGCGTCGCGCCGCCAACCGGCCACTAACAAGGCGGGCGCGAGCTCATCGGCCGCGCCGACTGCCCGAAGCGGCGCGCTAAAGTGCCGGGCCGCACCGTCGATGTACGACAGCCGGACGAAGAAGTCCAAGAGCTCGACGGCGGCGACCAAGTGGGAGGAGGCTGCCGCGAAGGCTAACTGTTTTCGGAAGGCCGTGAAGCAACCTCCGACGGTGTCTGCATGAGTATTTGATTTCTTCTTGCGTTCTTTCTCCTTTTTTCCTTGCAAACATCGTTCTGAAGTCTTTTTCATTTTGCTTGATCAGGGCCCCGCTCTCTCTTGAGCAGTCTGGCACCGCCTCCGTGGTTGGGACGTCGGAGGGCTCCTCCAACAGCCGCCGAGTGGACCCGCACACCGAGCTCCAGGTGGCGATAGAGAGGAACGCACAGGAGGCGCGCGAGGAGCGGGAGGCGGCGGAGCGGCAGGAGGCGGCGGCTCAGGAGGAGGCGGACGAGGCCGTAAAGGCACAAGCTGACGCCATGACCCAGGCCCAAGCGGACGCTGCGGCCAAGGCGCAAGCAGAAGAGGCCACACATGGCCAGGCCCCACAACTCGTCATCCCCCTCCACGCTGTGCCACCCGCACCTGAAGTCTCGGCGCCGCCTGGTGGAGCCGGCGATGACCAGCCGGTCATGGAGATGGAGAGGGGCGATGACATCGCCCTAGGGCGGAGATGCTGTCACAGCCCTAGCCTAGTCCTTGCCTGACTCTGCTTAAGCATCCTTATATCATGTTTAACTTTCTGAAACTTGAATTGAGGATTGTTGAAACCTCAGAAATCTAATTCAAAGAAGGGCAAGCACCCTTTAAATTGCATTCTCTGAATCCAAAATGCCCTAAAAATAGTTTTGTGAATTTGGGCAAGAGTTATATACCAAACCAAAATTCTGGAACATTTTTAAGGAATTATTGAAGGAAATATGCCCTAGAGGCAATAATAAAGTTATTATTTATTTCCTTATATCATGATAAATGTTTATTATGAATGCTAGAATTGTATTAACCGGAAACATAATACATGTGTGAATACATAGACAAACATAGTGTCACTAGTATGCCTCTACTTGACTAGCTCGTTTATCAAAGATGGTTATGTTTCCTACCCATAGACATGTGTTGTCATTTGATTAATGGGATCACATCATTAGGAGAATGATGTGATTGACATGACCCATTCCGTTAGCCTAGCACTTGATCATTTAGTATATTGCTATTGCTTTCTTCATGACTTATACATATTCCTGTAACTATGAGATTATGCAACTCCCGTTTACCGGAGGAACACTTTGGGTGCTACCAAACGTCACAACATAACTGGGTGATTATAAAGGAGTGCTACAGGTGTCTCCAAAGGTAGATGTTGGGTTGGCGTATTTCGAGATTAGGTTTTGTCACTCCGATTGTCGGAGAGGTATCTCTGGGCCCTCTCGGTAATACACATCACTTAAGCCTTGAAAGCATTGTAACTAATGAGCTAGTTATGAAATGATGTATTACGGAACGAGTAAAGAGACTTGCCGGTAACGAGATTGAACTAGGTATTGGATACCGACGATCGAATCTCACGCAAGTAACATACCGATGACAAAGGGAACAAAGTATGTTGTTATGCGGTTTGACCGATAAAGTTCTTCGTAGAATATGTAGGAGCCAATATGGGCATCCAGGTTCCGCTATTGGTTATTGACCAAGAATAGTTCTAGGTCATGTCTACATAGTTCTCGAACCCATAGGGTCCGCACGCTTAAGGTTTCGATGACAGTTATATTATGAGTTTATGAGTTTTGATGTACCGAAGGAGTTCGGAGTACCGGATGAGATCGGGGACATGACGAGGAGTCTCGAAATGGTCGAGACATAAAGATCGATATATTGGACGACTATATTCGGAGTTCGGAAAGGTTCTGAGTGATTCGGGTATTTTTTGGAGTACCGGAGAGTTACGGGATTTCGCCGGGGAGTATATGGGACTTATTGGGCCATACGGGAATAGAGGAGAGAGGCCAAAAGGAAGGAGGCCTGCGCCCCCCCTCTGGTCCGAATTGGACAAGGGGCGCAGCCCCCCTTTCCTTCTTCCTCTCCCCCTCTTTCCCCTTCTCCTACTCCAACAAGGGAGGTGGAATCCTACTAGGACTAGGGAGTCCTAGTAGGACTCCACACTTGGCGCGCCCCCTCCTAGGGCCGGCCTCCTCCCCCCCTTGCTCCTTTATATACGGGGGCAGGGGGGCACCCCATGACACACAAGTTGATCTACGGATCGTTCCTTAGCCGTGTGCGGTGCCCCCCTCCACCATATTCCACCTCGGTCATATCGTCGCGGAGTTTAGGCGAAGCCCTGCGCCGGTAGAATATCATCATCGTCACCACGCCGTCGTGCTGACGGAACTCATCCCAGAAGCTTTGCTGGATCGGAGCCCGGGGATCATCATCGAGCTGAACGTGTGCTGAACTCGGAGGTGCCGTACGTTCGGTGCTTGGATCGGTCGGATCGTGAAGATGTACGACTACATCAACCGCATTGTTCTAACGCTTCCGCTTACAGTCTACAAGGGTATGTAGACAACACTCTCCCCTCTCGTTGCTATGCATCACCATGATCTTGCGTGTGCGTAGGAAAATTTTGAAATTAGTACGTTCCCCAACAGTGGCATCCGAGCCTAGATTTTATGCGTTGATGTTATATGCATGAGTAGAACACAAGTGAGTTGTGGGCGATACAAGTCATACTGCTTACCAGCATATCATACTTTGTTTCGGCGGTATTGTTGGATGAAGCGGCCCGGACCGACATTACGCGTACGCTTACGCGAGACTGGTTCTACCGACGTGCTTTGCACACAGGTGGCTGGTGGGTGTCAGTTTCTCCAACTTTAGTTGAACCGAGTGTGGCTACGCCCGGTCCTTGCGAAGGTTAAAACAGCACCAACTTGACAAACTATCGTTGTGGTTTTGATGCGTAGATAAGAACGGTTCTTGCTCAGCCCATAGCAGCCACGTAAAACTTGCAACAACAAAGTAGAGGACGTCTAACTTGTTTTTGCAGGGCCTGTTGTGATGTGATATGGTCAAGACATGATGAGATATAAGTTGTTGTATGAGATGATCATGTTTTGTTAAAGTTATCGGCAACTAGCAGAAGCCCTATGGTTGTCTCGTTGTTGCATAAGATGCAAGTGCCAAATAATTGCTTTACTTTATCGCTATGCGATAGCAATAGTTGCAAGAGCAATAGTTGGCGAGATGACCATGTGACGACACATTGATATAGATCAAGATGATGAAGATCATGGTGTCGTGCCGGTGACGATAGAGATCATGACAGTACTTTGGAGATGGAGATTAAAAGGCGCTAGATGATCATGGCCATATCATGTCACATATTTTGATTGCATATGATGTTTATCTATTATACATCTTATTCTGTTTTGTTTGACGGTAGCATTTTAAGATGATCTCTCACTAATTATCAAGAAGTGTTCTCCTTGAGTATGCACCATTGTCAAAGTTCTTCGTGCTGAGACACCACGTGATGATCGGGTGTGATAAGCTCTACGTTCAAATACAACGGGTGCAAAACAGTTGCACACGCGGAATACTCAGGTTAAACTTGACGAGCCTAGCATATACAGATATGGCCTCGGAACACGGAGACCGAAAGGTCGAGCGTGAATCATATAGTAGATATGATCAACATATTGATGTTCACCGTTGAAACTACTCCATCTCACGTGATGATCGGACATGGTGTAGTTGATATGGATCACGTAATAACTTAGAGGATTAGAGGGATGTCTATCTAAGTGGGAGTTCTTAAGTAATATGATTAATTGAACTTTAATTTATCATGAACTTAGTCCTGGTAGTATTTTACAAATTATGTTGTAGATCAATAGCTTGCGTTATTGCTTTCATATGTTTATTTTGATATGTTCCTAGAGAAAATTGTGTTGAAAGATGTTAGTAGCAATGATGCGGATTGGATCCGTGATCTGAGGTTTATCCTCATTGATGCACAGAAGAATTATGTCCTTAATGCACCGCTAGGTGACAGACCTATTGCAGGAGCAGATGCAGATGTTATGAACGTTTGGCTAGCTCAATATGATGACTACTTGATAGTTTAGTGCACCATGCTTAACGGCTTAGAATCGGGACTTCAAAGACGTTTTGAACGTCATGGACCATACGAGATGTTCCAGGAGTTGAAGTTAATATTTCAAGCAAATACCCGAGTTGAGAGATATGAAGTCTCCAACAAGTTCTATGGCTAAAAGATGGAGGAGAATCGCTCAACTAGTGAGCATGTGCTCAGATTGTTTGGGTACTACAATCGCTTGAATCAAGTGGGAGTTAATCTTCCAGATAAGATAGTGATTGACAAAATTCTCTAGTCACCATCACCAAGTTAGTAGAACTTTGTGATGAACTATAGTATTCAAGGGATGATGAAAACAATTCCCAAACTCTTCGTGATGTTGAAATCGACGAAGGTAGAAATCAAGAAAGAGCATCAAGTGTTGATGGTTGACAAGATCAATAGTTTCGGGCAAAGGGAAAGAAAGGGAACTTCAACTAGAATGACAAGCAAGTTGTCACTCCCGCGAAGAAGCCCAAAGCTGGACCAAAGCCTGAAACTGAGTGATTATACTGCAAAGGAAATGGTCACTAGAAGCGGAAATGCCCTGAATATTTGGTGGATAAGAAGGATGGCAAAGTGAACAAGGGTATATTTGATATACAGGTTATTGATGTGTACCTTACTAGTGTTTATAGTAACCCCTGAGTATTTGATACTTGTTCGGTTGCTAAGATTAGTAACTCGAAACAGGAGTTACAGAATAAACAGAAACTAGTTGAGGGTGAAGTGACGATGTGTGTTGGAAGTGGTTCCAAGATTGATATGATCATCATCGTACACTCCCTATACTTTCGGGATTAGTGTTGAACCTAAATAAATGTTATTTGGCGTTTGCGTTGAGCATGAATATGATTTGATCATGTTTATTGCAATACGGTTATTCATTTAAAATCAGAGAATAATTGTTGTTCTATTTAAATGAATAAAACTTTTGATGGTCATACACCCAATGAAAATAGTTTGTTGGATCTCGATCGTAGTGATACATATATTCATAATATTGATGCCAAAAGATGCAAAGTTAATAATGATAGTGCAACTTATTTGTGGCACTGCCGTTTGGGTCATATCGGTGTAAAGCGCATGAAGCAACTCCATAAAGATGGATTTTCGGAATCACTTGGTTATGAATAATTTGATGCTTGCGAACCGTGCCTTTTAGGCAAGATGACTAAAACTCCGTTCTCCGGAACAATGGAACGAGCTACTGATTTATTGGAAATAATACATATCGATGTATGCAATCCAATGAGTATTGATGCTCGTGGCGAGTATCGTTATTTTATGACCTTCACAAGATGATTTGAGCAGATATGAGTATATCTACTTAATGAAACACAAGTCTGAAAGATTTGAAAAGTTCAAAGAATTTCAAAGTGAAGTGGAGAATCATCGTAACAAGAAAATAAAGTTTCTACAATCTGATCGTGGAGAAGAATATTTGAGTTACGAGTTTGGCCTTCATATAAAACAATGTGGAATAGTTTCACAGCTCACGCCACATGGAACACCACAACGTTATGGTGTGTCTGAACGTCATAACCGTACTTTATTGGATATAGTGCAATCTATGATGTCTCTTATCGGTTTACCACTATCATTTTGGGGTTATGCATTAGAGACAGTTGCATTCACTTTAAATAGGGCACCATCAAAAATCCGTTGAGACGACGCCTTATGAACTGTGGTTAGGCAAGAAACCAAAGTTGTCGTTTGTTAAAGTTTGGGGCTGTGTTGCTTATGTGAAAAAGTTTCAACCTGATAAGCTCGAACCTAAATCGGAGAAGTGCGTCTTCATAGAATACCCGAAGGAAACTATTGGGTACACCTTCTATCACAAATCCGAAGGCAAGTTATTTGTTGCTAAGATGGATCCTTTCTAGAGAAGGAGTTTCTCTCGAAAGAAGTGAGTGGGAGGAAAGTAGAACTTGATGAGGTAATTGTACCTTCTCCCTTATTGGAAAGTAGTTCATCACAGAAATCAGTTCCAGTGATTCCTACACCAATTAGTGAGGAAGCTAATGATGATGATCATGAAACTTCAGATCAAGTTACTACAAAACCTCGTAGGTCTTCCAGAGTAAGATCCGCACCAGAGTGGTACAGTAATCCTATTCTGGAAGTCATGTTACTTGACCATGATGAACCTATGAATTATGAGGAAGCGATGATGAGCCCAGATTCCGCAAAATGGCTAGAGGCCATGAAATCTGAGATGGGATCCATGTATGACAACAAAGTATGGACTTTGATTGACTTGCTCGATGATCAGCAAGCCATGTTAAATAAATGGATCTTCAAGAGGAAGACGGACACTGATAGTAGTGTTACTATCTACTAAGCTCGACTTGTTGCGAAAGGTTTTCGACAAGTTCAAGGTGTTGACTATAATGAGATTTTCTCAACTGTAGCGATGCTTAAGTCTGTCCGAATCATGTTAGCAATTGCCACATTTTATGAAATCTAACAAATGGATGTCAAAACTGCATTCCTTAATGGTTTTCTTAAAGAAGAGTTGTATATGATGCAACCAGAACGTTTTGTCAATCCTAACGGTGCTAACAAAATGTGCAAGCTCCAGTGATCCATCAATGGACTGGTGCAAGCATCTCAGAGTTGTAATATACGCTTTGATAAGTTGATCAAAGCATATAGTTCTATACAGACTTACGGTGAAGCCTGTATTTACAATAAAGTGAGTGGGAGCACTACCGCCTTTCTGATAAATATATGTGAGTAACATATTGTTGATCAGAAATGATGTAGAATTTTTTTGGAAAGCATAAAGGAGTATTTGAAAGGAGTTCTTTAAAAGAAAGACCTCAATAAAGCTACTTACATATTGAGCATCAAGATCTATTGAGATAGATCAAGACGCTTGATAAGTTTTTCAATAAGTACATACCTTGTCAAGATTTTGAAATAGTTCAAAATGGAACAGTCAAAGAAAGAGTTCTTGCCTGTGTTGCAAAGGTGTGAAATTGAGTAAGACTCAAATCCCGACCACAGCAGAAATTAGAAAAGAGAATGAAAGTCATTCCCTATGCCTTAGTCATAGGTTCTATAAAGTATGCTACGATATGTATCAGACCTATTGTATACCTTGCTCTGAATTTGGCTAGGGAGTACAATAGTGATCTAGGAGTAGATCACTGGACATTGGTCAAGAATATCCTTAGTGAGGACTAAGGAAATACTTCTCGATTATGCAGGTGATAAAAGAGCCCGTCGTAAAGAGTTACATCGGTGCAAGCTTCTACACCGATCCAGATGACTCTGAGTCTCAATCTGAATACATATTGAAAGTAGGAGCAATTAGCTAGAGTAGCTCCGTGCAGAACATTGTAGACATAGAATATTTGCAAAATACATACGGCTCTGAATGTAACAGACCCGTTGACTAAGCTTCTCTCATGAGCAAAACATGATCACACCTTAGTACTCTCTAGGTGTTAATCACATAGCGATGTGAACTAGATTATTGACTCTAGTAAACCCTTTGGGTGTTGATCACATGACGATGTGAACTATGGTGTTAATCATATACAGATATGAATATTGGTGTTAAATCACATGATGATGTGAACTAGATTATTGACTCTAGTGCAAGTGGGAGACTGAAGGAAATATGCCCTAGAGGCAATAATAAAGTTATTATTTATTTCCTTATATCATGATAAATGTTTATTATTCATGCTAGAATTGTATTAACCGGAAACATAATACATGTGTGAATACATAGACAAACATAGTGTCACTAGTGTGCCTCTACTTGACTAGCTCGTTTATCAAAGATGGTTATGTTTCCTAACCATAGACATGTGTTGTCATTTGATTAATGGGATCACATCATTAGGAGAATGATGTGATTGACATGACCCATTCCGTTAGCCTAGCACTTGATCGTTTAGTATATTGCTATTGCTTTCTTCATGACTTATACATGTTCCTGTAACTATGAGATTATGCAACTCCCGTTTACCGGAGGAACACTTTGGGTGCTACCAAACGTCACAACGTAACTGGGTGATTATAAAGGAGTACTACAGGTGTCTCCAAAGGTAGATGTTGGGTTGGCGTATTTCGAGATTATGTTTTGTCACTCCGATTGTCGGAGAGGTATCTCTGGGCCCTCTCAGTAATACACATCACTTAAGCCTTGCAAGCATTGTAACTAATGAGCTAGTTATGAAATGATGTATTACGGAACGAGTAAAGAGACTTGCCGGTAACGAGATTGAACTAGGTATTGGATACCGACGATCGAATCTCGGGCAAGTAACATACCGATGACAAAGGGAACAAAGTATGTTGTTATGCGGTTTGACCGATAAAGATCTTCGTAGAATATGTAGGAGCCAATATGGGCATCCAGGTTCCGCTATTGGTTATTGACCAAGAATAGTTCTAGGTCATGTCTACATAGTTCTCGAACCCATAGGGTCCGCACGCTTAAGGTTTCGATGACAGTTATATTATGAGTTTATGAGTTTTGATGTACCGAAGGAGTTCGGAGTCCCGGATGAGATCCGGGACATGACGAGGAGTCTCGAAATGGTCGAGACGTAAAGATCGATTTATTGGACGACTATATTCGGAGTTCGGAAAGGTTCCGAGTGATTCGGGTATTTTTCGGAGTACCAGAGAGTTACTGGAATTCGCCGGGGAGTATATGGGCCTTATTGGGCCATACGGGAATAGAGGAGAGAGGCCAAAAGGAAGGAGGCCTGCGCCCCCCCTCTGGTCCGAATTGGACAAGGGGCGCAGCCCCCCTTTCCTTCTTCCTCTCCCCCTCTTTCCCCTTCTCCTACTCCAACAAGGGAGGTGGAATCCTATTAGGACTAGGGAGTCCTAGTAGGACTCCACACTTGGCGCGCCCCCTCCTAGGGCCGGCCTCCTCCCCCGTTGCTCCTTTATATACGGGGGTAGGGGGGCACCCCATGACACACAAGTTGATCTACGGATCGTTCCTTAGCCGTGTGCGGTGCCCCCCTCCACCATATTCCACCTCGATCATATCGTCGCGGAGTTTAGGCAAAGCCCTGCGCTGGTAGAACATCATCATCGTCACCACACCGTCGTGCTGACGGAACTCATCCCCGAAGCTTTGCTGGATCGGAGCCCGGGGCTCGTCATCGAGCTGAACGTGTGCTGAACTCGGAGGTGCCGTACGTTCGATGCTTGGATCGGTCGGATCGTGAAGACGTACGACTACATCAACCGCGTTGTTCTAACGCTTCCGCTTACGGTCTACAAGGTATGTAGACAACACTCTCCCCTCTCGTTGCTATGCATCACCATGATCTTGCGTGTGCGTAGGAAATTTTTGAAATTACTACGTTCCCCAACAATTATTTGGTCTCTGAATTTAAATCAATAATCTATTTGAATTTGGGGTTATATTCATAATATATAATGAATATATTTCAAATGCTTTGAAATATTTTATGTACTTTTGGAATAGTCCAGAGAGGTAACATAAAATATTTCAGAATGTTTTGGCACTGTTTAAAATTCTTTTGAATTTGAAAATAGTGGCAAAATAAAATGAAAAGGAAAATAGAACAGAAAACTAAAACAGAGCAGAATCTTACCTGTTTACCTGGCCCAGGAGAGAATCGGCCCAGCCCAGCAGGAGCGCCGATGTCTTCTTCCACCTCTGCTAGTAGGCAGAGGCGTGTCGCCTGCGCGCGTACTCGTGGCCACCTCCTGCTGCCTCCCCGTCCCCATTCGAGCGCCACAGAGACGCCCAACACCCCCTGCACCTCTCCCCTCTCTCCCCTGGACCCCTTCCCTTCCTCCGCTCTCTCTGCGCGGCACCACCGAACACACCCGCCGCCGCCGACGAGCACCACCATGGCCACCGGCCCCCACACGCCTTACCAACGCGCCAAGAAGTGATACGTCCATTTTGCATCATGCTTTTATATCAATATTTATTGCATTATGGGCTGTTATTACACATTATATATCAATACTTATGGCTATTATCTCTTATTTTATAAGGTTTACCATGAAGAGGGGGGAATGCCGGCAGCTGGAATTCTGGTTGGAAAAGGAGCAAATATTGGAAACCTATTCTGCACAGCTCAAAAAATCCTGAAACTCCACGGAACTTATTTTTGGAATTAAGAAGAATTATTGAGCGGAAGAAACACCAGAGGGGGCCCACACCCTGGCCAGGAGGGTGGGGGGCGCACTCACCCCTACTAGGCGCCCCGTGTCTCCTGGGCCCCCTGGTGGCCCTCTGGTGTCATCTTCTGCTATATGAAGGCTCTTATCCTGGAAAAAAATCGTGGGCCAGCTTACGGGACGAAACTCCGCCACCATGAGGTGGAACCTTGGCGGCACCAATCTAGAGCTCCGGCAGAGCTGTTCTGCCGGGGAAACTTCCCTCCAGGAGGGAGAAATCATCACCATCGTCATCACCAATGATCCTCTCATCGGGAGGGGGTCAATCTCCATCAACATCTTCACCAACACCATCTCCTCTCAAAACCCTAGTTCATCTCTTGTATCCAATCTTGTATCAAAACCACAAATTGGTACCTGTGGGTTGCTAGTAGTGTTGATTACTCCTGGTAGTTGATGCTAATTGGTGTACTTGGTGGAAGATCATATGTTCAGATCCTTAATGCATATTATTACTCCTCTGATTATTAACATGTGTATGCTTTGTGAGTAGTTACGTTTGTTCCTGAGGACATGGGTGAAGTCTTGCTATTAGTAGTCATGTGAATTTGGTATTCTTTCGATATTTTGATGAGATGTATGTTGTCTTTCCTCTAGTGGTGTTATGTGAACATGGACTACATGACACTTCACCATTATTTGGGCCTAGAGGAAGGTCTTGGGAAGTAATAAGTAGATGACCTAGTTTATGAGTTGCTTCGTTAGGGGCTGATTTGGATCCATATGTTTAAAGCTGTGGTTAGGTTTACCTTAATACTTCTTTTGTAGTTGTGGATGCTTGCAATAGGGGTTAATCATAAGTGGGATGCTTTTCCAAGTAAGGGCAGTACCCAAGCACTGG
This sequence comes from Triticum dicoccoides, assembly GCF_002162155.2. Classification (NCBI taxonomy): domain Eukaryota; kingdom Viridiplantae; phylum Streptophyta; class Magnoliopsida; order Poales; family Poaceae; genus Triticum; species Triticum dicoccoides. The sequence goes on from NC_041389.1 coordinate 494,033,075, forward strand.
TCCACCCACATATCAAATTATCAAAGTACCGAACGCAAATCTTATGAGCGTGATGAAAACTAGCTTGACGATAATTCCCATGTGTCCTCGGGAGCTCTTTTCTCATTATAAGAAATTATCCAGGCTTATCCTTTGCTACAAAAAGGATCGGGCCACCTTGCTGCACTTTATTTAGTTTTATTGCTTGTTACTCGTTACAATTTATCTTATTACAAAACTATTTGTTACGTACAATTTCAGTGCTTGCAGAGAAAACCTTATTGAAAACCGCTTATCATTTCCTTCTGCTCCTCGTTGGGTTCGACACTCTTACTTATCAAAAGGACTACGATAGATCCCCTACACTTGTGGGTCATCAAGACTCTTTTCTGGCGCCGTTGCCGGGGAGCGTAGTGCTCTTGGTGAGTGGAACTTTGTAAGGAAACATTTATATAGTGTGCTGAAATTTTCTGTTACTTGTTACTATGGAAACTAATCCTTTGAGGGGCTTGTTCGAGGTATCTTCACCCCGACCAGAAGGGCAAAGAGTTGCTCCTAAACCTACTGAACCTATTGAAAATATTTACTTTGAGATTCCTTCGGGTATGATAGAGAAACTGCTAGCTAATCCCTTTGCAGGAGATGGAACATTGCATCCTGATTTGCACCTTATCTTTGTGGATGAAGTTTGTGGACTATTTAAGCTTGCAGGTATTCTCGATGATGTTGTCAAAAGGAAGGTCTTCCCTTTATCTTTGAAGGGAGATGCATTGATGTGGTATAGGCTCTGTGATGATACGGGATCTTGGAATTATAAACGATTGAAGTTGGAATTTCACCAGAAGTTCTATCCTATGCATCTTGTTCATCGTGATCGTAATTACATATATAATTTCTGGTCTCGCGAAGTAGAAAGCATCCCTCAAGCTTGGGGGAGTCTTAAGTCAATGTTATATTCATGCCCCAATCACGAGCTCTCCAGAGAAATGATTATTCAAAATTTTTATGCTCGTCTTTCTCCCAATGATCGCAACATGCTCGATACTTCCTGTGCTGGTTCTTATATGCTGAAGACTATTGAATTCAAATGGGACTTATTGGAAAGAATTAAACGCAACTTTGAAGATTGGGGTTCCGACGATGGTAAGGAGTCAGGAATGACACCTAAGTTTGATTGTGTTAAATCTTTTATGGATACCGATGCTTTTCATGGATTTAGCGCTAAATATGGACTTGACTCTAAGATAGTAGCTTCTTTTTTTGAATCTTTTGCTACTCATGTTGATCTCCGTAAGGAGAAGTGGTTTAAATACAATCCTCCCGTTGAAGTAAAAGTAGTTGCACCTAGTACAGTTGAAGAAAAGACTGTCACCTACAGTGATCCTATTGTTCCTACTACTTATGTTGAGAAACCTCCTTTTCCTGTTAGGATAAAGGATCATGCTAAAACTTCGACTATTGTTCGTAAGAGTTATACTAGGACTTATACACCTCCCGAGCAAATCAAAGTTGAACCTAGTATTGCTATGGTTAAAGATCTCTTGGATGATGATTTAGATGGGCATGTTATTTATTTCTGTGGTGAGACTGCTAATATTGTTAGACCAGATACTAAGATACATAGACATGTGGTAGGCATGCCTGTTATTTCTCTTAAAATAGGAGATCATTGTTATCATGGCTTATGTGATATGGGTGCTAGTGCTAGTGCAATACCCTATGCCTTATATAAAGAAATTATGCATGATATTGCACCCGCTGAAATAGAGGATATTGATGTTACTATTAAGCTTGCTAATAGGGATACCATTAAACCAGTTGGGATAGTTAGAGATGTTGAAGTCTTGTGTGGGAAGGTTAAATATCCTGCTAATTTTCTTTTTCCTGGTTCCCCACAAGATGACTTTTGTCCCATTATTTTTGGTAGACCCTTCTTGAATACAGTTAATGCTAAGATTGATTGTGAAAAGGATACTATTACAATTGGCTTAGAGGGTATGTCTCATGAGTTTAATTTTGCTAAGTTTCGTTGACAACCTTGTGATAGAGAATCACCTAGTAAGGATGAGATCATTGGTCTTACTTCTATTGCAGTGCCTCCTACTGATCCGTTAGAACAATATTTTCTAGACCATGAAAATGATATGTTTATGAAGGAAAGAAGGGAAATAGATGAAGTGTTCCTTCAACAGGAACCTATGCTGAAACACAACCTACCCGTTGAAATTCTAGGGGATCCCCCTCCACCCAAGGGTGATCCCGTGTTTGAACTCAAACCATTACCTGATAATCTTAAGTATGCTTATCTTGATGAAAAGAAAATATATCCTGTTATTATTAGTGCTAACCTTTCAGAGAAAGAAGAAGAAAGATTATTGAAAACTCTGCAGAAGCACCGTGCTGCTATTGGATATACTCTGGATGATCTTAAGGGCATTAGTCCCACGTTATGCCAACACATAATTAATTTGGAGGATGATGCCAAACCAGTTAGAGATCCTCAACGACGATTGAATCCTAAGATGAAAGAAGTGGTAAGAAAGGAGATACTAAAGCTCCTTGAGGCAGGTATAATTTATCCCGTTGCTGATAGTGATTGGGTAAGGCCTGTCCATTGTGTTCCTAAAAAGGGAGGTATTACTGTTGTTCCTAATGATAAAGATGAATTGATCCTGCAAAGAATTATTACAGGTTATAGGATGGTAATTGATTTCCGTAAATTAAATAAAGCTACTAAGAAAGATCATTACCCTTTACCTTTTATTGATAAAATGCTAGAAAGACTATCCAAACACACACATTTCTGCTTTCTAGATGGTTATTCTAGTTTCTCTCAGATACCTGTCTCAGCAAAGGATCAATCGAAAACTACTTTTACTTTGCCTTTTGGTACTTTTGCTTATAGACGTATGCCTTTTGGTTTATGTAATGCACCTGCTACCTTTCAAATATGTATGATGGCTATATTCTCTGACTTTTGTGAAAAGATTTGTGAGGTGTTCATGGATGATTTCTCCGTTTATGGATCCTCTTTTGATGATTGCTTGAGCAACCTTGATCGAGTTTTGCAGAGATGCGAAGACACAAGTCTCGTCTTGAATTGGGAAAAGTGCCACTTTATTGTTAATGAAGGCATTGTCTTGGGGCATAAGATTTTCCGAGAGAGGTATTGAAGTTGATAAAGCTAAAGTTGATGCTATTGAAAAGATGCCATGTCCCAAGGACATAAAAGGTATAAGAAGTTTCCTTGGTCATGCCGGATTTTATAGGAGGTTCGTTAAGGACTTTTCTAAAATCTCTAGGCCTCTGACTAATTTATTGCAAAAAGATATTCCTTTTGTCTTTGATGATGATTGTGTAGAAGCATTTGAAATACTTAAGAAAGCTTTGATCACTGCACCTATTGTTCAGCCACCTGATTGGAATTTACCCTTTGAAATTATGTGTGATGCTAGTGATTATGCTGTAGGTGCTGTTCTAGGGCAAAGAGTTGATAAGAAATTGAATGTTATCTAGTATGCTAGTAAGACTCTTGATACTACCCACAGAAATTATGCAACTACTGAAAAAGAGTTCTTAGCAGTTATGTTTGCTTGTGATAAGTTTAGACCTTATATTGTTGATTCCAAAGTTACTATTCACACTGATCATGCTGCTATTAAATATCTTATGGAATAGAAAGATGCTAAGCCTAGACTCATCAGATGGGATCTCTTGCTCCAAGAATTTGATTTGCATATTGTTGATAGAAAGGGAGCTGAGAACCCCGTTGCAGACAACTTGTTTAGGTTAGAGAATGTTCTTGATGACCCACTGCCTATTGATGATAGCTTTCCTAATGAACAATTAGCGGTCATTAATGCTTCTCGTACTGCTCCTTGGTATGCTGATTATGCTAATTACATTGTTGCTAAATTTATACCTCCTAGTTTCACATACCAGCAAAAGAAAAAGTTCTTTTATGATTTAAGACATTACTTCTGGGATGACCCACATCTTTATAAAGAAGGAGTAGATGGTGTTATTAGACGTTGTGTACCTGAGCATGAACAGGAACATATCCTACGCAAGTGTCACTCTGAATCCTATGGAGGACACCACGCTGGAGATAGAACTGCACATAAGGTACTGCAATCTGGTTTTTATTGGCCTACTCTCTTCAAAGATGCTCGTAAGTTTGTCTTATCTTGTGATGAATGTCAAAGAATTGGTAATATTAGTAGACATCAAGAAATACCTATGAATTATTCTCTTGTTATTGAACCATTTGATGTTTTGGGCTTTGATTATATGGGACCTTTTCCTGCCTCTAATGGTTATACACATATTTTAGTTACTGTTGATTATGTTACTAAGTGGGTAGAAGCTATTCCAACTAGTAGTGCTGATCATAACACTTCTATTAAAATGCTTAAAGAAGTTATTTTTCCGAGGTTTGAGTCCCTAGATATCTTATGACTGATGGTGGTTCACATTTTATTCATGGTGCTTTCCATAAGATGCTTGCTAAGTATGATGTTAATCATAGAATCGCATCTCCCTATCACCCGCAGTCTAGTGGTCAAGTAGAGTTGAGCAATAGAGAGCTCAAATTAATTTTGCAAAAGACTGTGAATAGATCCAGAAAGAATTGGTCCAATAAACTTGATGATGCATTATGGGCCTATAGAACTGCATACAAAAATCCTATGGGTATGTCTCCGTATAAGATGGTTTATGGAAAAGCATGTCACTTACCTCTAGAACTTGAACATAAAGCATATTGGGCTATTAAAGAGCTCAACTATGACTTCAAACTTGCTGGTGAGAAGAGGTTATTTGATATTAGCTCACTCGATGAATGGAGAACCCAAGCCTATGAGAAAGCCAAGCTATTCAAAGAAAAAGTCAAACGCTGGCATGACAAAAGGATACAAAAGCGTGATTTTAACGTAGGTGATTATGTGTTATTATTCAACTCTCGTTTAAGATTTTTTGCAGGAAAACTTCTCTCTAAATTGGAAGGTCCTTATGTTATCGAGGAGGTCTATCATTCTGGTGCCATAAAAATCAATAACTTCGAAGGCACAAGTCCGAGGGTGGTGAACGGTCAAAGAATTAAACATTACATCTCAGGTAACCTTATCAATATTGAAACTAATATTGTTGAGACCGTAACCCCAGAGGAATACATAAGGGACACTTTCCAGAATGTTCCAGACTCCGAAAAGGAATAGGTATGTGGTACGGTAAGTAAACCGACTCCAAAACAATTCTAATGGCAATTTTTATCAGTTTTGGAATATCTAAGAATTTTAGGAAGAAATAATTAATCCGGGAAGGACACGAGGCCTCCATGAGGGTGGAGGGCGCGCCCACCCTTCTTGGGCACGCCCCCTGTCTCGTGGCCACCTCGTGTGCCTCCTGGACTCCGTTTTCTTGCATGCTACATATTTTGGTCAGTAAAAATTCATTATATAAACTCCCGAAGGTTTTGACCATCGTATCACGCAAATCCTCTATTTTCATTTCGAGCTGTTTCTGTTTCAGATCTAGAGCATCATGACGTCTCTGAGTGCTCCCAAGGACAAGTTTTTCGAGAGGGTTATCAAACCATTGAGATGTGTGAGAGGGTGCTGCACATCCGCGATGTGGAGGGACCAATGCGTACTGGGAGCGTGGAGGCAAAGCTCGAAGCTGTGGAGCAGCATGTTTTCAAGTGCCAAGGGATGGTGGAGCATGGACTCAACGCCAACCAGATGATGATCACGGAGTTCACCAACAACCACAAGTTAGATGCCAAAGTCATTAGGGAGACCATCTTCAAGCTTCAAGAGAAAATCGAGCACCTCCAAGCCCAGATCTATGACCTGCAAAACCAGAACTGTGAGTATGAATATAGATTCAAGAGGATGAGTTTGGCTGCAGATTTAAGGATCTCGGAGACTCGATCATCCTTCTATGATGGTGAGCCTATGCCTTGGAAGATGGACGACAAGCCTACATCATCAACAACTCCTACTTCACCACCTCCGAGGACATAATTACATGGGTATGGTCACTCCCCTTGGCAACTGCCAAGCTTGGGGGAGGTGCCCCGGTATCGTATCACCATCACACTCCTATCTTTACCATTTTATTTAGTTCGATCCTTTTTAGTAGTATCTTGATCTAGTAGTTTTGAGTTTTGCTTTGTGACCTCTTTATGTAATCGAGTTCGTGAGCTATCTATAATAAAGATTAGTTTTGAGTCAAGGGCTTTGCTATCTTGCTATGATCTTGAGAAAGTAGAAAGAATAAAAGAGTTCATATTGATCTTATGGATAGTAATAACTTCACACATAGAAAGTATGAGGCATAAAAGTTGTTGAGAGTTGACAAACGTAGTTTTAGTCATCGTTGCAATTAATAGGAGTAATAAGGAAAGAGAGGTTTTCACATACAAATATATTATCTTGGACATCTTTTATGACTGTGAAGCACTCATTAAGTATGATATGCTAAAAGAGTTGATGTTGGACAAGGAAGACAATGTAATGGTTTATGTTTTCTCACATCTTAGTTAAACTACACTACAAGAAGTATGTCAACTTGTGACCTTGACTATTGGTCACTGAATGGTCCTTATTTTCCATTTGTGACCTTTTTGTGACCAAAAACAGATGGTCAAAAGCTAGCGGTCGTAAACTGAAATTAACAACCTTCTCTGCGAGAAGGTCGTAGACGTTTACGACCAAAATATGCCTACTATTTTGTTTTGGTCACTAGCATCCTCCCCAGGCCACGTAGGCATCCGACATGTCAATCTGATGTGGCACAAGAATCAGCCCGGTCCAATTCGGTGTTTATATGGGCCGAGCCCATTAATTCAACCCATTTGGTATATTTATTTATGTTAATTTTGGTCTGCTACATGGGCCAAGACCAACTGGTCAGCCCATCAATTTTTATGCACGTTTGACCTTTTAAGAATATATGTACAATTTTGTGCAGTCCATTTCTGGTTTACATTCGGCATTTTTATACATTCAAATATTAATTCAACCGTGGAGTTGGTCCAGTACTCTTTTCAACCCATTCACATATTCATACATATGATCCACCTTTTTGACAAATTTTGCAAATAATTCCATATTTCAGCACTAAATATGTTTACATCACATGCCATAAAGCCCTACAAAATAGTATCACTTGTTCCTATACAAAACTATCAAATGATACGTACAACAAAACACAATACAGACAATTTAGTTCAACAAAAATAGGTTTTCTTCCTCTTCCTCTTCCAGAACACACAACACACTCGTGAAAATAAAGATGCCACAACAAAAATGGAAGGATCAGCCACTAGAAGCATATTGAATACAAGGGAAACAATCAAACTAAAGAAATGAAAGACACACACTATTAAAATTTTGACAGCATGAATATTTTTTATATTACCATAACAAACAGAAATGTAATCTGATTGCACAAGACACATGGCATTATCACACACCCGGACAAGCGAAGCATTAATTTATGAGGATAAAAAAAACAAAGCATTCACGCTAATGATTAACTTATAAGCCCAGCCACCCTCAATCCTCAATACAACACTAAGTTTTACTACTCCTGGCAACATAATACACTACAGTCCAGAGGCACCTCAATTCGACCACCGACCTCGGAGCATAACAGAATCACGACGTCCATTTGCATCAGGGCTGAATTTGACTGCGAAAATTGGTTATTAAGTAGTATACTCATGTGGTGAATTTTATGGAATACTTAATCTACTCTGCATCTACCAAAAGCAAATCTCCTTGAATAGGTTCTGATGCCAAACAATCCAAAGGCATCTAACTGAAAAAGGCAAAAGAATGGTGCTTCTGCTGCAGTGAATTGAAACCCAAAGCACCCCCAAACCGTAGCAGACTAAACTAGCTAGCTCTAGGAGAACTAAAACGCTAGCTGCAAGCAAGGAATGGAGGAATGGATGGTCACCATTATTGAAGTTGATGCTTCAGGAGCCCGCCGGCATGGTGGTTCAGGTGGTCAAGGAAGAAGAGGAGCATTACTGCATAATCATCATGAAACAATAGTGATTGAGTAAATCATAAAGCAGAATAACAAAATAATAATTAATTTCGTCAATGATCATGTCGCGACACCACGCTGGCCACCTTTGTACAAAAATTTAGGCTTTGCACAAGTCTACACAACTACTGATCTTTTCTACAAAGGAAGTTGTGCACAGCACCAGTTCTCTGTGGTTAGCTGAAGACATTCCTCCAGCAGCTTATGCATGTAATGCTCAAGTTACTCGTTATCTGATGTGAGCCATCTAAATGTTTGAAACAAGTTTAGCTTGCTGAGCTCAAAAGTATGGAACTGAAATGCAGAGACATATGCAATATGTTTTTTCCTTTCTCTTTTGTGAGGACATATGCTGTCAAAATATACAGTATACGAGGAACTCGACCAAATTCACAAAAATGATTTGTTCCAGATGATTTATATATCGCAAATAAGACATGAAGGCGCATGTGTTTTCCCTGGTAAGAGCAGCACGCATTCCTCAACATAAAAATAGGACTCCACACATGCACATGAAGGCCTGCAGTACAAGGGGGTTCGGAGGAGGTGGGAATCATACCTAGCAGTAGCGTGGCCGGACTCTACCCACCAGCAGCAGTAGGCCTGGCCTGGCCTTGAGGTCTGGCGCGTCCACATGAGGGGCGACGGTATGAGTACCCCTCCTGATTCCTCAGCCGCCTTGTTAGGGCTTCGGGGTGGCAAGCCAGGCCATCCCTTGTCGCTGGGTGTCGTCGTCCACAGCCAGCTCTAGCCACTCCATGGCACCGGGGCAGCGGATGAAGCGGCCATCGCGTCCATGGCCCACCGCATCAAATGAATGATGACCGACTCCTAGAAAAACCAGAGAATGAATGAATGAATGTGAAAGGCATAACAGCATCATTAGTACAACAAGCTGCATTATCCTACTATAACTAGTACAACAAGATGCAGGTTGGCATAGTTAATGAAGAAATATTATTCATTATCCTACTACAACTTGTTCAACAATGTATGTAGTAACACCAGCCACATTACACCTAAAGAATTATTATTCATTCAAGAGACTAAAACTTATACATACATGCCCAAATTCTGGTGCCCACATGCCTCAATGTAGTAAACAATAAGCATGATACATAGTAAAATTTTGACACAACCAGAACTGATCAGTCACTCCTTCAATGACCCACACTAACTTTTTTTACACAACCAGGCAACCAAATCCAATACAGGCAGACTAGACTGACTAAGAAATTAACCGCTCCAAAAAGGGGCAAGCCACACAACACTTACAGAATTAGTAGTAATCTGTTGGTAGTGACCCAGTTGCCATAGGAGTTCGAGCTTGGAATTGCAGGCTTCCAATTCACGATCCTACCTTGAGAACGGCAAGACAAGATACACTACAAAGCAACCTGTTGTCTTTGGAAATCAGACATCACCTTTGCTAGGGAGACGTTGAGCCACTGACACCGTGATCATCTGTTCACCAGCGAAACCTAGGTGAAAGAAAACCTAGCAAGAGAAAGCAATCAGTAACCTAGGTGTGGAGAGGGTAGAGCTGCAGCTGGAGTAGGTACCGCGGGAGGGAGAGAGGGAGATAATAAGTTACCGGATCCGAAGCTCCTGGTGCTCCTCGGTGCCATCATTGCCGAGGACGAGTGGATCCAGAGGTGTTGCTGTCGGAGAGGAGGGGATCCAGTGGTGGCCTTGTCGGAGAGGCGAGGATCCACCAGCGGAGAGGAGCTGATCCGGCGGCGGCCTTGTCATGGAGGAGGATCTCACACGCGCCGCCACCACCGCCGAGGATGTTCATCTCAGCCGTGCGCAACGAAGAGGTCCATCCCCACCACTAAAACCCTAGAGGGAGGAAGTGATGCGGGCGACCACATGAGGCGGGGTAAAGCAAATCGACGCAGTGGTGAAGAAAGAGCACAGTGAGAGGAAGCTGTGGGTAGGCTTGGCGACGCTGGAGGATGCCGGAATCAAGCGGGATCCCTAGGTGGTTGTGGCAGAGAGGAGTGGTGCATGGGAGAGGGAGAGACGAGCAAAAGAGGGGTCGCCTGAGGTGGGAGGAGAGAGAGATGGATGGGTGGTGGCTTTGCCTAAGGTGGGAGGAGAGGGATAGGCCACCGGCCGGCAAGGTTTGGATGGGTGGCGGCGGCGATGTGGGAGATGAGGGGAGGGATGGGATCGGGGAGAGGAGGGGGATGAGGCGGAGGACTGGATCGGGACGGGGTGGCAGCGGCGAGGAGATGGGGGATCTGAGTTAGGGTTTGGGCTGCGGGTGGCATCTCCTTTTCATTTTTTTTTCTTTTTTTCTGTAGATAGATGGATGGATGGATGGATGGATGTGGGATGGATGGATGGATGGGCGCCATGTCATCGATCCGTGGGAAGAGTTTTGATTGGTTTGGAAAAACCAGTGATTTAAGTAGTTTCAAAGTACTAAAAATACATTGATTTTCTGAAGTAGCTATAAAAAACATATTGCAAAAGGGCATCACACAAATTTTCACTAGAGTTAGACCACATTTTATGGATAAGGACCAATTTGTATGCATTTCCGATCTTTCTAGCTATTTTTAATCATTTTCCGAGTGCCCGAAATGAGGTTTTTTTGTGAAGGAACTACCAAATAAATGTTGTAAAATTGGACCAAATAAATTTTATAAAATAGTAGTCCATGTTTAATGCACAATTGACACAATGGTTGGGTGTCAAAAGCCTTGATCCACCTCTAGTGAAAAAGGCAAATTTCCACCGATTCAGTGGAAAGTGGGTCAAATTTGAACTGCACCTGCCTCATAGTTTGCTCTTCATTTTTTCCAAAAATCATTTCTAGATACATAACTATCTATTTAATCAGAGAAACACAAAAAAAATTCCAAGATTCAACCACTATCTAGGAACGGTCATGCCCGCCGGTTTGACCGCATTTTGAAACGGGCATAAAAAATTAAAAAAAAATCAAAAAATTGGAAAAACTTCGCATTATGCCGTCATATGTGACCAAGTTTCCAGGAAAAATAATAAATTGTAATACGGCAATTATTTTAAAAAAGTGTTCTCAGAAATGAGCTACCATGCATGAAGATTCATGGTTTTCAAGCCAAATGATCAATCTTATGGCCACATTCATGGCATAGTTTGTTCAAATGATCTCATATTGTGAACAATGGTGCATCTTGGAATTCCAAACAATGTTGCCTAAGGGAGTTTTCATTTTCTTTGCATGGAAAATTCATTTTCCATTTTTCGAGTGCCCAAAATGAGGTTTTTTTGTGAATGAACTACCAAATAATTATTACAAAAATGGACCAAATCAATTTTATAAAATACTAGGCCATGTTTAATGCACAATTGACAAAATGGTTGGGTGTAAAAAAGTTTTGATCCACCTGTGGTGAAAAAGACAATTCCCGCCGATTCGGGAGGAAGCGGGTCAAATTTGAACTGCAGCTGGCTCATAGTTTGCTCTTTATTTTTTCCAAAAATCATTTATAGGTACATAAGTATCTGTTTTATCATAGAAACACCAAAAGTTTTCCAAGATTCAACCACTAGCTAGGAATGGTCAAGCCCGCCGTTTTGACCGCATTTTGAAACGAGCATAATTTTTAAAAAAAAATCAAAAAATTGGAAAACCTTCGCACTGTGTCATTATATGTGACCAAGTTTTGAGGAAAAATAATAAACTTGTAATACAGAAATTATTTTAAAAAAGTGTCCTAAAAAGTGAGCTATCATGCGTGAAGATTCATGGCTTTCAAGCCAAATGATCAATGTTATGGCCACATTCATGGCATAGTTTGTTAAAATGATCTCATATTGTGCACAAGGTTGCATCTTGGAATTCCAAACAATGTTGCCTAAGGGAGTTTTCATTTTATTTGCATGGAAAATTCATTTTCCATTTTTCAAGTGCACGAAATGAGGTTTTTTAGTGAAGGAACTACCAAATAAATGTTGTAAAACTGGACCAAATCAATTTTATAAAATACTAGGCCATGTTTAATGCACAATTGACACAATTGTTGGGTGTCAAAAGCCTTGATCCACCAGTGGTGAAAAAGCCAAATTTCCGCCAATTCAGTAGGAAGTGGGTCAAATTTGAACTGCACCTGCCTCATAGTTTGCTCTTTATTTTTTCCAAAAATCATTTCTAGATACATAACTATCTATTTAATTAGAGAAACACAAAAAAAATTCCAAGATTCAACCACTATCTAGGAACGGTCATGCCCGCCGTTTTGACCGCATTTTGAAACGGGCATAAAAATTCAAAAAAAATCAAAAAATTGGAAAAACTTCGCATTGTGCCGTCATATGTGACCAAGTTTCCAGGAAAAATAATAAACTTGTAATACGACAATTATTTTTAAAAAGTGTTCTCAGAAATGAGCTACCATGCATGAAGATTCATGGCTTTCAAGCCAAATGATCAATCTTATGGCCACATTCATGGCATAGTTTGTTCAAATGATCTCATATTGTGCACAATGGTGCATCTTGGAATTCCAAACAATGTTGCCTAAGGGAGTTTTCATTTTCTTTGCATGAAAAATTCATTTTCCATTTTTCGAGTGCCCAAAATGAGGTTTTTTTTGTGAATGAACTACCAAATAATTATTACAAAAATGGACCAAATCAATTTTATAAAATACTAGGCCATGTTTAATGCACAATTGACAAAATGGTTGGGTGTAAAAAAGTTTTGATCCACCTGTGGTGAAAAAGACAAATTCCCGTCGATTCGGGAGGAAGCGGGTCAAATTTTAACTGCAGCCGCCTCATAGTTTGCTCTTTATTTTTTCCAAAAATCATTTATAGGTACATAAGTATCTGTTTTATCATAGAAACACCAAAAGTTTTCCAAGATTCAACCACTAGCTAGGAATGGTCAAGCCCGCCGTTTTGACCGCATTTTGAAACGAGCATAATTTAAAAAAAAAAATAAAAAAATTGGAAAACCTTCGCATTGTGTCATTATATGTGACCAAGTTTTGAGGAAAAATAATAAACTTGTAATACAGAAATTATTTTAAAAAAGTGTCCTAAAAAGTGAGCTATCATGCGTGAAGATTCATGGCTTTCAAGCCAAATGATCAATCTTATGGCCACATTCATGGCATAGTTTTTTAAAATGATCTCATATTGTGCACAAGGTTGCATCTTGGAATTCCAAACAATGTTGCCTAAGGGAGTTTTCATTTTATTTGCACGGAAAATTCATTTTTCCATTTTTCAAGTGCACGAAATGAGGTTTTTTAGTGAAGGAACTACCAAATAAATGTTGTAAAACTGGACCAAATCAATTTTATAAAATACTAGGCCATGTTTAATGCACAATTGACACAATTGTTGGGTGTCAAAAGCCTTGATCCACCTGTGGTGAAAAAGGAAAATTTCCGCCGATTCAGTAGGAAGTGGGTCAAATTTGAACTGCACCTGCCTCATAGTTTGCTCTTTATTTTTTCCAAAAATCATTTCTAGATACATAACTATCTATTTAACCAGGGAAACACAAAAAAAAATTCCAAGATTCAATCACTATCTAGGAACGGTCATGCCCGCCGTTTTGACCGCATTTTGAAACGGGCATAAAAAATTCAAAAAAAATCAAAAAATTGGAAAAACTTCGCATTGTGCCGTCATATGTGACCAAGTTTCCAGGAAAAATAATAAACTTGTAATACGGCAATTATTTTTAAAAAGTGTTCTCAGAAATGAGCTACCATGCATGAAGATTCATGGCTTTCAAGCCAAATGATCAATCTTATGGCCACATTCATGGCATAGTTTGTTCAAATGATCTCATATTGTGCACAATGGTGCATCTTGGAATTCCAAACAATGTTGCCTAAGGGAGTTTTCATTTTCTTTGCATGGAAAATTCATTTTCCATTTTTTGAGTGCCCGAAATGAGGTTTTTTTGTGAAGGAACTACCAAATAATTATTGCAAAAATGGACCAAATCAAATTTATAAAATACTAGGCCATGTTTAATGCACAATTGACAACATGGTTGGGTGTAAAAAAGTTTTGATCCACCTTTGGTGAAAAAGACAAATTCCCGCCGATTTAGGAGGAAGCGTGTCAAATTTGAACTGCAGCTGCCTCGTAGTTTGCTCTTTATTTTTTCCAAAAATCATTCATAGGTACATAAGTATCTATTTTATCATAGAAACACCAAAAGTTTTCCAAGATTCAACCACTAGCTAGGAACGGTCAAGCCCGCCGTTTTGACCGTATTTTGAAACGTGCATAATTTTTTTAAAAAAAATAAAAAAATTGGAAAACCTTCGCATTGTGTCATTATATGTGACCAAGTTTTGAGGAAAAATAATAAACTTGTAATATGGAAATTATTTTAAAAAAGTGTCGTAAAAAATGAGCTATCATGCGTGAAGATTCATGGCTTTCAAGCCAAATGATCAATCTTATGGCCACATTCATGGTATAGTTTGTTCAAATGATCTCATATTGTGCACAAGGGTGCATCTTGGAATTCCAAACAATGTTGCCTAAGGGAGTTTTCATTTTATTTGCACGGAAAATTCATTTTCCATTTTTCAAGTGCACGAAATGAGGTTTTTTTGTGAAGGAACTACCAAATAATTGTTGCAAAAATGGACCAAATCAATTTTATAAAATACTAGGCCATGTTTAATGCACAATTGACAAAATGGTTAGGTGTAAAATGTTTTGATCCACCTCTGGTGAAAAAGACAAATTCCCGCCGATTCAACATGAAGCGGGTCAAATTTGAACTGCAGCTGCCTCATAGTTTGCTATTTATTTTTTCCAAAAATCATTTCTAGTTACAGAAGTACCTATTTAATCATAAATACATGGTTTGGTGGTGATACGTCGAGGTTTGGATGGTGGCCGAGGGCCCCAACTCTAGAGCGCATAAACTCGCATGCCCGCCGTGTGGTCACCGCGTGACCGTGGCGTTGCCATGTGTTCTGGGCGGCTTAGGCATGTCTAGTGGGTTGGGCACTCCCCAGGTAGGTGCTAGGAAGAAAATCACAACATAAGATTCTCACGAGGAGACCGATCGATGCTCAAACATGAATAAGCAGCCAAGTGTTTGATTAGCGGTACAAAAAATGCACATGGCTAATGGGCGTGAGTTTTGGCTGAGGATGATCAGTTACTAAGAAGACCGTGTTTACAAATTTTCAGCTCAAAAGGAGGAGCCTAGGTGGTACTTGCTTTGCAAAGTGCCACACTGGACATAAATACGAATGTTGAAGCTGGGCTCAAAATAATGAATGGATTGAGCTGGCATTTGGTGGAGGGTGGTTATTTGGGCATAGGAAAGCACTGTAGAAAATGGATACCATTTGGACATGCCAAAGTGGTACTTCCTTCACAAAGTGTTTTTCTGAACAGAATAGGAAAATGAATATTTTTGAATTATTTTTGAACTAGGCAAGGAAGGTTTTTTACATATTTGACGAAGATATGACCCAAAGAATTTATGAGATTTTTTTGGGAATTTTGGGAATGACAGAAATATAGGTTGCTTCACAACCTAGGGCAAAAACTGCCACATGGACATGACACATAGGCAAAACTGATGAGGTGGCACCTAGTCATAGCAACCCACCACAATTTACAAGGTTATGACCATCTATATTGGTCATGATCAGCTAGAAATAAGGTAGCGGACCAGTGCTATCTGCTTTATGACCATTTCATGTAAGGAAATTACGACCTTTCTAACCAAAATGGTTGTTATAGTTTAGGGTTTGGAGCCTCCCGAACAGCTTTTGACCAATCGGTCTGAAATGGTCATAGATCTATGACCAATTCTTCCAGGGTCACTGACAGAAGGTCACTAGTTGACATATTTCTTGTAGTGGTATATTGTCACTGACCTTCCAAACATGTTGAGCTTGCCTTTCCCCCTCATGCTAGCCAAATTCCTTGCACCAAGTAGAGATACTACTTGTGCTTCCAAATATGCTTCAACCCAGTTTTTCCATGAGAGTCCATCATACCTACCTATGGATTGAGTAAGATCCTTCAAGTAAGTTGTCATGTTGCAGGCAATAAAAATTGCTATAAATATGTATGACTTATTAGTGCAGAGAAAATAAGCTTTATACGATCTTGTTGTGGAAGCAATAAAAGCGACGGACTGCATAATAAAGGTCCACATACAAGTGGCAATATAAAGTGACGTTCTTTTGCATTAATATTTTATGCATCCAACCCTAAAGCACATGACAACCTCTGCTTCCCTCTGTGAAGGGCCTATCGTTTACTTTATGTTTTTACTTTATGCTTGAGTCAAGGTGATCTTCAGCTTTCCCTTTTTCATTTTATCCTTTGGCAAGCTCCTCATGTTTGAAAGATTTTGATATATATATATATATATATATCCAATTGGATGTAAGTTAGCATGAACTATTATTGTTGACATCACCTAAAGGTGAATACGTTGGGAGGTGTCGGTGTCAAAACCGGCGGATCTCGGGTAGGGGGTCCCGAACTGTGCGTCTAGGCGGATGGTAACAGGAGACAAGGGACACGATGTTTTTACCCAGGTTTGGGCCCTCTCGATGGAGGTAAAACCCTACTCCTGCTTGATTAATATTGATGATACGGGTAGTACAAGAGTTGATCTACCATGAGATTAGAGAGGCTAAACCCTAGAAGCTAGCCTATGGTATGATTGTTGTTCGTCCTACGGACTAAAACTCTCCGGTTTATGTAGACACCGGAGAGGGCTACGGTTACACAGAGTCGGTTACAATGGGAGGAGATCTTCATATCGTATCGCCAAGCTTGCCTTCCACGCCAAGGAAAGTCCCATTCGGACACAGGACGAAGTCTTCAATCTCGTATCTTCATAGTCCGGGAGTCCAGCCATCCGCACACCCCCTAATCGAGGACTCCCTCAGTAGCCCCTGAACTAGGCTTCAATGATGACGAGTCCAGCGTGCAAATTGTCTTCGGCCTTGCAAGGCGGGTTCCTCCTCCGAATACTTCATAGAAGATGTTGAACACAAGGATAGTGTCCGGCTCTGCAAAATAAGTTCCACATTCCACCGTAGAGAGAATAATATCTATACCAATCTAATCTGCTGACGTATTCCACAGCGTGACATCACACCACGGCCAAGCCTTTATTCGAATCATTTTACTGTTCCACCTCAGCGTGTTTAGCGAGGCGGTTTCCTTGGCACGTCTTGTCAAAGCAGAGATCGTGTCCCCTTATTCCGGGATTCTCATCAATACGGGCGTGGGTAACCCAACCGCGCCATTAACCACGGCGCTTGGGAGATAAGCGAGTTTTATTAGGCTGGTGGGAGCTGGTAGTTTTGGCCGCCCATATAAGGGGATAAGGATCTACCCTTTCCATTTACGCCTTCTTCCTCCTTTGCTTATCCGTCCCTGCGCACTCGAGCTCCAACGTCCAAGTCCGCACTTCCCACCTCAACCTTCTCCAATCATGTCCGAAGAGGGAGGTAGATGGATGGCCTCCTCCGTCACTGAGGGGCAAATCAAAAAGTTGAGGAAGGCCGGATACTTATCTGACGACATCGCGCACCAGCTTCCAGATGAGGGGCAACTCATCCCCACCCCTAGGCCCCATTAGAGGGTTGTATTTCTCCCCCATTTCCTCCGCGGACTAGGCTTTCCTCTCCACCCGTTTGTCCGGGGGCTCATGTTCTACTACGGCCTAGATTTCCATGATCTGGCCCCGAACTCCATCCTCAATATCTCGGCGTTCATCGCCGTGTGCAAGGCCTTCCTCCGCATCCAGCCTCACTTTGGCCTATGGCTGAAGATCTTCAGCGTCAAGCCGAAGGTCGTGGGTGGCCGCTAAGCGGAGTGCGGAGGCGCCATGGTGGGCAAAATAGCGAACGTTACATGGCTAGAGGGCGCCTTCGTAGAGACCATCAAAGGGTGGCAATCGGGGTGGTTCTATATCACCGAGCCGCATGACCCTGAATGGGCAGCGGCCCCCGAATTCCGATCTGGCATCCCCACACGACTCACATCTTGGAAAGAGATGGGCCTGTTGTGGGGTAATTCGGCAGAAGTGACCGGACTTCAAACCTGCATCAAAGACCTGATCGACAGGAAGGTTAAACTTGTCACCGTAGTCCAGGTCATGCTCTTCCGCCGGATTCTCCCGTGTCAACGACGGGCTTTCAAGTTGTGGGAGTTCGACCCGGCCCAACACCAGACTCTGTCCCGGCTCTTCGACACAAAGCACGAGGATGCCTGGAAGGTGCTATTCAAGAGGTCCGAGGTCTCCCCTCCCGTCACCGAGGATCGCGGATTCTGCGCCAAGCGCCAAGCCAGCGCGGTGAGCTTAATTCTCACATTACGGGGTATTTGTTTTCCATAGATTTAATTCTATGCGGGATCTAAACCCCCATCCCTTTAACAGGACTGACAGAAGAAGGCCGGACAAATCAACTGTCCGGCTCCTTTGCCCGAAGACCCAGCGCACGCTCGCTTGACGAAGCTGCTGGTTCCGGCACCTCACGTGGTGCCGGAGAAGAAGGCCAAGAAGAAGGCCACGGGGACTCGAAAGAGTTCCCGGCGCCTGTTGGTGTCAGATTCATCGCCTGACAACCCCGAAGCACGCTCCGCCTCTGAGGACGAGGAGGAGGAAGAAGAAGAAGCCTCTCCCCCTCCAACGGGGGGAGGAAAGAAAAGGAAGGCCGCCCCAACTGGGGAGGCCGGAGGGTCCAAGAAGGGGAGAACCCTCCTGCCGGACTACACCTCCGATGCCGAAGACGGCGGGGAGGAATGGGCATCCAGGGTCAAGCCCCTGGCAAATTCGTAAGCATCCGGATATCCAGATAACTTATGGCGCTCCTCTATTATTTGGTATTTTTTGACGCCGAATTTGATCATGCAGTCCGCCCAAGGCTCAGCTCGACGATTCGACGAGCGGCTCCTTGGATTCGTCGGATGTGAATAGTGCTTCACTTCCGACGGCCTCCTCCCCTCTCCCTACGGACGACGCCGAGGTGGAGTCCCGAAAGGGACTAAACCAGGAGGAGGTGGTCCTGGAGGCGCCGCAAGGCGACCTCCCGGACTCCAGGCCCAAAGGGGGTAAAGCCTCGGAGGGATCCAAGTCCGGCTCTGGGTCGGACACTGCTCCGGAACCATCAACGGTTCCAGAGACCGGTAGGCAGCGCCTTCACAAGAAGGGCACGCCTACTACGCCGGCGGCCTCCGTCCAGCCGGAGGCACCGGACGATTTGCTGGAGGTGCTTAATGGCGCTTCCATCGACGAGGAACACCGCACTGTTATGAGTGCGGTGATTCAGAAGGTTCAGTCCGCCAAGAGCGGGCTGACGGAAGCCTGTACAAGTCTGTTAACAGGCTTTGAGGTATGTATTCAAAACATATAAAAATGTTACCGCATAGACAGTAGCCCCTGATGCTCAGTTTGGTGTTCGGAAAGAAAAGCCGAGCTGAGGATCTAAAAAGATATACGCAGGAGTCTAACATAAATATGTCAATATGGGAATGCAGGCTGCGCTGCTGACCTCTGCCGCACTGACTGCAGAGGTCAATGCATTGAAGGAGAGCCTCGAGCGGTCCGAGAACGAGCTCGGCCGTGCCAAGAAGCAGCTCGAGGACAAGGAGGGTATGTAATACCGCATGTAAATGTATATAGAAATACTTGGTTGCAAATAATGACACGACCAACATAAATGTTGCAGGGGCCACGACCGAGGTGGCGACCCTGAAGGAAGTGGTGTCCAAGGCCGAAAACAGTGCAGCCTTGGAGCGCACCGAGCAAGAGAAGCAGGAGGCGCGGGTGGCGGAGGTGCGGCAAGAGCTCCATGCTCTCGTGGAAAAACACGAGAGTTTGGAGCGTGACTCGAAGACTCGAGAGTCCGAGCTTGCCTTGGCTCTTGAGAGAGCCAAAACCGCTTAGGCCGAAGCCCAGAAGGCCCTCCAGGAGATCGAGGCGATGAAGAAGATAGCGGAGGGTAAGGCTTTCTTTATGCAAAGCAAGAATATAAAAGTAAATTATGTGTTACTTACCCGAATCTGGAGCTCTCCAGGAGTGTTCGCCGATCTGCCCAGTAGTGTGTCTGATGCTGCCGCGTTCTACCGAGCCGAGGAGGGGAGCTCGACGGAAAAGGTGTTCTGGTCTCAATATGCTGAGGCCGGACATCCGGTGCCCCTGAGCGACCAGCTGAAGCAGCTGGTTGAACTCCACAAGGTGGCCGAACAGGCCATGAAGGGCCTCATAGTTCGGCTATGGCCTAGAGAAGCCATGCGTGGGAGCTACTTCGGTCTGGTGCGGCGGTTGGTGGATGCGTGTCCATGGATTGAGGTCATCAAGCGCTCCGTCTGTATCGAAGGTGCCCGTCGGACCCTTGCCCGTGCTAAAGTGCACTGGGGCAAGCTGGACGCTGAGAAGCTTTTGACAGACGCGCCACCGCCGGTCAAGGAGTATCGTACGCCCGAGATGTATTATAAGGGCGTCCTGAAAGGTGCCCGCCTTATAGTGGGCGAATGCTCCAAAGATGTAATTTTTGAGTAGACTCGCATCTGTTATCCTGTACGCTAAAAACTTTGTTCATATGCGTTAAGCAATGCTTGTTAATTTAAAATATTACCTTCTGTGCGGCCGTTTATCAAATCTGAGAGATGCAAGTCATCAGCTTCTACCCCCATGCCACGAATGCTGGGGTGTTCGGGATAAACCTGAGCGCTCTTGTTCCCATTCTTGGGTCCATCTAGGGAGGCGCTCAGCACAACGAACCAGGCCATCAGACTTATAATGCTTTATCACTCTCACTTAGCCATATAATTCTATAATTTTAAATTTCGGCGAAGCCCGTAGTATTCGGAAGACCGAGTTCGGGGCGCTATCCACGCCTAGGCCGGATAAGTCCGGCTCCTCGCTCTAAGCGGCATAAGTCTTTAAGGACTCGAAAAACCTTGCGAATAGTGACCGGTCTCTCACACTATCATGACGGTCAGTTTTAGATTTCTCTACTGAGGTGTTAACCCAGCTCAACTGGGACACAATTGCAGTAGTTCTCCCAGCGCTACCTTAGCCAACATTGCGGAACGTAAGGTACCAAAATATGGGAGCCGGGCAAACCCAACTATTGACCCAAGACATGATTCGGAGCCGATGCATATAGTGCTATAAGTTCGGGGTGCCGCACTCGTGAGAGTGTTCGGTCTTCTCACACCATGTTATGGGGTGCTTAAGCCCCTGGTGTATTGGCCGTACCAAAGTGTACGGTTGCATAATGTCATGACTGAACATATTTGTATAAAAAATAGATGAATACAATAATAGATAAGAGCTATGTATTGTTTATTAAAAAGGGCTGCTGTGAAAGCAGAACGATACAAATAGTGCGATAAAAAGAGATGGGATTATTTGACATATCCCCCTCCAGAGGCAAGCTGCGGGACTTTAAGTAAAACATGTATTAAGCTCGTTACAGAGACCACCTGGACATTTGACGCGGCTTGTTCTCTCCCTGGCTATTGCATCGTGTGTTCGGCGAGTGTATCGCCGGATAGGCCTTCCGAATAGTTGGGTCCTGAAAGTATATAAAAAAAGAAACGACAGAATAGGGAGCCCCTAGGTGCGGTTGAGCCACATTCTGGGCGTGCCGTGGTTGTGCCCCTCCCCTTATGCCCATGGTATTTCCAAAGCGTAATTATGTACACGTGGTACCAATATCGCCATCTGGCGAGGGCTGGGGTTGGGGCCGCACTGCTATGCTTGCTCGGAACATGCCAGCCGGTGTTGTTGCAGGTTACTTCGGGCGCGCTTGACATTGTCCGGACATTTAACACCCGGATTGGAGAATTGCCTTGAGAGGCTACTCTGTACTTCCGCCGCCAGGGCCTCCGTGTGCTCCTCCTTTCGGAGAGAGCGTTCGGTGTTTCCATTGACCGTGATGACTCCGCGAGGGCCTGGCATATGCGTAGTGCGGCACTGCATTGAATTTTGCAAATGCGGTTCGTCCGTGCAGGGCGTGATAGCCACTGCGGAATGGGACTATGTCGAAGATTAACTCTTCACTTTGGAAATTATCCGGGGATCCGAAGACCACTTCGAGTGTAACCCAGCCTGTACAGCTGGCTTCTACACCTGGTATGACGCCTTTAAAGGTTGTCTTTGTGGGTTTAATCCTTGACGGATCTATGCCCATTTTTCGCACTGTATCCTGATAAAGCAGGTTCAGGCTGCTGCCGCCGTCCATGAGGACTCTAGTGAGGTGAAGTCCGTCAATGATTGGGTCTAGGACCAATGCGGCGAATCCGCCGTGACAGATGCTAGTGGGGTGGTCCCTTCGATCAAAAGTGATCGGGCAGGAGGACCATGGTTTGAACTTTGGGGCGACTGGCTCCAATGCATAGACGTCCTTGAGAGCACGCTTCCGCTCCCTTTTAGGGGGTTGCGTATATCATGTTCACCGTCCGCACTTGCGGGGGGAAGCCCTTCTGTTCTCTGTTGTTCGGCGGCTGGGGCTCCTCCTCGTCATCGCTATGCAGCCCCTTGTCTCTGGTTTTGGCACTTAACTTGCCTGCCTGCTTGAACACCCAACAATCCCTATTGGTGTGGTTGGCTGGTTGTTCGGGGGTGCCATGTATCTGGCACGAGCGATTGAGTATCCGGTCTAAACTGGATGGGCCCGGAGGGTTTCTTTTGAATGGCTTCTTCCGCTGACCGGGTTTAGAGCCTCTGAATCCGGCATTGACTGCCGTATCCTCAGTATTGTCGCTGTTAATGCGACACTTGTGCTTGTTGCGACGTGACCTGCCATTGTTGTCCTTGGTATCCGGATTGCCAGGGCTCTTGGTTATGTTATTGCTACGAGCTAGCCAACTGTCTTCTCCCACGCAAAAGCGGGTCATGAGTGTTGTGAGGGCTGCCATAGATTTCGGCTTTTCCTGTCCTAGGTGCCGGGCAAGCCATTCGTCTCGGATGTTGTGGCTAAAGGCTGCAAGGGCCTCGGCGTCCGGACAGTCGACTATTTGATTTTTCTTGGTTAGGAACCGTGTCCAGAATTGTCTGGCCGATTCCTCTGGCTGCTGGATTATGTGGCTTAGGTCATCGGCATTTGGTGGTCGCACATAAGTGCCCTGGAAGTTGTCAAGGAATGCGGATTCCAGGTCCTCCCAGCAACTAATTGACTCTGCTGGCAGGCTGTTAAGCCAATGCCGAGCTGGTCCTTTAAGCTTGAGCGGGAGGTATTTGATGGCGTGTAGATCATCACCACGGGCCATGTGGATATGAAGGAGATAATCCTCGATCCATACCGCGGGATCTGTTGTGCCATCGTATGATTCAATGTTTACGGGTTTAAAACCCTCGGGGATTTCATGATCCATTACTACGTATGTGAAGCATAGTGGGTGTGCGGCGCCCCTGTACTAGGCTATATCGCGACGTAGCTTGGATGAGCTTTGTCTGTTGTATTCGGCCTGGCCGTATTTATCATATCCGGCGTGACGGTTATCGTCACGTGATGTGGTGCGCCCACGTGATCCGTAGATCGATCTTGTTTGCCTTGCCTTATCCTCCAATATGTCTCGCAGGTCTGTTGCGTTTCCCCGTGCTCTGGTATTCGTAGAGCGGCGCCGGGGTGCAGCTTGGATTGAGGGCCGAAGGGCCTCTCTGTCGCGGCCGCGGGGTGGCCGATCGGGCGCATCGTACGCTGGTGATGTAGGTTTAGTTGCTTCCTCCTCTAGTTGGGGTAGCAGCCTGCACTTTGGGTAACTCTTGGAGGGGCTTTCGAGTTTATATTCCTCGGCCGCCAGCACTTCAGTCCATCTGTCGGCTAGCAAGTCTTGGTCATCTCTAAGCTGCTGCTGTTTTTTCTTGAGGCTGCTCGCCGTGGCCATAAGCCTGCGTTTGAAACACTCTTGTTCGACGGGATCCTCTGGCACGACGAATTCATCGTCGTCGAGGCTTGCCTCGTCTTCGGAGGGAGGCATATAATTGTCATCCTTGACCTCTCTGTCTGCCGCTCTCTCATGAGGGTTAGCTCCTTCGTCCTCCTGCGCTGAATCCTGCTGGAGGGGGTTGTCTTCGACACTTTCCGGGGTATTGTTGTCTCCGGTGCCGGATTCGCCGTTCTTGCTTTGGTGGGATTTATAGTGGCGCCACTGACGTCGGCGCTTGGGTTGCTTCTTGGAGGGGTCGTCCTCCAGTTTTTCATCACCATCCCCTGCTTTGGGGGTGTCCACCATGTATATGTCATATGACGAGGTGGCCTTCCAGTGCCCTATAGGTGCTGGTTCTTGGTCGTCTCCTTCATTGGCGTCCATGCCGTCGATATCTTCGGAGTCAAAGTCGAGCATGTCGGTTAGATCGTCGACAGTGGCTACAAAGTGGGTGGTGGGTGGGTTTCGAATTTCTTCGTCGTCTGCATCCCAACCCTGCTGACCATAGTCCAGCCAGGGCTCTCCTGACAAAGAGAGAGACATTAGTGAATTCAGGATATCGCCAAAGGGCAAGCGCTGAAAGATGTCCGCGGCGGTGAACTCCATGATCGGAGCCCAATCGGGTTCGATTGGAAGGGGTGTGGAAGATTCAGAGTCCGGAACGGAGCCCGACACCTTGGAGTCACGGGCCTTGCAAAGGACTAGGCTGGTATTCGACTCTATCGCCGTAGGGATTGCGGCTCCTGGGGTGGCGTCCAACCGACCGTCCCCGACTGGCGAAGTCGGCTCCGAGCTAATGGTCAGAGCGGACACCTGAGCGGCGCTCGGGGCGCTGTCCGGCGGCAGAGCTAGATTATGCCCATCGTGACAGTGCGGCGCGCTCGGCTGTGGCTCGAACCCGTCGAAGATCAAGTCCCCGCGGATGTCGGCCATGTAGTTTAGGCTTCCAAATCTGACCTGATGGCCAGGGGCATAGCTTTCGATCTGCTCCAGATGGCCAAGTGAATAGGCCCGCAGTGCGAAGCCGCCGAATACGAAGATCTATCCGGGGAGAAAAGTCTCACCCTAGACCACGTCGTGGTTGACGATCGAAGAAGCCATCGGGCCTAAGGGTGACAACACAGAGGAACTCTCAATGAAAGCACTAACGTCGGTGTCAAAACCGGCAGATCTCGGGTAGGGGGTCCCGAACTATGCGTCTAGGCGGATGGTAACAGGAGACAAGGGACACGATGTTTTTACCCAGGTTCGGGCCCTCTCGATGGAGGTAAAACCCTACTCCTGCTTGATTAATATTGATGATATGGGTAGTACAAGGGTTGATCTACCATGAGATCAGAGAGGCTAAACCCTAGAAGCTAGCCTATGGTATGATTGTTGTTCGTCCTACGGACTAAAACTCTCCGGTTTATATAGACACCGGAGAGGGCTAGGGTAACACAGAGTTGGTTACAATGGGAGGAGATCTTCATATCGTATCGCCAAGCTTGCCTTCCACGCCAAGGAAAGTCCCATCCTGACACAGGGCGAAGTCTTCAATCTCGTATCTTCATAGTCCGGGAGTCCGGCCAAAGGTCATAGTTCGGTCATCCGGACACCCCCTAATCCAGGACTCCCTCAGGAGGCAATACAAGAAGCCCCTATCTTTCTCAGTGTCCGGCTGAAACTCCATTACCACAAGTATTGCGTGAGTGTTAGCAATTGTAGAAGACTACATGATAGTTGAGTATGTGGACTCGCTGAAAAGCTCTATTCTTGACTCTTTATGATGTTATGATAAATTGCAATTGCTTCAATGACTGAGATTATAGTTTGTTAGTTCCCAATGAAGTTTCTGAACCATACCTGACATTGTGAATTGATTGTTACTTAAGTACAAGAAATCATATGATAAAATCTATTTATGTTGCTGTTATAAGAATGATCATGATGCCCTCATGTTTGTATTTTATTTTTATCGACACCTCTATCTCTAAACATGTGGACACATTTTTCGATATCGGCTTCCGCTTGAGGACAAGCGAGGTCTAAGCTTGGGGGAGTTGATGCATCCATTTTGCATCATGCTTTTATATCAATATTTATTGCATTATGGGCTGTTATTACACATTATATATCAATACTTATGGCTATTCTCTCTTATTTTATAAGGTTTACCATGAAGAGGAGGAATGCCGGCAGCTGGAATTCTGGCTGGAAAGGAGCAAATATTGGAAACCTATTCTGCACAGCTCGAAAAATCCTGAAACTCCATGGAACTTATTCTTGGAATTAATAAGAATTATTGAGTGGAAGAAACACCAGAGGGGGCCCACACCCTAGCTAGGAGGGTGGGGGGCGCGCCCACCCCTACTGGGCGCGCCCCTGTCTCCTGGGCCCCCTGGTGGCCCTCCGGTGTCCATCTTCTGCTATATGAAGGCTTTTACCCTGCAAAAAATAGTGGGCAAGCTTACGGGACGAAACTCCACGACGAGGCGGAACCTTGGCGGAACCAATCTAGAGCTCCGCCAGAGTTGTTCTGCCGGTGAAACTTCCCTCCGGGAGGGGGAAATCATCCCCATCATCATCACCAATGATCCTCTCATCAGGAGGGGGTCAATCTCCATCAAGATCTTCACCAGCACCATCTCCTTTCAAAACCCTAGTTCATCACTTGTATCAAAACCACAAATTGGTACCTGTGGGTTGCTAGTAGTGTTGATTACTCCTTGTAGTTGATGCTAATTGGTTTACTTGGTGGAAGATCATATGTTCAGATCCTTAATGCATATTATTAATCCTCTGATTATGAACATGAATATACTTTGTGAGTAGTTACCTTTGTTCCTGAGGACATGGGTGAAGT
Organism: Triticum dicoccoides; assembly: GCF_002162155.2. Classification (NCBI taxonomy): domain Eukaryota; kingdom Viridiplantae; phylum Streptophyta; class Magnoliopsida; order Poales; family Poaceae; genus Triticum; species Triticum dicoccoides. The sequence goes on from NC_041389.1 coordinate 494,059,857, forward strand.
CTTTCTATTAGTAGTCATGTTAATTTGGTATTCGTATGATATTTTGATGAGATGTATGTTGTCTTTCCTCTAGTGGTGTTATGTGTACGTCGACTACATGACACTTCACCATTATTTGGGCCTTGAGGAAGGCATTAGGAAGTAATAAGTAGATGATGGGTTGCTAGAGTGACAGAAGCTTAAACCCTAGTTTATGTGTTGCTTCGTTAGGGGCTGATTTGGATCCATATGTTTAATGTTGTGGTTAGATTTACCTTAATACTTCTTTTGTAGTTGCGGATGCATGCAATAGGGGTTAATCATAAGTGGGATGCTTGTCCAAGTAAGGGCAGTACCCAAGCACCGGTCCACCCACATATCAAATTATCAAAGTACCGAACGCGAATCATATGAGCGTGATGAAAACTAGCTTGACGATAATTCCCATGTGTCCTCGGGAGCTCTTTTCTCATTATAAGAAATTGTCCAGGCTTATCCTTTGATACAAAAAGGATTGGGCCACCTTGCTGCACTTTATTTACTTTCATTGGTTGTTACTCGTTACAATTTATCTTATTACAAAACTATCTGTTACCTACAATTTCAGTGGTTGCAGAGAAAACCTTACTAAAAACCTCTTATCATTTCCTTCTGCTCCTCATTGGGTTCGATACTCTTACTTATCAAAAGGACTACGATAGATCCCCTACACTTGTGGGTTATCAAGAAGCTCCGCCAGTTCGTCCTCGACCCCTTCACCGAGCCAAGCCCCGTCGGAAGCCTCGAACACCCTCACCAACCCCGTCTTCAACCTTCGGCTGCGGAGATAGCCCCAGCCGTGCCGACCGCTCTGGGTCGTCCCCGAGCTCGCCGTCTCACTCATTCGAACCGCCGTGAGCCCCTTCCTCTTTTACCCTCGCTCCAGTGCTTTTTCTCTCGCTGTAGCCGCTGCTTCGTTGACGACCAAATCACACCGCCGCCTGAGCTCCTCGCTGACGTGGCCATGTCCACTGGAGCTCGAAACCGAGTGTGCCACCGCGCTCAGTGCATCACCACGGGGCCGTAGCAAGCACCCGTTGCTCCTGCCGTGCCCTGCGACATTGAAATGTTCGACGTCCGAACGCCGGCCGCCGCGCGAGTGGTCACCGCGCCGTTCTGGGTCGTCTTCGACGACTCCACTTGCACCAAACGGCGCAGACGAGCCCCCTCGTCCCATAGAGGGCCTCGGCCATCCATTTGGACACCCGAAGGCCATTTCCACACCCCTCCTCCGCGTCTGAAGACGCCGGCGTCGAGCCGCCGTCCTGTTTGGGCCATTTGACCGGGGGTTTGACCACCCCGGGTCACTAACATGTGGGCCCAGCTGATAACCCACAAGTGTAGGGGATCGCAACAGCTTTCGAGGGTGAAGTACAAACCAAATTTATTGATTCGACACAAGGGGATCCAAAGAATATTCTTGAGTATTAGCAGTTGAGTTGTCAATTCAACCACACCTGGATAACTTAGTATCTGCAGCAAAGTATTTAGTAGTAAAGTAGTATGATAGTAATCGTAACGGTGGTAAAAGGTAAAGATAGTAATAGCAATATTTTTGGTATTTTGTAGTAGTTGTAACAGTAGCAACGGAAAAGTAAATAAGCGAAGAACAATATGTGAAAAGCTCGTAGGCAATAGATCAGTGATGGATTATTATGCCAGATGCGATTCCTCATGTAATAGCTATAACATAGGGCGACACAGAACTAGCTCCAGTTCATCAATGTAATGTAGGCATGTATTCCGTAAATAGTCATACGTGCTTATGGAAAAGAACTTGCATGACATCTTTTGTCCTACCCTCCCGTGGCAGCGGGGTCCTAGCGGAAACTAAAGGGATATTAAGGCCTCCTTTTAATAGAGAACCGGACCAAAGCATTAACACATAGTGAATACATGAACTCCTCAAACTACGGTCATCACCGAGAAGTATCCCGATTATTGTCACTTCGGGGTTGTCGGATCATAACACATAATAGGTGACTATAGACTTGCAAGATAGGATCAAGAACACGCAGATATTCATGAAAACAAAATAGGTTCAGATCTAAAATCATGACACTCGGGCCCTAGTGACAAGGATTAAGCATAGCAAAGTCATAGCAACATCAATCTCAGAACATAGTGGATACTAGGGATCAAACCATAACAAAACTAACTTGATTACATGGTAAATCTCATCCAACCCATCACCGTCCAGCAAGCCTACGATGGAATTACTCACTAACGGCGGTGAGCATCATGAAATTAGTGATGGAGGATGGTTGATGACGGCGACAGCGACGAATCCCCCTCTCCGGAGCCCCGAACGGACTCCAGATCAGCCCTCCCGAGAGAGATTAGGGCTTGGCGGTGGCTCCGTGTCGTAAAACGCGATGAAACTTTCTCTCTGATTTTTTTCTCTATGAGACAGAATATATGGAGTTGGAGTTGAGGTCGGTGGAGGTCCAGGGGGCCCACGAGATAGGGGGCGTGCCCTATGGGGGTGGGGGGTGGGGGTGGGGTCGCCCCCTGTCTCGTGGACAGGCCCTGGGCCCCCTGGTGTATTTCTTTCGCCCAGAAATTCTTATTAATTCCAAAAAGTGTCTCTGTGGATTTTCAGGACATTCCGAGAACTTTTCTTTTCTACATATAAAACAACATCATGGCAGTTCTCCTGAAAACAACGGCAGTCCGGGTTAGTTTCATTCAAATCATGTAAGTTAGAGTCCAAAACAAGGGCAAAAGTGTTTGGAAAAGTAGATACGTTGGAGACGTATCAACTCCCCCAAGCTTAAACCTTTGCTTGTCCTCAAGCAATTCAGTTGATAAACTGAAAGTGATAAAGAAAAACTTTTACAAACTCTGTTTGCTCTTGTTGTTGTAAACATGAAAAGCCAACATTCAAGTTTCAGCAAATATTATGAACTAACCATACTCACAATAACACTTGGGTCTCACAATTACTCATATCAATAGCATAATCAGCTAGCGAGCCATAATAATAAAACTCAGATGACAACACTTTCTCAAAACAATCATAACATGATATAACAAAATGGTATCTCGCTAGCCCTTACTGAGACTGCAAAACATAAATGCAGAGCACCTTTAAAGATCAAGGACTGACTAAACATTGTAATTCATGGTAAAAGAGATCCAGTCAAGTCATACCCAATAGAAACTAATAGAAATGAATGCAAATGACAGTGTGCTCTCCAGCGGGTGCTTTTAATAAGAAGGGTGATGACTCAACATAAAAGTAAATAGATAGGCCCTTCACAGAGGGAAGCAGGGATTTGTAGAGGTGCCAGAGCTCGATTTTAAAATAGAGATTGAATAACATTTTGAGCGGCATACTTTCACTGTCAACGCAACAACTATGAGATGGCTGTATCTTCCATACTACATGCATTATAGGCAGTTCCCAAACATAATGGTAAAGGTTTATACTCCCCCAACCACCAACAAGCATCAATCCATGGCTTGCTCGAAACAACGAGTGCCTCCAACTAACAATAGCCCTGGGGGAGTTTTGTTTAATTATTTCAATTTGCTTTGATCTTTTTGGATCATGGGACTGGGCATCCCGGTTACCGGCCCTTTCTCGTGAATGAGGAGCAGAGTCCACTCCTCGTGAGAATAACCCACCTAGCATGGAAGATATAGGCAGCCCTAGTTGTAACATGAGCTGCTCGAGCATACAAAATAGAATTTCATTTGAAGGTTTGAAGTTTGGCACATACAAATTTACTTGGAACAGTAGGTAAATACCACATATAGGAAGGTATAGTGGACTCACATGGAACAACATTGGGGTTTAAGGAGTTTGGATGCACAAGTAGTATTCCCGCTTAGTACAGGTGAAGGCTAGCAAAAGACTGGTAAGCGACCAACTGAGAGAGCGACAACAGTCATGAACATGCATTAAAATTAATTCACACCGAATACAAGCATGAGTAGGTAATCCACCATGAACATAAATATCATGAAGGCTATGTTGATTTGTTTCAACTACATGCGTGGACATGTGCCAAGTCGAGTCACTCAATTCATTCAAAGGAGGATACCATCCAATCATACCACATCATAATCATTCTAATAGCATGTTGGCACGCAAGGTAAACAATTATAACTCAAAGCTAATCAAGCATGGCACAAGGAACTATAATCTCTAAATTTCATTGCAAATATGTTTACTTCATAATAAGCTTACTCAGAAACGATGAACTCATCATATTTACAAAAACAAGAGAGGTCGAGTTCATACCAGCTTTTCTCATCCCAATAAGTCCATCATATATCGTCATTATTGCCTTTCACTTGCACGAACGAACAATGTGTATAATAATAAGAGTGTACATGCATTGGACTAAGCTGGAATCTGCAAGCATTCAACTCAAAAGAGAAGACAAATAAAATGGGCTCTAAATTAAATAAAAAATCATGCATATTAGAGCCACTAAGCATTTTCAATATGGTCTTCTCGACCCCCAAAGGAAAGAAAGGAAAATAAAACTATTTACACGGGAAAGCTCCCAACAAGTAAGAAGAAGAACTAGAAATCTTTTTGGGTTTTCATTTTAATTTCTACTACAAGCATGAAAACTAAACTAACTAATTTTTTTGGTTTTTCTCAAGGTTTATCAAGCACTCAAGAAGAAAACTAGAAAAAGGAATTTAAACTAGCATGGATAATACAATGAAAGCGCATGAGCACCGACGACTAGTGTGTGAACATGAATGTAAAGTCGGTGAGAAATACGTACTCCCCCAAGATTAGGCTTTTGGCCTAAGTTGGTATAATACCAAGGACCACCGCTACTCTCCCTTGTGTAATGAGGGGTGTAATCAGGATACCACTGGCTAGTCATCTCCGGATCCCACTGGACAGATGATGCACGATAAGGGTCGAGTTCAAGTTCTGGCTCTAGAGTAAAAGCTTGAGCTCGATGATTGTTCACCGCTTCCGGTGTGACGAGAAAATTTTCTGCAAGCAAATCAAACAACACAGGCGCAGGCAAAATAATAATCTCAATATGTTTCTTACTGAATCTAAGTTTATACAAGAGCATCCTATCTTTGTTGTCAACAATAAGCTTGTGTGCTACCATGCTCTTGTAATCTAAAATGTGGGGAGGCAATATTGTCTCCTCTTCCTCATGGTGCCTAATGGGTATCAGAAAATGCCTAGCAAGACGTGCAACATAGATACCTCCAAATATGGGGCCTTTTGTACGATTCAGGGCTAGCCGTTTAGCAACGACGACTCCCATACTAAAAGTATTGTCTCCAAGCAAAGCATGTTGAAGAATGATAATATCGGGAATGCTCAAGTTTCCACTATTTCCACGACCAATCAAGCATCTACTAGAAAATATGGCAAAGTAGCGTAAAACAGGAAAGTGTATGCTAGAGACTTTTGCCTCGGAACCCTTCTTTGGCTCCTCTACAACGATAGTATTAACAAAGCCATACACATCGTTATGATGGGGTTCCTCTAATTCTCCCACATAAGGTATCCTACATACCGAGCAAAAATGACGCAAAGAAATTTCTTTGAACTCATCATATAAATGAAATGATACTGCAGGCAGTGACTTCTTAGGATAAAAATAAAAGTTTTGCATGAAAGTATTAGTGAGTAAGAGATACTGATCGATTTGGTCGTTGATGAAACCGGCGAGGCCTGCATTCTCGATTAAAGCATAAAAGTCTTCATGAATTCCAGCCTCTTTCAAGAAATCCTCGCATGGCCATTCACACGACCGTACTTCCGCTAAGCGAGGAAGATTATACTTGGCTTTTTCCTTCTCTTTGGCTTGTTTTTCCTGGGAGCTTTGGCTAGAAGAGCCCCTCAAAAGTTTCCTCAACATTTTTCTAAAAATTTCTGAAATTTTAGTAACTTCAAAATAAAAGTGCATAAAACTAAACAAGATTGATAGCAACTACTCCTACAAGTGCCTAGAGCCTATATCATGCAATAGAATTACTTGGAACCTCATAAATTTAACATGCAAGCTCAAGAACATGGTCACCAAGGCAACAAGGATTTGCAATGAATAAAGAACTAGAACAAAAACTAATTGGACCAATGGAGGAGTCACATACCAAGCAACAATCTCCCAAAGCAGTTTTGTGAATGGAGTTTTGAGCTAAGAGATCAAAAATCGCAGCAAAATGAGCTAGAACTCGTGCTTGAGCTGGATGGGGATTTTTTTGGGTAGAAGATGGAGTGTGTGGGTGCTGGCATAAGTGGAGGGCAGCCACCAGGGGCCCAGGAGACAGGGGGCGCGCCCTATAGGGGGGGGGCGCCCTCCACTCTCGTGGCCTGGTGCTTGCCCCTCCTGCAGTGATTTCAGTGCCTAAAATCCTCAAATTTTCCAGAAAAAATCATACTAAATTTGCAGGGCATTGGGAGCACTTTTATTTTTGGACTATTTTTTAATGCACGGATAAATCAGAAAACAGACGGATAATACTATTTTTGCTTTATTTATTCTAAATAACAGAAAGTAAAAAGAGGGTACAGAAGGTTGTGCCTTCTAGTTTCATCCATCTCATGATCATCAAAATGAACCCACTAACAAGGTTGATCAAGTCTTGTTAACAAACTCATTCCGAATAGCACGAAACCGGAGAAATTTCGAATAACACTAAGTTATCTCAACGGGGATATGAAAATCCCCAACAATAAGGATATCATACTTTTTCTTGACAGTAGGGAGAGGAAATTCAAAACCTCCAAAAATAATAGTTGGAACTTTTTCAATAGAATTGATGCTATGAACTAGAGATTGTTTCCTCGGAAAGTGTACCGTATGCACATTTCCATTAACATGAAAAGTGACATTGCCTTTGTTGCAATCAATAATAGCCCCTGCAGTGTTCAAAAAAGGTCTACCAAGGATAATAGACATACTATCGTCCTCGGGAATATCAAGAATAACAAAGTCCATTAAGATGGTGACATTTGCAACCACAACAGGCACATCCTCACAAATACCGACAGGTATACCAGTTGATTTATCAGCCATTTGCAAAGATATTTCAGTAGGTGTCAACTTATTCAATTCAAGTCTACGATATAAAGAAAGAAGCATAACACTGTTGGCTTGGGAAGATCGGACATGGTGGATGATGATGATTGATCTCTGTCCCCAGCGGAGTCGCCAAAAAGTGTGTTGACACACGAACACGTCACATGTACCATCGACGCTGGGGGTGATGCACCGCAGCTCACGTCGAAGGAGACCCGACCGACAGCGTGATACGCAAGACAGTCGGCGGGCGCTTTTGCAGACCCGAAACCCCGCGCACCCGGGAGGGACCCCGTCAGGGATTGCGGCAGCTATGGGCTGCCCTAGGTCGACTCGCTCATCCCTAGAGCCTCAGGATTCACAGCACTCAAACACGAAGAACGAGAGAGAAAAACGATGGAGAGATAAAACATAGATAGGAAAAACTAGTATATTGCTTTGTTCGATTGTGTGTTGTTCAATCGGCCATCATCCCCAACATATATAAGAGGCGGCTGGACTTCCCGTACAAGAAAAAGATTCATCTAGGCTTTCCTTACAAGAAAATTGCATCAATTCACGTCCAAAACCCTAGTCAAATTCGGACTAGTTTTATCCGAACTTTCCAAAACTGTTCAGTTTAAACTGACTGTACCTTGCTGGTCCTTTTTGTGATGGCATAAAACCTCGGATGGAAACGAGTCCAAAAGCAATCTTGACCGTTTCGACGAGACGAACATCTTTCATGTTGAATGTTTTTTCATTCGAGGTCATCCCGAGGGTCAAATCGCTTGTGCAAAACAGCAAATTATTCACGCATCTCATCAGACACACCCACATATGTGTCTGGTTCCGGGCGTCATATTTTGCTCGCTGGAGGGTCTCATTGTGCGGGCTCTAACTTTTGCATACGACCTTGGATTGCGACGATCTTTATAGCAAAATCGATCGTTTCGACGAGATGAAGACAACTCGTGTAGATAAATCTTCCATACGAGGCCGTCTTGGGGGCTTAATCAGCCGAACAGTTTTCTGAATACAAAATCCAGTACTTTGAGCACAACTTCGGCCTTAGAGATGAGGTCGGATGGCTATGACTTAAACATCAAAGTTGTTCCTCTCGGCGATGTGAAACTTTCCATGCTGAAAACCCTCTGACTCGAAGCCATCTCATTTTCTTTTTATATCATGCCAAAATCTGGTGTCAACACATGCCCCCTTGTTTTCGGCCAAGCTTGCACGCCAAAAAATAATATGCACGGAGTTTGTTCTAAAGACGATGTCAACACTCCATCTGCCATTTATTTTTCTTAGGGCGATAATTATGTATCGGCCATTGCCTATTTAGGCTTCTTGCCACACACTCGGGTGATATTTCTTCAAGTACTTGCCATTGAGAGCTCGAGGTAACAATGCCCCTTGTACAGATTCCACCAAATATGAGTTTCCGGGAACTATTCTTGTAATCCTAAAAGGACCTTCCCAACTTGGAGACCACTTCCCGAATTTTTTATCTCTTGAACCAATCGGCAGAATCACTTTCCAGACGAGATCACCAACTTGAAAATTCTTCAACTTAACTTTCTTATTGTAAGCTCTTGCCACCCTCAACTTGTCTTTCTCTATGGCCCTCAAAGCAGCCAAACGTTTATCGGCAACTTCGTCAATGTTTTCCACCATTAAGTTATAAAAGTCTACTGCCGATAAATCATTTTTCTTGGCAATTCTCAAAGCATTCAAATTTGTTTCCACCGGTAAAACAGCCTCTTGACCATATACTAGCTCATATGGAGTCACCTTCGTAGCACCATGCCTTGAGATCCTATGTGCCCACAAAGCCTCAGACAACAACTCATGCCATCTCCTTGGATTATCCTCAATCTTCTTCTTGATGAGTTTGATTAAAATTTTATTGCTAGACTCAGCTTGTCCATTGGCTTGGGCATAATATGGAGAGGAATTGAGCAACTTTATGTTGTAAGATTCGGCAAATTCTCTGACTTGGTGTGACATAAAAGATGAGCCTTTATCTGTAGTCAACGTTTGAGGAATGCCGAATCTATGAATGATGTTCTCGGTTATGAATTTAATTACCTCTGCATGTGTCATGTTCGTGAGAGGTACTGCTTCAGACCATTTAGTGAAATAATCGGTTGCCACCAATACGAACCGATGCCCCTTTGAGGAAGACAGATGAATTTGTCCAATAAAGTCTAAACCCCATCCTCTGAAAGGCCACGGCTTAATAATGGGATGTAACATAGCAGCAGGAGACAACTGAATATCACCAAATTTTTGACAAGCTTCACACCCTTTGTAATATCTGAAGCAATCATTAATCATAGTCGGTCAATAAAATCCAGCACGTCGTAGCAACCATTTCATCTTGGGAGCCGACTAATGAGTTCCACAAATACCTTCATGGACATCCCCCATAGCAACTCTCGCTTGGTCTTCGTCCAAGCACTTTAGAAGAACATCATCAACCGTTCGGCGATAGAGACCATCATCTCTCATTGTGTATTTAAAAGCCATACGCCGAACAACCCTATCCACCCTTCTACTAGGATCACACAAATAATCAACAATAGGTTTCCTCCAGTCTTGATTTCCTCCTGCATTGAATATTTCATTAGTGGCCTAAATGGTGGGCTCCGGTTCGGCCTCCCCCTATGTTGGCAAGACTACACATCGGCCTTTCAGAAATAATAAACATGCCACGATCAACATGATAGCCGAATGCTTGCTGTGCTAACTCATTTGCTTTCCAATTGTCATGTCTAGATATATGAGCAATGCTAAAATAATCCAAAGTAGAAATTATATCTAGACATTTATCAAGATAACAATTAAGTGATTCGTCAAAGAATTGAAAGACTTTGGATATTTGTTGCACTACTAATAACGAATCACCATAAGCCTCAATATGTGTAACACCTATAGCAAGTAACATCTTTAGGCCGAATAACAATGCTTAATATTCGGCTTGATTGTTTGTAGAAAAATATTCTAAGCGACATGAGGCTTCAAAAATAGCACCATGAGGAGATATGTAAACAATACCAACACCTTGGCCATTGCCACAAACTGAACCATAAAAATATAATCTCCACGGTACTAATGAGACAAGGTTTATATCTATGTCATGCTTGTCATCAATCCGATGTTCAACAATAAAATTAGCAACAAGTTGGCCTTCCATAGATTTTAGAGATTCATAAGCCAAATCATATTCAATCAAAGCATAAGCCCACTTGCCAATTCTACCACTAAGAATTGGCCTATGCAGCATGTATTTAATGACATCGGTTTGACAAGCTACTATACAAGCACTCGGCACTAAATAATGTCTCAATTTTGTGCAAGCATAATATAAGCATATACATAGTTTCTCAATAAATGTATACCTTGTCTCGGCGTCCAGTAAGCATTTGCTCAAATATGTAATAGCATGCTCTTTTCCCTTGGTTTCTTGAGTCAAAATAGCACCAATAACTCCTTCCTCTGCTGCAATGTAAAGCCTGAAAGGTTCCCTATGCTTGGGTGCTTTCATCACCGGAGGAATGCACAAATAATTCTTGATCATATCAAATGCTTCTTGTTGTTTTCCCCCCAAGTGAAATCATCATCATTCTTTAACCGAAGGATAGGAGTAAATGCGTCAACCTTCCCTGACAGATTAGCTATAAACCTCCTAAAGTAATTGACCTTGCCAAGGAACTTTTGCATATCTCTCTTGGATGTTGGAGCCTCCACTTTCTGTATGGCCTCTATCTTTTTGGGATCAATTTCTATGCCATCTTCATGGATAATGAAACCCAAAAACTTACCAGCTGACACACCGAATGCACACCTCAAAGGATTCATCTTTAGTCCATACTTTTTCATTCTTTCAAAAGATAAACGTAAATCGGCCAAGTGAGACTCAAAAGCATCCGATTTGACAACAATATCATCAATATAAACTTCAAGTATGACACCGAGTAAATCATGAAAAATCAAATTCATAGCCCTTTGATATGTGGCGCCAGCATTTTTTAATCCGAATGTCATCACTGTCCACTCGAATAAACCAAGAAAACCAGGGCAACGAAAAGCTGTCTTGGACATGTCCTCTTCGGCCATAAAAATTTGATTGTATCCGGCATTACCATCTAGAAAGCTAATAACCTTATGTCCAGAAGCATCATTAATAAGCATATCGGCTATTGGGATGGGATACTCATCTTTGGGTGTAGCCCTATTCAAATCTCCGAAGTCAATGCACACCCTCAACTTGCCGGATCCTTTCTTCTCCACTGGGACAATGTTAGAAATCCACTCGGCATACCTGCAAGGTCTGATAAAATTAGCTTTAAGCAAACGACCGATCTCTTCCTTGATCCGGTCATACGTTTTTGGATTAAACTTTCCGGCCGATTGCTTGTATGGTCTAAAACTGGCCTTTATAGGTAACCGATGCTCCACTAGCTCTCGGCTTAAACCTGGCATCTCATGATATTCCCATGCAAAACAGCAAACATACTCTTTCAAAAGCTCGATCAACTTAGCTTTATGATCGGCTCTTAAATTTTTGTTTACAAATGTCGGCCTAGAAATAGAACCATCTCCTATATCTATCTCTTCTAATGGATCTGCCGATGTAAAACCTTGTCCTAATTTATCCATATCATCTAACTCTTCTATGGACTCATACATATCGTTCTCATTAGACCGATATTCTACAAGTCACTTTTGTAACCACTCTGAGTTAGGATCCATTTAAACATATCATACCTTGGAGCCGATTGCATTCAGTTGGCTTTAAAGAAACGGGCACGAAACCATTCTTGGTCGCGCTGAGAAAATTGAAATCTGAAAAGTCACGTCCCGTCAAGCAAGTAGCATTTGGGTGTTGGCAATCCACTGATGCCTCAGCCAAAGCAACACAGGCCGAGTTATCCGCATGAATGACTTCCACTTCATCATCAACCCACTGGATCAAAAACTGGTGCATAGTGGATGGCACACACTGGTTTGCATGAACCCAATCACGACCTAGTATGACGTTGTAGTTGCCTTGCACCTCAGCGACAAAGAATGCGGTCGCCAAAGTTTTACTTCCCACCGTGAGCTCCACATACATCACACCTTTGGCTTCAGTTTTCTCCTTGCCTTCAAACCCATTGAGCACCATGTTGGTCTTTATCAACTCTTCATCATGCAGCCCCAATTTTTTGAAGACCGAATACGGCATAAGATTCACCACAACACCACCATCAACAAGCATCCGAGTGAGCGGTGACCCATTGATATGACCTCTGATATATAATGGTTTCATATGCGTTACTGGGTCTTTTGGCTTCTCGAATATTGCGTTTTTAGGCCAAAATCCAGCTGAGCCACCTCCCCTTCCTCATCTATAGCACGAAACTCAGCAGGTAAGTAATATACCATGTTGATATCCATACCTTCATGATCCGGCGTAGACTCATAGTCCAACGTATCATCCTCTTCTTCAAGTGCATCCACCGATTCTGAAATCTGTCCAAGTGAAGGAGAAGTAAGAAGTGTCGCAGACGATGCAATAGCTGTCTCATCGTCCTCCTTTGGTCGCGCAGGTGCTGCCGTGGTAGGTGTAGAAGCCACTGCATCTTGTACTTGTTTAGGCCTCCACACTTCTTTTGTAGGCACCATGGGCTGAGTGTCATTGAACAACTTATCCCTTTGCTTCTCGGCCTCTTGTTCTGTCATCTTTTGACTCCTTAACCTCTGTAGTTTCCTCTTTTGTGTCTTTGTTAGCCCTGGAGGGCACCACTTTGGCTGAGTGTATTTAGGATCTCTCGTCTTTACTTGGCTGGTGCTTGCTTCATGGTCATTAGTCGAGTGCTTTAGCGCGATAGCAAGTATCGGCTCAATCGGATTGCTATGCATAATCGGCTACTGTATGGTGAATGTTTTGGTGCCCAAGATGAGTGAATCGGCATTGATTTTTCCCTTGCCTTTGCTTGACTCGACCGCTGCAGCACTTGGCGACTTAACACGCCATTCTTTCTTGCCGACCCTTTTTTCATTATCTTGCATTGGCTGATTGACACCATCATTCAAACGGCCTCGTGCGGGATAAGAAAGTCTCTCATGAACGGGCCTCCTTGGTTCTGCCAACCCGGATGAAAAGCATAAGGGGCCATTGGGGGCTGCCACCATCCTCCATTGAAACCTCCCATGTAGTATGGCGCATAGGGGAGTGGCGGCATCCATGGTCCCGGCGCCCACGACCCATATGGCCTCGCATGATGCTGAAGTTCTTCCCGAGGAGGTGACCTTGAGCGCTTCGAATTTGATGGCTGATTAGAGCTAGAACTGGCCACATGATTGGCATACTTGGACAACAACATATCTAAAGTTGGCTTGATTTTCTTGCGCTGCACTTTAGCTTCATTCGTCTTCCACTTACCAACTTCTGGACTCTTGGGCTTAACAAATCTGACATGAGCGTTCTTTTGCACTTGTGGTTGCCCCCCATGTGTCGGATTCTTGATGGTGATCTTGATTATCTCCTTGCCACCGGGTTGCTTATCAAGCACAACCCGTCTTCCCAAGATCTTGTTGTCCTCCTTGTCTTTCCTGGGCTCACCAACAATAACATTAGCTTTATTAGCAGATTCGGCTACCTCCGGCCGAATGAGTAGCTTCTTCCCCTCCAAATCCATGGTATTCATGGGAAAAGGCTGTTTATCAACTTGCATCTCAGAAAAGTTCAATCATCCATCATTGATGGCCGATTGTATCTGTCGTCGAAAAACATTGCAATCGTTTGTAGCATGAGAAAAAGAATTATGATACTTGCAATAAGCGCGCCGTTTCAGCTCTTCAAACGGCGGTAAAGTATGAGATATTCTAATAATCTTAGCCTGCAGCAAAGCATCAAATATTCTATCACACTTAGCAATGTTAAACTTCATCTCTTCATCACGATTCTTATGAATCGGTTCTAGATCATTGCAAGTAAATGGTTTGGCTTTAGATGGCCAAACAAATTCAGTAGCAAAAACATCACCCTCATCGTCCGAGTGATCACTATCATATTCGACCATATTCATCTTTGGACGATCGGTTTTATATCTATGCACTTCTTTGAGATCTTTGCTTCGGCTTTCCTGAGCCAAAGCCCTTTGTAAGACTTGGTTGATATTTAAGAACTCATAGCCTTCTAGCTTTTCTCTAATGGGAGTTCTCAAACCACTCAACACTAGGTGCGCCAAGTCCCTTTCGGTTATCACCAAACTAAAACACCGGTTTTTTTGTTTCTCTGAATCTCTTGACGTAATCAGAGACCAATTCATCATGCTTCTGTTTAACCGATGTTAGATGTGACAACTTGAGTTCATTGTCGCTGCTATAAAAGTGATCATGAAATTTCTGCTCTAGCTGCGACCAAACTCGAATGGAACCATGTGGTAAAGAAGAAAACCATGAATATGCAGTACCAGTTAATGATAAAGGAAATAAACGCACTTTCAATTCATTCAATGAGCCTGCCTCACCCAATTGTGCTAGATATTGACTAACATGTTCCCATGTGGTTTTTGTGCCTTCTCCATTAAACTTAACAAAATCTGGAATTTTATATCCTGGAGGGCACTGGATGGCATCAAAGTATTCGGGGTATGGCTTTTGGTAAATCCGATTCTGAGGTAACTCAACTCCAAAATTCTCTCGGAGCATCTTAGCCATCTCCTCTCTAAGATTAGCTAAACCATCATCCACAGTGGACGATGAAACTTGTGGCAGCGGCATAGGAGGAGTAGGACTACTAGCTGTAGGTAGGAACTGTGGCATGTATGCCGAACTATAGTTTGGTAATGGCCGAGTGGTTGCAGCTGTAGGTAGGGTTTGGTTCGGCGTTGCCACCGAACCTGTCATACTCATAATAGGATTAATGGGTGCAGTCACAATCTGATTTGTTTGAGTAGGATAATAAGTCATTGGCATGGGAGGCGCCGATGAGATAGGTAAAGCCAGATTAGGGTTTTGCACACTAGCAGCTACACCATCATTACCACTAGATGATTGAGATATATTTTTCTGAGCATTAGTATTTTCTATGAAAGTTTGATAGACCAGATTGTTACCATCAGCAATACGACTCTCAATCTCAGCCCACTGCTCAGGAGAAAAGGTAGTACTCACAGCGGGTTTAACCTGCTCGGCTTGAAGAGGAGGGAACTTGATTTCTTCAATCGGAGTGATGTTGCCTTGGCAATCCTTCTTGAATTTTGCAAGGAACACCTGCAAATCCTTCTCTTCGTGCGCCTTCTTGTATTCCTCATAGACTTGGCGATGATCGGCCAATATCTCATCAAGATTGGGCGTAATGATGTTATCGGCGTCTACCTCAGATGGCTTGGGAAGATCGGACATGGTGGATGATGATGATTGATCTCTGTCCCCAGCGGAGTCGCCAAAAAGTGTGTTGACACACGAACACGTCACATGTACCATCGACGCTGGGGGTGATGCACCGCAGCTCACGTCGAAGGAGACCCGACCGACAGCGTGATACGCAAGACAGTCGGCGGGCGCTTTTGCAGACCCGAAACCCCGCGCACCCGGGAGGGACCCCGTCAGGGATTGCGGCAGCTATGGGCTGCCCTAGGTCGATTCGCTCGCCCCTAGAGCCTCGGGATTCGCAGCTATCAAACACGAAGAACGGCGAAGAACAAGAGAAAAAATGGTGGAGAGATAAAACGTAGATAGGAAAAATTAGTATATTGATTTGTTCGATTGTGTGTTGTTCAATCGGCCGTCACCCCCAACATATCTAAGAAGCCGCTGGACTTCCCGTAAAAGAAAATGATTCATCTAGGCTTTCCTTACAAGAAAATTGCATCAATTCACGTCCAAAACCCTAGTCAAATTGGGATTAGTTTTATCTGAACTTTCCAAAACTGTTCGGTTTAAACTGACTGTACCTTGCTGGTCCTTTTTGTGATGGCAAACAACCTCGGATGGAAACGAGTCCAAAAGCAATCTTGACCGTTTCGACGCGACGAACATCTTTCATGTTGAACGTTGTTTCATTAGAGGTCATCCCGAGGGTCAAATTGCTCGTGCAAAACAGCAAATTATTCACGCATCTCATCAGACACACCCACATATGTGTCTGGTTCTGGGCTTCATATTTTGCTCGCTGGAGGGTCTCATTGTGCGGGCTCTAACTTTTGCATACGACCTCTAATTGCAACGATCTTTATATCAAAATCGATCGTTTCGACGAGATGAAGATAACTCGTGTAGATAATTCTTCCATACAAGGCCGTCTTTGGGGCTTAATCAGCCGAACAGTGTTCTGAATACAAAATCCAGTACTTTGAGCACAACTTCGGCCTTAGAGATGAGGTCGGATGGCTATGACTTAAACATCAAAGTTGTTCCTTTTTGTGATGTGAAACTTTCCATGCTGAAAACCCTCTCACTCGAAGCCATCCCATTTTCTTTTTATGTCATGCCAAAATCTGGTGTCAACAAACACTAACACCGGCTCCAAGATCACATAAAGCAGTTCTAACGTAATTTCTTTTAATGGAGCATGGTATAGTCGGTACCCCTGGATCTCCAAGTTTCTTTGGTATTCCACCCTTAAAAGTGTAATTAGCAAGCATGGTGGAAATTTCAGCTTCCAGTATCTTTCTTTTGTTTGTAATGATATCCTTCATATACTTAGCATAAGGATTTACTTTTACCATATCACTTAAACGCATACGTAAGAAAATAGGTCTAATCTTTCCAGCAAAGCGCTCAAAATCCTCATCATCCTTTGACTTGGATGGTTTAGGAGGAAAGGACATGGGTTTCTGAACCCATGGTTCTCTTTCTTTACCGTGCTTCCTAGCAACAAAATCTCTGTTATCATAACGTTGATTCTTTGATTGTGGGTTATCAAGATCAACAACAGGTTCAATCTCTACATCATTGTTTTTTCTAGGTTGAGCATCAACATGAACATTATCATTAACATTATCAGTAGTTTAATGTTCATCACCTGATTGTGTTTCAGCATCAGAGATAGAAATATCATTGGGATCCTCAGGTGTGTCTACAATAGGTTCACTAGAAGCATGCAAAGTCCTATCATCTTTATTTTTCTTCTTTTGGGAAGAACTAGGTGCCTCTAAATTATCTCTCTGAGAATCTTGCTCGATTCTCTTAGGGTGGCCTTCAGGATACAAAGGTTCCTGAGTCATTCTACCAGTTCTAGTAGCCACTCTAACAGCAAAGTCATTTTTATTATTTAATTCCTCAAGCAAAGCATTTTGAGCTTTGAGTACTTGCTCAACTTGAGTAGCAACCATGGAAGCATATTTGCTAACGAGGTGAAGTTCATCTGTAACTCTAGCCAGATTATCACTTACACGTCCTATCTCAAAAGCATTATTCTTGAACTCTCTACCAACATAAGCATTAAAACTTTCTTGTCTAGCCATAAAGTCATCAAATTCATCTTAGCAAGGGCTATGAAATGTAGTAGATGGGATTTCAACTTTATCATATCTATAGAGAGAATTTACCTTTACTGCCTGTGTCGGGTTATCAAGATAATATGGTTCTTCAACAGGTGGTATATTAAGACCATGTATTTCTTCAATAGGTGGTAAATTCTTAACATCTTCAGCTTTAATACCTTTTTCTTTCATTGATTGCTTTGCCTCTTGCATATCTTCAGGACTGAGAAATAAAACACCTCTCTTCTTCAGAGTGGGTTTAGGAATAGGCTCAGGAGTTGGCTCAATTGGTTCAGGAATTGGCTCAGGAAGAGTCCAATTATTTTCATTAGTCAACATATTATTCAATAGTAATTCAGCTTCATCTACTGTTCTTTCCCTAAAAACACAACCAGCACAACTATCCAAGTAGTCCTTGGAAGTATCGGTTAGTCCATTATAAAAGATATCAAGTATTTCATTTTTCTTAAGAGGATGATCGGGCAAAGCATTAAGTAATCGGAGAAGCCTCCCCCAAGCTTGTGGGAGACTCTCTTCTTTGATTTGCACAAAATTATATATTTCCCGCAAGGCAGCTTGTTTCTTATGAGCAGGGAGATATTTAGCAGAGAAGTAATAAATCATATCCCGGGGACTACACACACAACCAGGAGCAAGAGAATTATACCAAGTTTTAGCATCACACTTTAATGAGAATGGAAATATCTTAAGGATATAAAAATAGTGAGACTTCTCATCATGAGTAAACAGGGTAGTTATATCATTAAACTTGGTAAGATGTGCCACAATAGTTTCAGATTCAAAGCCATAAAAAGGATCAGATTCAACTAAATTAATAATCTCAGGATCAACAGAGAATTCATAATCCTTATCAGTAACACAGACAGGTGAAGTAGCAAAAGCAGGGCCAGGTTTCATTCTAGCATTAAGAGACTGCTGCTTCCATTTAGCTAGTAATTTCTTAAGATCATATCTATCATTGCAAGTAAAGATTTCCCTAGCAGCTTCTTCATTCATAACATAACCTTTAGGAACAACAGGCAATACATAATCATTGGGAGAACTTTCATCATCACTATCATCAATAATAGCATCTTCAATATTTTCATTCCCCCTAACTCTAGCAAGTTGTTCATCAAGAAATTCACATAATGGTAAAGTAGTATCACACACAGAAGTAGTTTGATCATGCATAGCAAAAGTGGCATCATCAATAACATGCGACATATCAGAATTCATAGCAGTAGCAGGTTTAGGTGTCGCAAGCCTACTAATAACGGAAGGAGAATCTAGTGCAGAGCTAGATGGCAGTTCCTTACCTCCCCTCGTAGTTGAGGGCAAAATCTTGGTTTTAGCGTCTTTCAAGTTCTTCATAGTGATCAACAGATATAAATCCCAAGGGACTCAGAGAATAGAGCTATGCTCCCCGGCAACCACGCCAGAATTTAGTCTTGATAACCCACAAGTGTAGGGGATCGCAACAGCTTTCGAGGGTGAAGTACAACCCAAATTTATTGATTCGACACAAGGGGAGCCAAAGAATATTCTTGAGTATTAGCAGTTGAGTTGTCAATTCAACCACACCTGGATAACTTAGTATCTACAGCAAAGTATTTAGTAGCAAAGTAGTATGATATTAATGGTAACGGTGGTAAAAGGTAAAGATAGCAATAGCAATATTTTTGGTATTTTGTAGTAGTTGTAACAGTAGCAACGGAAAAGTAAATACGCGAAGAACAATATGTGAAAAGCTTGTAGGC
The DNA here is from genome assembly GCF_002162155.2 of Triticum dicoccoides. Taxonomy (NCBI): domain Eukaryota; kingdom Viridiplantae; phylum Streptophyta; class Magnoliopsida; order Poales; family Poaceae; genus Triticum; species Triticum dicoccoides. The sequence continues at coordinate 494,079,117 of NC_041389.1, forward strand.
AATGGATCAGTGATGGATAATTATGCCTGATGCGATTCCTCATGTAATAGCTATAGCATAGGGTGACACAGAACTAGCTCCAGTTCATCAATGTAATGTAGGCATGTATTCCGTAAATAGTTATACATGCTTATGGAAAAGAACTTGCATGACATCTTTTGTCCTACCCTCCCGTGGCAGAGGGGTCCTAGCAGAAACTAAGGGATATTGAGACCTCCTTTTAATAGAGAACCGGACCAAAGCATTAACACATAGTGAATACATGAACTCCTCAAACTACGTTCATCACCGAGAAGTATCCCGATTATTGTCACTTTGGGGTTGTCGGATCATAACACATAATAGGTGACTATAGACTTGCAAGATAGGATCAAGAACACACATATATTCATGAAAACATAATAGGTTCAGATCTGAAATCATGGCACTCGTGCCCTAGTGACAAGCATTAAGCATAGCAAAGTCATAGCAACATCAATCTCATAACAAAGTGGATACTAGGGATCAAACCTAACAAAACTAACTTGATTACGTGGTAAATCTCATCCAACCCATCACCGTCCATGTGACGCCCGGATAATCAAGCTGCAGTAACCTTTGCTAATGATGCCACATCACCTCAATTACTGTTGCTAATCTCGCGTTAGTTCGAAACCTATTCGAATCCAAATTAAAAATTAGGCAAACAACAAAAGTTTTCAAACAATGAAACTAAAATGTTTGGGTCATGCCAGATAATGCATAGGTGATTATGGTGGTGAAACAAAACTTTTATGAAATGCTTAACTGCACTAAAATGATTTATGTAGTATAAAACCTAATTATTTAAATGCCTTTACTAATTAATAAAATATCAAACTAAATTATTTGGGGACTATACTTTTTGTGACAGTGGCCTAAATTGAAATACTAAATTAGGAGCCAAGTATATATTTTGCAAAGACTAAAACAATAGGAAACAAAGAGAAAACAGAAAAGAAAATAAATAAAAAGGAAAGATAAAATGAAAACAAAAGACCTAATCCACTGGGCCTTGGCCCAGCTAGCCACTCCCTGTCAGGCCAGTCCACCTGACCTAGGTTACCCTCCCTTATCCCCCAGCTCGATCGAACCCTAGGGCAACCACCCCCACTTCCCCCATCGATCCAGATCTGGATCGGGAACCCCCCACTCCTCCTGCATGACCCCCCCACTCCACCCGCACGAACACCCACTCCTCTTGACCGAGACCTTCATCCTCTCCCGTTCTCCAGCGTCGCCAAGCACCTCATGCCCGACCCCCTTACCACGGTGGAGCTCCACCTCACCGGCGTGCCCGCGCCCGAGGAACCGCCGCCTACCGCCTTCGCCCGATGCCGTCCCGAAGCTACCTCGCGTCGAGTCGACGCCCTGTCGCCGGATCTCGCTTCCCCGACTCCTCCCCGAGCCCGCTGCTAGTTCCCTACGGACCCGCCGTGGGCCCCGACCACTCCTCCTCTCTCCCTCGCACTCACGGCTGCGGCCAGCCCGGGCCCATGGATGCCTCGTGCCCCATCCTCTTCTTCCTCCCGCGATGCCATCGTCCGCCGGCCCTGCCCGCTATGGCCACCTGCAGCAGCTACCCCGCTGCGGGCGCCGCTCGCCTCACCTGGCCACCGTGCGCACGTGCACCACCCCTGTGCCCCTGAACACACCCATGACCGCGCCCCTGTTGTCTATCTTCCTCACTCACCGAGCACGCGCGCTCGGCTCCTGCCCGACCGCAGTGCCCCGCGCCGACCGCATGCATGCCCGACCTCGCCTCGTTCGCCCCGATGCACCGTCCCGGCGCCTCGGCACCGCTTGTATCACCACAGCCCCGCTCTGCCGTAGCCTCGCCGCTGCCACGTCGGCACCGGCCGGTGCCGCGCCGGCGTCCTCCCCTCGGCATGGCACCGACTGGCCGCGCCCAGTCCGGGCGCCCGCACCCGCGCGCCCGCTAGCGCCCGCTCTAGTGGCCTCCTGGGCCACTGGCATGTGGGGCCGCCCCTATGGAACGTTAAAAAGAATAATAAAAAGAATTAGTTAATTAATTAAATAATTAATTAACTTAATTAATGATGTTTATTTAACATAATCATTTAGTTAAATAAATTTACCATGTTTAATTAACCTGAGACTATGGAGAACGGGACCCACCTGCAAGGTTGACCTAGTCAACCTTTGGTACTGTTGACATCATGCTGTTGTCATGCTGACATCATAATTGCAATTTCTAAATTAAATTAATTATGCTAATTTCTAAAAAATGATTTAAAATCTTTAAAAATTAATATAAAATAATCCGTAGCCTGGATGAAAATACTTTGTACATGAAAGTTGCTCAGAACGACGAGACGAATCTTAATACACAGTCGGTTCGTTCACCACACATCCCTAGCATAGTGAACCTGCAACATTTCACCTCCGGTTCATCTGTCCGAAAACGCGAAACACCGGGGATACTTTGCTGGATGTTTCCCCTTTCGCCGGTATCACCTAATATCGCATTAGGGCACACGTAGCATTGTTACTTGTCATGTCATGCATCGATATGCACCTGTTTGCATTGTATTCATTGTTTCTTCCCCCTCTTCTCTCCGGTAGACTACGAGACCGACATTGCTGCTGCCCAGTTCGACTATGGAGTTGACGACCCCTCCTTCTTGCCAGAGCAACTAGGCAAGCCCCCCCCTTGATCACCAGATATCGCCTATTCTTCTCTATACTTCTTGCATTAGAGTAGTGTAGCATGTTACTGTTCGGTTACTCCTATTCTGTTGCATAGCCTGTCATTGTTGATACAGTCATTGATACCTTACCCGCAATCCTAAATGCTTAGTATAGGATGCTAGTTTATCATCATTGGCCCTACATTCTTGTTAGTCTTCCTTGCTATACTATCAGGCCGTGATCACTTGGGAGATGATCACGGGTATATACTATACATATATACATACTATACAGATGGTGACTAAAGTCGGGTTGGCTCGTTGAGTACCCGCAAGTGATTCCAATGTGGGGGCTGGATGGACAGGTGGCTCCATCCCGGCAGAGGTGGGCCTGGGTTCCCGACGGCCCCCGACTGTTACTTTTGAGGCGGACCGACAGGGCAGGTTGAGACTGCCCAGACGAGAGGTGGGCCTGGCCCTGGTTGGCGTTCACGGTTGCTTCATAATAACACGCTTAACGAGATATTGGTATTTGATCTGAGTTTGGCCACTGGCCTATACGCACTAACCAACTACGCGGGAAAGATATGGGCACTCGACGTCGTGGTATCAGCCGAAGCCTTCGTGACGTCAGCGACAGAGCGGCGCGCGCCGGATTGGAACGTAAGCCTACTCTTGTATTAAGGGGGCTAGTTCTGCTTCCGGCCGCCCGCGCAATGTGCAGGTGTGCAATGGGCGATGGGCCCGGACCCCTCCGTGCATAGGATTTAGACCGACGTGCTGACCTCTCTGTTGTGCCTAGGTGGGGCTGCGACGTGTTGATCTTCCGAGGCCGGGCATGACCCAGGAAAGTGTGTCCGGCCAAATGTGATCGAGCATGTTCGGTTATGTGGTGCACCCCTGCAAGGAAGTTAATGTATTCGAATAGCCGTTTCCCTCGGTAAAAGGACGACCCAGAGTTGTAACTTGACTTTATGACAACTAGAACCAGATACTTAATAAAACACACCCAGACAAGTTCCACAGACATCCCGGTGATCGCTTTTCCACAGGGCGACGAGGGGAGGATTGCCGGGTAGGATTATGCTATGCGATGCTACTTGGAAGACTTCAATCTACTCTCTTCTACATTCTGCAAGACGGAGGCTGCCAGAAGCGTAGTCTTCGATAGGACTAGCTATACCCCTCTTATTCTGGCATTCTGTAGTTCAGTCCACCGATATTGCCTCTTTACACATATACCCATGCATATGTAGTGTAGATCCTTGCTTGCGAGTACTTTGGATGAGTACTCACGGTTGCTTTTCTCCCCCTTTTCCTCCCTTTCCTTTCTACCTGGTTGTCGCAACCAGATGCTGGAGCCCAGGATCCAGACGCCACCGTCGACGACGACTCTTACTACACTGGAGGTGTCTACTACTACATGTAGGCCGCTGACGACGGCCAGGAGTAGTTTAGGAGGATCCCAGGCGGGAGGCCTGCACCTCTTTCGATCTGTATCCCAGTTTGTGCTAGCCTTCTTAAGGCAAACTTGTTTAACTTATGTCTATACTCAGATATTGTTGCTTCCGTTGACTCGTCTATGATCGAGCACTTGTATTCGAGCCCTCGAGACCATTAGCTTGTATTATGATGCTTGTATGACTTATTTTATTTGTAGAGTTGTGTTGTGATATCTTCCCATGAGTCCCTGATCTTGATCCTACACATTTGCGTGTATGATTAGTGTACGATTGAATCGGGGGCGTCACAGTCCAGCAAGCCTATGATGGAATTACTCACTCACGGCGGTGAGCATCATGAAATTGGCGATGGAGGATGGTTGATGATGACGATGTCGACGAATCCCCCTCTACGGAGCCCCGAACGGACTCCAGATCAGCCCTCCTGAGAGAGATTAGGGCTTGGTGGCGGCTCCGTGTCGTAAAACGCGATGAAACTTTTTCTCTGATTTTTTTCTCTGCGAGACGGAATATATGGAGTTGGAGTTGAGGCCCGTGGAGGTCCAGGGGGCCCACGCGATAGGGGGCGCGCCCTACCCAGGGGGGGGGGGCTGTCTCGTGGACAGGCCCTGAGCCCCCTGGTGTATTTCTTTTGCCCAGAAATTCTTATTAATTCCAAAAAGTGTCTCCGTGGATTTTCAGGACATTCCGAGAACTTTTCTTTTCTGCTGAAAACAACGTCAGTCCGGGTTAGTTTCATTCAAATCATGCAAGTTAGAGTCCAAAATAAGGGCAAAAGTGTTTGGAAAAGTAGATACGTTGGAGACGTATCACCAGCCTAGGCTAATCTTTAGTTTAGGTTTAGTTTAACGCTAATTAAAATTAGTTAGTGACTTGGTCACTGACCAGTGGGCCCCACTTGTCAGGTTTGACCTGGGTCAACCCGGTTGACCTGCTGACGCAGTGCTATTGTCATGCTGATGCAGTAAATGTTTTCTGGCATTTTTATTAATCCAGGAAATTCCACAAAATGCCCAAAACTTCTAAAAATCATAGAAATTCAACCGTAACTCAGAATGAAATAAGTTATATATGAACAATGATCAGAACAATCCAATCTATCCATCTATACCATTTTCATGAATGTTAGAAAAACTTATAGCTACTTTTTAGGACAAATCATATAAATGGCATTTGAATATCCCCATATGGAGTTTGAATTTGAATCTTGGATTCAAACCAACTTCATTTAATCTGTTGCTAGTTGCATTAGCTCAAATCACAACATATTGACATGTCATGATCATGCATCATATTGTGCATTGCATTGATTGTGTTCTTCCTTGTTTGCTGGTATTTGTCCCCTCTCGTTAGACGTGCACTACAGGAATCAGCTACTTTGCCGTCCGCCGGGGCGAATGACAAAGGCAGGAACGGCGGACGGTAACAGGCTCCGGCAAAGTAAGGATCGGCAAAGAGCTACTTTGCCGTCTGCTTTCGGAGGCTGTCGGCAAAGGGTCCTTTGCCATAAGCAGCGGACGGCAAAGAAAGCTGACGGCAATAAATACGTTGTTAGTCCGTTAGATGGCTAATGGTAGCCTTTGCCGTCAGCTGCTGACGACAAACATTATTTGGCCTTTGCCGTCCACCTGGTGACATCAGTTGGACATCACTGCCCACCTATTCTTTGCCGTCCGCCACTGTAGGCAAATGTGTTGACCCTTTGCCGTCTGCCACTGTAGGCAAATTGGCCAAATGGGTCAGCTCCCAGGGAGCACAGGTGGCCGCCACGTGTCTTCATTGCCGTCCGCGGCCGACGGAAAAGGTTCCTTTGCCATCAGCGGCGGACGGCAAAGATCATGCATTACCTCTTTTTTTCTATTTTTTTAATCGTACATACATATATAGTTCCATCCATTCATACATAGCAAGTTGCACATACACATAAGTTGCAACCATTAGGAAGTTGCACATACATATTACAATGAAAATTTTCATCAAGATAGCAAGTTCCATCGTAGCAAGCTAGAAGAGAATGATTTAAAAAACAAGCACTCCATCATAGCAAGCACTCCATCATAGCAATCTAGCTTCCGAGAAGTGAATGAAATCTGCAAAATGGCAAATAAGAAAGTTAGGAAAAGGTGACTAGAAGAAGAAGACTAGAAGAAGAAGCACTCCATCGTTTGTGAGGTAACTTAGGTGAAATGGATTGTTTATGAGATAACTTAGGTAAAATGCATTATTTTAGAGCTAACGTAGGTAAGATGGGTCATTTTGGAGCTAACGTAGGTAAGATGGGTCATTTTAGAGCTAACGTAGGTAAAATGGGCCATTTTGGAGCTAACATAGGTAAAATGGGTCATTTTAGAGCTAACATAGGTAAAATGGATCATTTTGGAGATAATCTAGGTAAAATGGGTCATTTTAAAGCTAACTTAGGTAAAATGGATCATTTATGAGCTAACTAAGGTAAAATGGGTCATTTTAGAGCTAAAATAGGTAAAATGGATCATTTTGGAGATAATCTAGGTAAAATGGGTCATTTTAAAGCTAACTTGGGTAAAATGGATCATTTATGAGCTAACTAAGGTAAAATGGGTCATTTTAGAGCTAACTTAGGTAAAATGGATCGTTTATGAGCTAACTAAGCTAATTATGCCGTTTTTACATAAGTAAGCTAAGTACATGTCATTATTGAGCAAACCTAGTTAACTAAGCATATTACAACTAACTTAGGTTATTTTGGAGGAAACAAAGCTAAGTATAGATCATTTTAGAGCTAACTTAGGTAAAATGGCTGGTTTTGGAGGTCAGTAAGCTTATTAAGTCATTTTGGAGGAAAAGAAGCTAACTCTAGGTGTCGGGGATATACCCCGCGGTATAAACCGCCGGATGTATGACCCGGCTAGAGTTTGGCGATTCACTGACGACCCACTTGGACATGGCGGTTTATGATTCATTGGTAATCCGGCAGGCGGGTCAGAGGAGCAACAAGACCCGGTGGCCCAACGGGCAGTTTATGGAAGGCTGGATCACGCTATGGTGGGCCGGTTTAAGAGAAAAGGCGGGAGGAATATTTACTTTACGAGGAAGACCCGGACTTCTATCCGGTTTGTATTAGAAGGGAGACTAGTCCTAATCCTAAAAGGACTCCACATGTAACCCGCCCCTCTAACATTTATAAGGAGGGGCAGGGCACTCCAAAGAGGGACAAGCAAGAAACAATCTCTAGGGCTAGACACAACTAGGGGAGAGCCGGTTTACGACGACTCCCTCATGATGATAATGAGATCTAGCCTCAAACAACATGTAGGGTTTTTACCGGATGTTGTTTCCCGGGGCCTGAAGCTGTCTAAACCCTTGTCTTGTGTTGCGTCTCTTGATCCCGCTCAACCCCTCTCAAGCTACCACATAGATGCGTTGGCCTCGCGACTAAGTCCTCACACTAAGGACATCTGACATGTTAATTCCACGACACTAGGTCATTAAGGTAAGCATATTGAAGGAAATAAAGCTAAGTCTAGGTATTTATGCATTTGTTAAGCAAAAAACTAGAGAAACTTACCGTCATCATGGAGGTGTAGGAGCGGGCGGGCTCGTGCCAGTAGTTGGAGAAGGATCGTGTGATGCTTGTCTAGAGTTACACTGCACCAAAGATCATTTCCAATGTTTCGTTAGCATGATGACACTCAAATGTTAAGACTAACAAGTAACGTCCATTCAAATTAAACTCACCGTGGTCTCAGGAGCAATCTCTGGATCAATGGCTATGGAGCCACGGGCCCTCCCGCCACCAGATATCATCACCTGCTCTGGATCAATGGGACCCTGGCTAGGGTTAAAGTCCTCCCCTTTCCTCGCCTTCCCCTTCACTTTCTTGTAAGAGGCAGTGTGGGCCATGGCATACAGGTCGTACCCCTCTGGCACCTTATTTGTCTTATTGTAGCATGCCTGAAAGAGAGAAACAAAGTAAATTAGGAATTAAAGGGCTCAAGCTAGCATGATGAATGAATTGCATGAATCATGAAGCAAACCACATACCCAGTTCCGCCCGAATTGATATAAGCTGGAGCTGCCTTGATGGTGTGGCACACCTTCAATTTGGGCGCGTTTGTCCTTGGCCTCAGTCGACTCCCCTTCCATCTTTTGACATCTGCCATGAAAAAGAGTAAACGAAATTAGTACAACATAAAAAAATATCGACATGAATAATAATATGTATATCACTTAAGTGTATCATCATCAAGTACAACATAAAAAAATTGAATACCAGACACTACTAATAATCTCGATCAGTATCATCAATAAATGCATAATCATCATCATCACTATAATCAATGATGGGCTCATAGGGTTTAGTGGCATCAACATGTGGAAGGCCACCTTGACGTAATCGGTCAAGCATTGACAAGTCATCCACAGCAGTAACCTCTTCTTGTTCCGGGTCTTCTTGTTCCTCCTCTAGGGTGATGTCGGATTCACTGTCGTTCTCTACTTCAATGTCTTGGGGTGAAGTATAGCGGTTCTTGAAACGCTTTTTGGAAAGACGTGTCTCTTGGAAGAATTCTCCTTCATATGTGTCTGGGTTAATGTGAGGTTCATAATCCTCTTCCTTTGGGGGAGATAGTCTAGCACGTGGCGGCACTTCATAAACGACATCCCAACCTTTCAGATTTGGATTAGTTTGGCAGGCCCACGGTAGATAGAATACTTGGGTCGCCTGTTGAGCCGTAATATAGACATCAGGAACATCTAAATGGGTGCTTTGGTTGATTTCAACTAGCCCTATATGTTCATGAGTCCTTCTAGTCTCCTTCGGCTGAAACCAATAATATTTGAAGACTACTACATTCGGTGGGTTTTCACCATAGAATAGAATTTCATAAATTGCTTCAACTCTCCCAGAATACACGGTACCTCCTTCGCCGATAGCAGATACACAACAATTTATAGACTTTCGGTCGGCCATAGATGGCTCTTTGCCATAGGTACGAAAGCGATACCCGTTGATGTCGTATTTGTCAAATGAACAGACCTTATAGTCAAAACCATTAGAGACTTGTCTCAATTCAGCGTCCATAGACTCTGAATTAGCGTACAAGTTTAATACGAAAGGATTGTTGCATTACGCACAAATTAGCGAATAAAATGAAATTCTCTAATAGAAATTACCGTTTGTTCGAACCAAGAGATGAAACCGGGATAGCCGCCTCCTTGCTTTGCAAGAATCTCATAATCTTCGACGAAATCCCTTTGGATCACCGCTCCATATGAGAATATGGCGATGTATCGACTATATGAAATATCCAGGAATAAGAGCAGTTCAAAGGAAATAGAAGTTGTGAAACAATGTACCGAGAACTTACTCGATGTACGGCCGCACTTCTATCAGGTTGTTGAGGATATACAACGAAATGGTCCGCCATTCTTCGTTATCCAAAGATACTCGATTTGAAACACTGGCTGGTGCAAGATTCCCTTTGAATAGGCTGAGGTTGGATCCACCCTTCTTAGGGTCTTCAGCATTGTACCGAGGCTTCGGATTATGCAAATGACGATTTTTGGCTTCATAGTGTGCTGTCATGAAGTTTGCCGCCTCTTCAGTGATGAATGCCTCAGCCATCGATGCTTCAATTCTACTTTTATTTTTACATTTTTCTCGAAGCGTCTTTTGCATCCTCTTAGTTGGGTAGCACCAACGATTTTGCACGCCCCCCCCCCCCGAAAGCTTGCCTCGGTCGAGAGATGCAAAATCAAGTGTTGCATTGGATTAAAGAAGCCCGGTGGAAAGATCTTCTATAACTTGCAGATCAACTCCGGCGCCAACTCTTCCATTTCTTCTAGCACACTAGTCTATATTTCTTTCGCACAAAGAACACGGAAGAAATAGCTGAGTTCTGCCAGTACTAGCCATTCATCCTCAGGGATGAAGCCACGCAATATCATCGGCATTACCCGCTCAATCCATATGTGCCAATCATGACTCTTGAGACCAAATATCTTCAATTTATCAAGACTTGCTCCCCTTTTTAGATTCGCTGCATACCCATCGGGGAACATCAACTGCATTTTCACCCACAAGATAATTTCCCTCATAGCTGGCCTTCCAAGATTGAACCATGCCTTCGACTTCGTCCAGTTCTGCTTTCCTTTCGGTTCTTTCATGTTTTGTAACGGCCTATCACATACCGCCTCCAGATCGACTCTAGCCTTAGTATTATCCTTTGACTTCCCATCTATGCCGAACAATGTACCAAAAAGTGCCTTGGCGATATTCTTCTCAGTGTGCATCACATCGATGTTTTGTGGGCAAAGGAGGTCTTTGAAGTAAGGCAGATCCCATAAGCATGTCTTGTGAGTCCAGGCGTGCTCAGAATTATACCCCTTGAAGTACCTTGGACGCTCTAGATCTGGCTCGAGAGCGTTTAACTGATCCAGGGTCTGTTGGCCTGTCAACGCAGGTGGTGCAGAGTTTTTGACAACTCTACCTCTGATGAAGTTCTTCTTGACTTTTCCTGAACTTATGGCCAGGATCCAGGAACTGTCTATGCATGTCGAAGCAAGAAAACTTGTGACCGGCCTGAAGCCAACGAAACTCAAGAGCTCCCTTGCATGTGGGACACGGGAACCTTCCATGCACACACCAGCCAACGAATAGCGCATACGCCGACAAGTCATGCGTCGAGTACATGTACCAGACACGCATTATGAAGTTCCGTTTGCTATAGGCGTTGTATGTCTTGAACCCATTATCCCAGGCTTCTTGCAATTCGTCCTTAAGCGGCTGCATGTACACATTCATATTTTTCCCCGGATAGTTGGGCCCTAGAATTACCAACGTCAGGAAAATGTTCTTTCTTTGCATAATCTGTCCTGGGGGGAGATTGAGTGGAAAGAAAAATATGGGCCAACAACTGTATTGGGATGCCATCATACCAAACACACTGAACCCATCCGTGCTGACGCCGACTCGAGGATGCCTCGGATCTGCCGCTTTGTCAGCATGTAATTCATCAAACTTTTTCCATGCAACACCATTCGATGTGTGTACCATCATCAGATTCCCATCAGCATCTAGTTCAGTTCTTTTGCCTGTTTTGTGCCATGTGATCTGTCTGGCCGTCTCTTCGACCATGAAAAGACGTTGAAGTCTTGGTACGATTGGCATATACCGAAGAACACTAACGGGGATTTTGGTCTGTGTCTTCTCACCCATACCATTGTCTACCACAACATACCTGGAAGACTTGCAAATGGGACAATAGTTCAAGTTCGCATAGTCAAGCCTAAATAAGGCACATCCTTTCTCACATGCATGTATCTTCTCATAGGGCATCTTCAGTGCACGCAGGATTTTGTTCGACTGGTATAGGTTTGCAGGCATTACATGGCCTTTGGGTAGAAAGCGTCCAAATACTGTCATCATTGCGTCGTAGCATTCTCTGCCCAAGTTGAACTGAGCCTTCAGAGCCATTACTTGTGAGATGGCATCCATCTGACAAAGCTCAGTGTGCTCGTGAAGCGGACATTTTGAAGACTCCAACATTTCATTGAAGGCCTTTGCAGATTCCTCCATCTCCTCGTCCGGATCTCGAGCATCATCATAGTCTTGCACCATGTTTTCCATCCCGGTACCATGCTCGTCGGTGCGACGACGATCCACCTCAGCTCGATCACGTTGGGCAGACTCACCATGATATGTCCACACCGTATAATCGGGCGTAAAACCACTCTTCTGCAGGTGTTTGCCCATTTCAGCCTCTGTCCTCTTTTCCCAATTGCCGCACCGGAAACATGGGCACCAGGTTTTCCTCTGGCCATTTGCCAATGTGGCTTGCACAAACCCCTTGGTTTTTGTGAACCATTCAGCGCTCCATTTGTTCTGACCAGTGTGACCAGTATACATCCATGCACGATCACTCATCTTGACTTTCAGAGCTACTGGACACACAACAAATATATATATATATATATATATATATATATATATATATAAAATTCACCATGTATATATTCATCAGTTGATCTACTTTGTCAATTTTATTACGTCCATGCAACCTACACTATAATAGGTAATGATATGTCCTAATCCCACCCGAGTATTTGTAGATTGGGTTCATTTTCCCATGCTATGCTCCGGATCCGACGCAAAATTTCGGCAGCACCTCCCCACTGTTCTCTTGATACACGTCTCTGCAATAAACTGAGAGGATGTGTACCCGGAGAAGAATAGGGGAGGCACTGACAAAATTTATGCGTCGGATCCGGAGCAAAGCATATGGGAAAATGAAGCCAATCTACACATACTCGGGCTGTCCATGGATAGCATTGGACAATTCGAAAGAATCAAGGTTATAAATATGCAAATGCATGCATATTTATAACTATAACGCTTTCGAACGGGAGACACATATTGGTTACACATACTGACGATTCAAGACACATATATAGCTAGCTATCAAGTTTCATCGGCACGAACACCGGAACAGAGAAAATAATTAATGGGGGAGGAGGACATGCATGTTATTTGTGCTCACCCACGAATGAAGGGGCAGAGCTCGTCAAACGCACGGCGAGGTCGTCGAACACCAAACCTCGCAGCGATGAAACGACTGGACATTTAAATCAACCCGATCAACAAAATTATATATTATGTTTTTCATAACAAAATCGGAAAATATATGACCTAACTCGTAATTCACAAATATATGACCCCGTCGGCCTCTGGAAGGCCAAAGAGCACCTTTTCGGGAGGTTTCGGGGTCGGGGTGTCATGTCTGTGTCGGGGTCGGGGTGCTGTTTCGGGGTCCGGGTGTCGGGGTGTGGTGTCGGGGTCGGGGTGTCGGGGTTAGG
>NC_041389.1:494092908-494137422 GCF_002162155.2 Triticum dicoccoides
GGCGCAGGGCGACGGGTGTGGGGGCGGCGCCCGACGGCAGGGCCGGCACGGTGGGTGGTCGATGTGGGCGTCGGGGAGGAGGGAGGGAGAAGAGAGACTAATGGGCGGGGGAGGGGGATCGGCCGTTAGTTAGGTTAGTTAGGTTAGCCTTTGCCGTCCGCCCCACCTTTGCCGTCCGCTTTTGTTCATCTTTGCCGTCTGCTACGGACGGCAAAGAGGGGGGACCTTAAGTTTTTTCGTTAGTGGGTGCCACCTCCCTCTTTGCCATTAGCCAGCGGACGGCAAAGATTCTTTGCCGTCAGCCAGCGGATGGCAAAGAAATGGCCGATGGCAAAGACCTTCTTTGTCGTCTGCCATTTGTTTGTCGTCTGCTTCTTGGTAGCTGATGGTAAAGACCTTCTTTGGCGTCCGCTAGCTGACGGTAAAGAGATGGCAGCCGTCAAATTCCCTGATTCCAATAGTGGTGGTACCGACGATGTGATCAATGACACTGATGAAGAGCTATACTATCTTGAGAAGTGCCAGGCAAGCAAAAACCCCTTGTTCATCCCGATACAATCCCATAATCTCGCTCTTGCTCTCTTTTACTGCATTAGTACAACAACGAATCAACTGTTACATGCTGCGGTAGCTGAACCCCTTTCCTCTGCATGACCTGTCATTGCCATAGTAAATAGATGAAATCCACTAGCATGAGTAGGAGTTGTTTGAGCCCTGATGTGCCTACTCATTCATGCTTGTTTGTCATGCCTGCTACTGCTTAGAGTTGAGTTAGGTCTGTTTCATCAGGGATGAATTGGAATGTTGTGAAAAATGTCCTACTGTTGAGAGCTAAGTGTGTGAACACAATTTGGTAAAGGTAGCAGTAAGAGGCCATGTAGGAGTACATGGTGGGTTGTCTCATTGAAACCGTCCTCAGGAACTGAGTTCTGTGTTTGTGATCCATGAACAGTTACTACCACACATTGGGATCCGGTCACTCCAAGCTCTGTCGACTTATTAATCAACTTGATCACTGTCTAGGAGTTGCAACTAGTTTCTAGTGTTTGTAGGTAGTGCTAGTAGTCTACCAAGTGGCACCCGGTACAGGTGGGCTTGGGACAGACTATGTGCAGTTGCACAGTGTACCAAGTGGCACCCGGATGGTGGGCTTGGGAACCCTGCTCACATCGTTTGGGGCCGTGAGCGACACCCCGGCCGGATTTCCTTGCGGATGGAACCCAAATAGGCGATAAACATGGACTTGAGACTTGTGTGGTTAGTCAGGTCGTGGCCGACACCCTCGCCAGGCTTCCTCTTGAAGGTTGCCGAGATACATGACGTGTACATGGCGGTAAGTGGCGAGAGCGTGTGTGAAGAAGTACACCCCTGCTGGGTTAACATGATCTATTCGAATAGCCGCGTTTGCGGTAAAGGACCTCTGGGTTGCCTATACAGTTCCTAGACAAGTGAAAGTGGATACTCTAAAATGCGCAAGATAAGCGTGAGTGCTATGGATGGCGTTCTCGTAGGAAGACGGGAGCGGATCCATAGTGGTGTATTGATATGGTGAATATGTGGACTCGTGTGTGCCACCTCAAAAGAGTTACTTGCAGTCGTAGTTCAGGTTAGCCACCGACTCAAAGCTGGCTTGCTGTAGTTAAACCCCACCGTCCCCTTTGTTGATAATGATGCATATGTAGTTACTTCTGATGTAAGTCTTGCTGGATACACTTGTACTCATGTTTTCTTAATTTATGTTTTTGCAGAGAGACCTTAGTCTCACTAGTAGTTCCGCGTGGACTTCGACATTTAGCTTGTTATCTCAGCTACGATCTTGTGCCCTCGGCAGGCTCTGGTAGATAGTCAGGTTTCTCAGCCTTTTTCATTTGTAGATGTCTATACAAAGACATGTTAAGATTCTGCTTGTGTTTTGACTTGTATGCTCTGAATGCTGGGTTGAGAGACCCATGTTTGTAATACTTCGCTCCTCGAAGCCTATTGAATAAAATACTAGAGTTGTAGAGTCATGTTGTGATGCCATGTTGTATTTGCACATATCGCGCATATTGTGTATATGTTATTGAAATGCTTGGTATGTGTGGGATGTAACTATCTAGTTGCTTATCCTTGGTAGCCTCTCTTACCGGGAAATGTCTCCTAGTGCTTACACTGATCCCTGGTAGCTTGCTACTGCTCCAGAACACTTAGGCTGGCCGACATGTGTCCTTCTTCGTTCCTGTGTCTGTCCCTTCGGGGAAATGTCACTCGGTGTCTACCGGAGTCCTGCTAGCCCAGTTGCTACAACCCGGATTCACTTGCTGATGACCGACACGTTCGTTGCTGGGTCATGTATGCATGTCCCTGTAAGTTCGTGCCACTTTGGGTTCACGACTAGCCATGTCAGCCCGGGCTCCGTGTCATATGGATGCTAGCGACACTATCATATATGTGTGCCAAAAGGCACAAACGGTCCCGGGCCTGGTAAGGCGACACCCATGGGGATACCGTGCGTGAGGCCGCGAAGTGATATGAGGTGTTACATGCTAGATCGGTGTGGCATAGAGTCAGGGTCCTGATAGTGTTGGTATCAGAGCCTGACTGCCTGTAGGATTACCAAGCCAAACTGGTCGAAGGTGAGTCTAGAAATTCTTTAGTTATATAAGGGAATTGATTGTGGAAGGGAACATAAGGCTCTTTTTACTCCTTTACCTTATGCCTTCTGATCTGAGACATCCTAACTTTCCTACGGGGTTAAGGAACTAGGCTTTCTCTTCTTTCTATCAGGATCACGTGTTACTAATCCGTAGACTTATAAGATTGATGGATTCAATCCTTAGTTCAGTTGCTACTACTTCCGTGTATTCATAGCTGGCCTCAGATTCTTGATATTGTGATGATTGAGTGGTTATGCCATCATTTTGCAGGATGTCTAAAATCTTTTGAGCATTCACAGTCGTTATGCTATCCAAGTCATCTCAGGTTTCTAAATAATATGATGCATTTGCAAATTCCTTCTTCCCGTTCTCGTTATCCCTTTAGGCCAGTTTAACCACACTAATCGGTGAGTTGAGGTACTCCATTGCCTCGGCATATATGTTGGAATTATTATTATGGCCCTAGGTGTCCTAGAGTATTACCTAGTAATTTAGCCATGTTTCTTGTTCTCGGTGTGATGATACTGGCCTTCATTCTCGGAAGCATCCCGTGATGCCGCTTAGTAGTAGGTATTCTACTTCTGGGTTTCTGAACCCGAGATTTGCCTACCTACTTCATGTTGTTAGTATTTGCTAGTTCCTTTAGGATATTAGTAACCTTTGCATTAGTCCTCGAGGTTCGTGGTATATCCTTTTTCCAAATAGCATGAACTGCTTATGGCAGAAGTTCCTCGCTGATCGAAAGATCACAACCAGAGTGCTCGTGACGAGTTCTCGTTTCTATGCTGTTACTCTGCCAGTTCTACCTTTCTGCATGGGTTATCCGGAAGAAACCTGTTGAACCTGGTTCAATATATTAATCTATGCATCCACAACTCAGACATATATATGTTCCTTGAGTTGTCCCTCTTTAGTTGTCTTCTGGCCCTCGTCTAGCAATTGCTAGTAAGGAGCAGTTGTGCAATCGTGTTTATCGATGCTTAGTACTCTTGTGGTCCGTTAAGCCATTCTATTCCAGAATGACTAGAAGAAACAAACTCCAGTACCTCTTCTGTAACACCCCAAAAATTTAACCATGTTTTGTTTGTTAAAATTTACCAGGAGATTAAAAATTTTATTTTCTAGATTTTGTGTTGATCTCAGAAACCTCCCTTCTCTTTGATTTTTGTGGAGTTCTTACCTTAAGGGGAAACTTTCCAAAAATATTATTGGACTTGTATACTCTCTCAATAAACAATTCTTTTATCAGTGGATTTATTTGCATAATTGTTTTCCGGAGCTTTATTCTTTTAAATTAATTTTTCAAAGGTTTTAGGGCCTCTTTTGCACTGCAACCATTTGATAAATGCATTTAAAATTTTCACCAAAATTTGGTGATGTCATGTGATGTTTTTAAATCACTCTGATGCAAAAATATCATTTATTTATTTGAGTTTTTAAGCTCTAACCCTAGTTTTCAAAACTGATCTAGTTGGTAAGATTTCACTACAACCTATTTAAATATTTCTTTAAAAAATACATAAAAATTTGGAGATGTCAGTCGATGCATATAATTCATTTTTATGCAAAAACCCATGATTGTTCTTTGAAAAATTTGAGCAAATCATCCTCATCTTCATTCTGGTCCAGCTTGTTGAATTGTACTGCAACCATGTTTCAACTTGCCCTTTTAGCTATGATTCCTTTTCCTACTAGTAAACCACCCTACAAAACCCTTAAGTCCAGGAGAGTGGCTCCATGGGAGTATTTTTGGTCCATGAACTCATATCATTTTCTTTCTGACCAGATTTGGTTTTCTCAAATATTTGCACTAGCAAGTTTCTGTTTTTGCCAAACTAACCTTACCACACTCTTTCTCATCTAAAGAGACTAGGATCTGGAGATTTTGGCCACTCCAAGAGATGCCTAGGTGCCCTTGGCATTTTGTCAAACACCTTGGGTGCATGAGCAGTTTTGGCATGAGTTTTGGTTTGCATTGTGAACTTGATCCTCTGATCAAGCCAGCTTGTCCACTGATCTGCTTGCACACCCTAGCCTAGACCTGGTAAGCCCCAGCCCCACCTGAGCCTCCTAGCATGCACGGGCATTTCGCCGAGCACCTGGTGCGCATGCTCTGGGCGCGCCCAGAGCGCCCGTTTTGCACGCGCGCGCACCGAGCCGCCACGTCTCACTGCCCCCCTCCCCCCCGTGCTCGTTCTGGCCACTACCCTCTCGCAGCCGGCATGGCCGCCTCCTCCCTTGCCGCAAAGCCATCCCTGGGGCCGCACAGCACTGCCATTTGGTCGGCCACGATGGCTAGCGGCCAGCCACAGTAAGCTCCTACCACGGACGGTGCCGCCTGAGCCATAGCCGCGCGCCAGCTGCCCAATGGAGCAGTCCAAGCTTATCCTCACGCTCGTCTGCAAGCGCTCGTCGGTGCCATGCCGCCCTACCGCAACAGAAGTGGTCGGCCGGCGATCTTATCCCCAGCAGCGGCGGAACTGACCTAGCTCCACTATAAATGGTGACCCCAAGCTCTTCCTAGACCCCAGGCAGCCTCAAGCCATCCTCCTAGAGCTCCCCTAGCCCGCAATCGACTAGGGGAGGCCGTCTTCCCCGTCTCCGGCCAGCTCGGCCAACGCCGCCTTCCGGCCCCGTTCATCACAACCAGGCCCTCCCCCGTCCATCCAACACCACCACCCGACTCCCCTTCATCTTGCAGAACCGCCCAAACCCCCTGCTGCGACGGAGAGCCACCGTAGCCCAAACCCCCCTTTGCTCCCGAAGCCACCGGCCGCCGAGAAGCTCGTTGCCGGCGACTCCCTCCATCCCTACCTGCCTAGCAACCACCGAGAGGACCGCCCTGGACTGGCAGATCCATCCCCGCCCTCAGAGCCCCGCGAGGAGCCACCAATCGCTGGCGACGATCGCCGGAGTCCCGCCTCCGCTCGGGCAGAGGAAGAGGAGGGAAAGGCGACTGGTCAAACCTGACCAGTGGGCCCCCAGGACCCACTGTCAGTGACCCATGCGCCAGTCCACGCTGGATAAGTGGATACGTAAAAGCAAAGTACGCCTTCGACGTGTTCAGTTTTGAATCGTTTTTCTTTTCTGTTTTATTAAAAAACAGAGTTTGACCAAAACTTTGACTGACCATCACTTTTTAAATATAACTCCAAATAAGTTGAATCTTTTTCCTACCTCCTCAAATATTGTCTAGTTTATTTTCAGATTTATTTGGAAAAAAATCAGACAACTTTTTTGCACTGTTTTGGAAAGTATGTTTTGATTCAATATTTTCAAAACTAGGATTTTTGGAGAGAGAAGAAAACTTTCAAAAGTTTGGATTGCACCCTGCCTCTCCACAACTTGAAGGCAAGTGCATTCTGAACCCTGGCATAATATTGTGTGTGTTATTTGACACGTTTACAACACCACCTCGACACGGAGTATCCGTTATTTTATGTGATGATATGACCCTACTCATGAGTGCATATTGATAATTTCATGCTATTGGAGTTTGATATGTTGTGATAGTAGTCACCATCATATGCCTTTCATGAATACCGGAAGGAAGCCGGGAAAGTCTCTGTCTTGGGTAGACCTGAGCTTGCCCCTAGTTCCTCGTCGAGACGAGTGTGCCCAGTATGGCATGATGAGGTATGATGAGTGGTGATTCTGTTTGTTGGATGAAAATATATTTGTTATACTCATCATTCAGGGAATAATAAAACCTCCTGAGTCGACCATAGATCAGTCTTGTTCCAGTAACCCCCATACTTGTTTCGTACTACCGCTTGTCCCTGCCATAGGTAGGGTACGGTTTAGTAAGTTGTCAACCCCTTTCCAGCACACACCGTACAGAGAGGCCGTGGTGGAAGATACCGGCTGCATCCGGTAGGCATGCCACCTGGTCCGGGGGCATGGGTGTTTCGGTTGTAGCCGAGGGCTAGCTCCCCCAGTTTGCGCGCGGTATAAATTTTTTGATCCCATGCTAATTGAGGTTGTAGCCTCCCCACTTAGAGTTTTGCTTAACTAGTGTCGTGGGTGATTCCAAACACCGGTAAGTCAGGCTGGTGTGTGCGGTGAGGTGTGTTTTCAATTAAAAGACCGTAGACGGAATTAGTCCCGATGGACTAAAGGAATCCGTTACTCGTGGGTAAAGAGTACACCCTCTGCAGAGATTAAATCTATTCGAATAGCCGTGTCCGTGGTTAAGGACTACAGTCTGGGATGGGTCAAGTGTCGGTCTTAGTGTCGGTCTTTGGAGGAGAAACTGCTAAACCAGAACATGGATCATGACGCGAGACTTATGATGATTATGATTATTATTACGAAATAACCCCTCTATATTATTTGAAGTATTGAGTATCCCTGGGATGGTTCTACCTCCTGGAATATTCACTATGATTGGTTTCTTATAAGCCCTTTATGTCGTGTTGCTGAGACGCCCGACTGTGGCATGCTTGTTAATTATTTACTCTATAAGCCCTTTATGTGGTGTCGCTCAGACGCCCGACTGAGGCATGCTCGTTATTTATTATCCTTTCGAGGCGTCGCTTCATACACCCGATTGGTGCATTTTATTACTACTCTGTTACTACATATTCATGTTGCATATAAATAACCTGCTTGCATGCATAAG
The DNA here is from genome assembly GCF_002162155.2 of Triticum dicoccoides. NCBI lineage: Eukaryota > Viridiplantae > Streptophyta > Magnoliopsida > Poales > Poaceae > Triticum > Triticum dicoccoides. Next base: position 494,100,166 of record NC_041389.1, read on the forward strand.
GGAATTAATTTTATGACTGACGTTGTGACCATAGAATATTTCGGAGCATGATTATCGTTTGTTGTATTATACCCGTGTTCATAATGTTTGCGAGTACATTCAAAATACTCACTGGCTTGTCCCTGGCTATTGTCTTGGCCAGATTTCTTGCATGGAGAGGAGCGTTTCGATGACAGCCCCGGAACCTAAGCAACGGTGATAGCAGCCTCGCGAAGATAGGAGTTAACCTGGTTAGCTGTTCCTGTGGGAAATGGAGTCCCATAGACGTTGATGAACCACAGACCGCTTCCGCCATCAACCACTAGCAAACTTATGTTGTACTCATAGGCCAGAATGGTCTTGTACTACATATTATGTATTTTTGCTTGGAGTTTCTGTATCAAGTTGGTGCCTCATCAGCTAACAGTAATCCTGGGGCTGGTGAGCACAAAGGCCATTTTCTGGGAAATTAGTACCCGGAAAACCGGTCATGACATCTTCCATATCCAGGATTGGGTCAAAGCAGTTGTATTCCGCAGATCAAACGCAATCTAACTTTCAGTCTGTTCTATCCTGAAGTATTACCGTCTTAGGTCAAGAATGTCATGGGAATTGCACACCATCCTATAAACTCTTGACACAGTGATACTTCTCACCCTCATTTTTCATTTCTCGGCTGCCGTGTTGTTGCAACAGGAATGCCGACAGATGAATCATGTTGTGTGAAGTCAATAATCCTAGCAAACCTGTTGCTTGGTAGTTAATGAACAACAATTTCATTCTTAGCGTGTTGGATCCCGAATCATCATTCTAAGACTGATTGTGCTACCTAGTCCTTATTTCTGGTGCACTCTTCGATCAATGAGTTAGGATTGTGCCAACCCTCGCTCATTTGATAATATCTTCTTGCCCTGAAAAGCAAGATTGTTCTCGAGCTTGGTAACATATCGGTGGTTCGTGATTTTCTGAATATCTTCTCGGAAGTATCACCAGGTTGCCACCTGACCGCTATGTTGAGTTCATGATCAAGTTGGTTTTCTTGAAAACCACCCTTTCTCCAAGAATCTGTGTGGGATACCCTGAGCTAGTTGGTTAAGCTAAAACAACAACTTGGAGAGTTGGAAGATAAAAGCTTGTCCGACTTAGTTCACTTTAAGGGATATCTTGTACGTGTGTTGAAGAAAGGTGATGTTTTCATCGATTGACCATCATGATTAGTTAATGGACCTATCATTTTATCCAACCTTTGATTTGAGTATGGGCTATCATCAAATCAAACGAGAACCAATGTTATTCGTAATGTTGTCTTTCTCGTGGTTGTTTCCTCGAGCATACACCATTATATATTTTGGGTCAGACCAGTGCTATCATCTTGTTCACATAATTATGGAATTCCATTTATATGGAAACCTGGATGAATGGTTGTTGAGCTTATCAACAACATTCTTAACTTCTCCATGATTTTGTTGGACATTAAGTCGATATTGGAAACTTTTATAAGCATTATCTTCATGTCCCGTGCATGAAGCATATGTTCGGATGAAAGAAGTGACCTCCTCTAATTCATGTGCATTTGATGCAAGTTGCCGCCGTGAATTCGAGAAAGTCAATATTGCCTCCAATGGAACCATCTCAAGTCAGTCATGCATGTGCAAAGTATGCTATGGTTTGATAGGCTCGCTACCTCCATTCTATATGTGTCCCTAGCACACCAAGCCATTGATTGAATTGTTCAAGGAGAAGAAGTTCCTTCATAAGAGCTAATCATATGAATTTTGTACCTTCGATATCCGCAATGATGGTTTCCAACCAGAACTCGGTAGTGTTTTATTATAAGACTACTACGTGGTCATGCTTGTCTGGGACAGCGTGCTCACATGTGTGTAGCAGAGCCAGCTCATGTTTTGGATCTTGCTATCATAGTTTATTCCCGAGAATCTCACAACGCCATATCGTCGATTTGTGTTGCAAACTTCCATTCTTCTTCCTAGACTCGATGAGTCTGGAATATCCTGACACCAACCAGATCTGAATCTCAGGAAGATATGATGGTTTGAACGTTTCCCGAGAGCTATAATACTGGTCTCTCTGTAATCTGGTAAAGTGGATGCCGTGGCCAACACACCCAACCGGAAGACCTATTATTGTAGCATCTTGATTGAGGAAGTTGGCCACCGTCCCATAGGGATTTTGTAGGATACTACTCCCTAGTTGTCCCTTATGGATTCTTGTGCTGAAGTCCGACCTTTTACTTGATGTTCTAGATACCAAACCATGTAAATGGGTTATGCTAGCACCACTACAAGAAACTTGTTAATACATGAGAGTCCTAGTCCGTCACAGAGCAGCCAAAAACTGTCATGCGTGCCCACCCATGACGGATCTGAAATCCTTCATGTATATCACATCATAATTTGATATCGTACCTTCCATGACGGTTCTTGGCCGTCATGAATCTGCCCCAGGCCCGCCAAGCCCAAACTAGGCTGTGACAGAACAGACCATCACCGATCTACATGACGTGGCTGCAACATGGCGTCTACCTGTATCTGACGTGGAGGATAGCATGGCCCATGTTGTAACCAGCCCAGTTAGGGATTTGGCCCCATTTCGTGGACAGTACAACCAAATAATGTTTATCTTTCACCTGCCATTAGCGTACCTATTTTTTAGTCCTACATAATAGCCCTTTTTTTGTCCTGCCTATTTTCTCGATGCAACAGAATTTACAATAGGACAACCAAATTATATTCATTCAAAAATAGCAATTGTTCACGTGACAATACAGAGTTCCCACATGACTTCAAAACATCACAAGCATATCTAGAAATCGCTTTAAACATTTTTGTTAAAGAAAAGAGTAACATGACTTCAAAGAAAATGCACTACTAGCAGACTTTTAGTCTCCAACACTTCACCACCGCTTCAGGGCAGCTCCCGGACCCAAATAATTCTCGCTCAAAAACTTCAATCTCGAGGAACACGAAATAACTGCCAAACCTGCATAAAATCAAAACACTCAAAGGCAAGACCATTTTAAGCAAAATGATGATCCACACTTCAATATGAGATGTGATCAGTAATTGAGATAGGGCAGATGTTGAATAATACCAAGAATTAAAGAATATGCTAGTAATAACACGGGAAATTTGAGACTGAACAAATGCACTATGTAGCCGATCTAAGACTCCTAAATCTGAAGCAAATACAATATACCATTTACTATTAGTAATCTTAAATAAAAGCGTGCAATCTTCACTTCCATCTCTCCTTCAGATTGTAATTTTGTCTACACGCATTTCCAGAAATACAGTTGTACAAAATCCCTCACCTCTACTGTAATAAGCGAAGAAACTCAAGATCAGTTAAACTGTTAGCTTGAAAACGAAAAGAAGGAAGGGAAAATAGAAGGATTATTTATACAACCATATTAAGAAGTCAGGTAATTATGGAATTAGAACTCAAGACAGTAATGAAAGTCAAATGACAAAGTAACAAAACACACAACAAAAAATGTGTCAAATGAAATTCAAACAATAAAATAACAAAACACACATCACAGAACTAAGTACTATAGCAGTAGTAATTGAGGACATATGTCGGAGTAATGGGCCACGGGTAGCCGCACCCGAGACCCTGAACATATCAAAACTTCGGGCCGGCTTCACCCCGCAGTGTCCAAAGCTGAGGCTCCGCCCTCCAGGGGCCGGCTAGCTCGAAGTCCGGCCATCGGAGGAAGACCATCACCAGCAGGCAGCGCTAGGAGCGGCCGGCTCCAGTCAGCCGGCCTCTAGAGAGGACGGCGTCGAGCAGGCGGCCACCTGGCGCCCTCAAATTTTGCGCCCCCATCAAGAGGATGAGATAGGGCGTGGCTACAGTGACGCCCCTCACCTTTGAATCTTGGGCGTGGCATGGTCACAGTGCCCGTACAGGTAGAGATCTCCGCACGACGTGGCACTGTCGCCACTTCCTCCTGATGTCACTCCGGACAGGAGGAGCCCTGTTCCCCACGACGACCCATAGGTACGGCCCGCAGGCCGTGGGCCCTACTAGGCAGTGACACCTCAGAAGATGGCGTGTGCCGAACCAGACGGACCAGGGGAAGGCCGGCCTCTGGCAGGCGGCCGTCCCTTCCCTCGAAGCAAGTGCACCATTAACCTGATGAGACCAGGTGAGGCTACAGCGATCTCCCGTCAGGCGGCGGGACTGTAGCCACGCTGAGCTCACCAAGCCCGCATCATTAGCAGCACGACTATAGTGAGCAGCCACCAACCAGACATGCCAGCGGCAGGAGCGGCCTATCGGCTCCATACCAGACCGTTCGGCGGGGTCCACCAGGCGACGAGCCCCAGTAGTGAGCAGCCACCAACCAGACACTGACAGCCGGGCCAGCACCCGGCCAGATTACCATTGTACCCCTGGGGGGTAGGCCTATATAAACCCCCTAGGGCACCCATGCAAAGGTTCCCACTCCATTAGAACTAGCCACTCCCCTAGAGCAGGAAGGAGCTAGCCTTGCCTTCTCCTACCTCTAGCATACAGCTCAAGGAGCACCTTTGTATCACTTGAGCCTTAGTGATCATGTGGAGATCCCGCAGAGCAGGACTAGGGGTGTTATACTCTAGGAGAGCCCCGAGCCTGGGTAAAGTACTCTAGCATTCGTGTCTATGCCTCATCCCACTTCTAGGCACCGACGATGTTCTACTCACTCCCACCATGATAAGCCATCCATTGGCATATGTCGCATCCAACCCCCGACATTTGGCGCCCGTCATGGAGCGAGGCGCACCGTCTCCCGGAGATCTGCTCTGGACGGGAACCTTGTTCCTCCCTGGCGAGCGAAGCCAGCCCAGCACGCCCGACGGTGTCAGCCTCGATGCGCTGAACGATGCGGAGATCGCCTGTGCGGCGAGGTGCCTCGCCGACCTTGCTGGTGAGATCCACCTCTCCGATGAACCGGCCTCCGACCCGGGCACCGTCTACCCCGAGAGCCGCCTCGTCAGCCTCCTCGACCAGATCCATGTCACCAGCGAGCCTGCTGTGCACCTGGAGTCCGTTGGCTCCACCGATCCGATGATCGTCGACTCCGACACAGTGTCGTTTGACGCGTTCCCTACCAACGTGGTGGTCTACGACGAGCCGCCTCCTTGCGAGCATAGCGGTGGGAGCACCATCACGGAGGTGCTTGTCATCCACAGCGTCGAGCACTCGGACGGACGCACTCGAGACCCACTTGACGCTGCTCAGCGAGACCTGTCGGCGCCCATCCCAGAGGGCGCGGATGCTGAAATGCTGGAGGCACGCCGCATCCAGCTTCTCGAGAACGCTGGCCGACTAGCCAGCGTGCAACGCCTCTCGAACGCCTAGCGGCAAGAGATGGATCGGGCCGTTGGTGGCACACCGGCTCCTGAGGGGCCTAGCTGCATCGGCACGATCCGGCAGCATGGTGCGACCATCGCTAGGATGTTCAGGGCAGAGCGCCCCGTGTACGCCACGCCTGCAGAGAACATCCGGGCCGCCCAGGCGGTGACGGATGAGCTGGACAAGTAGGACGGCGATGAGTGCCGCCACATGACGGAGCGGGTCCAGCAGCTCCTAGACACGGCTGCCGTGCTGAAGTGCCCGCCCAGTGGAATGATGAACCGCCCCCTCGCCAGGACCATGGGGCGACGTCCCAGACGCCGACTGGTGGCACCTGCGGAAGAAGAGGCAACGGGCCGGCTGCCAGCCGCAGCCGGACATGCCTCTCCATCGAGCGAAACGAAGACGACCGCCCTCGAGCGGTGGAGCGGTGAGGCGATCCGCCTCCTGCCCCGCCTCGTGGAGTGAGGCACCCTACTCCGCCGCCTATCACGCACCCGACACTCGGCGACCGCCTTGGCTGCCGAGAGGGAGTCAGAGAGAACGACCCTCGCCATCGGATCATTCACCTCAACCGATCCCTGGCACTAGAAGAAGAAGACGCGTTGGGCCCGCCCTGCTTCGGCCCACGAATCCGAGATGAGCCCTTTCCCAAAGGGTTCATGTCTCCCAAGAGATACGCCCAAGTACACTGACTCCTTGAAGCCGGAGGACTGCCTGGTCGACTAATCCATGGCCGTCAGCATAGCAAACGGCAACAAGCGCGTTGCCGTGAAGTACGTCCCTCTCATGCTTCAAGGCACAACCCGGACGTGGCTTAACAGCCTGAAGCCCCATAGCATCAACAACTGGGTTGATTTTACCGAAGCGTTCATCTGCAACTTCACCAGCACGTACAAGCGGCCTCCCAAGCCCCGACGGCTCTCTTTGTGCGTCCAAGGGCCCAGCGAATCGACTCGCGACTATCTCACGCACTGGGCCGAGCTGCGCAACTCCTGCGAGGGCGTGCATGAGGTGCAGGCGATCGAGTACTTCACCGTTGGGTGCAAAGAAGGCACCCTCCTCAAGCACCGACTTCTCTGCGACGAGCCTGCAACTCTCGCCGAGCTGTTGATCATCGCTGACAAGCACGCCACGGCCGACTCCTCCATGAAGGCGGAAATCCTAGTTGATGCGTCTGGACGGTGGGGTCGGTAGTGCCGGTTGGTGCAGCAGAGAGCCCCGGCTGGACGTTGGAGTCGGCGGCGCCGGTGGGTGCTGCTTACTCCTGCTGGACGATGGAGGCGCCGGCACCAGTCGGGGTGGCGGACGGCTGGACAGCAGAGTCGGTGGCATCCTTCTGCGGAGCAGGCGGCTGGTCGGTCTCTGCCTGACTGCCTCCAGCTGTGTCGGCACCCTGGAGTGCAGATCGTTGCTTGAGGCACGGTCAGGCTGAGGACGACCGTCTGCTCCGGCCTCTGGCACGTCCTCTTCGTCGTCATCCTCCTCCTCCTCCTCATCTTCCTCCCCTTCGTTGCTGGAGTTGATCACTTCAGCCGAGTCCTTGCTTTCCTTCGGGTTCAGCCCGAGCCACTCCAGCGGCGCTTCGGCACCTTCTTCGACCACCTCCGGGATGAACACGCTGGTGTTGGTATCGTCGGCGATTGCCACCGCCCTGCTGATAAGCTCGGCTTCCACCGCCACCATATCCTGCTGCGCCTCCAGCCAAAACATGGTCAACTCGGCTAGATGTAGCCCACGGTACCACGCCTTGACGAACTCTAGAGCTCGGTGCGCTCCTGCCTGAGCTGCAGAACCCTTCTAGGCCTCCAGGCGGCTGGCCGCCACCTCCAGCCCGTCGAAAGTCCGGCTGGGGGTACGCGGAGCCTGCATACCTGGCCAGAGGGCAGAGATCACCTGGGCCCCAACACGCTGAAGGCGGCGCAGTATCTGATAGGCAGGCTGAAGGCGGGCCTGAATGCTGAGGAGCTTCTCGTTGAGGGTCCGGGGGGCGTCGGCGGCAATCTGCACGCCTTCTGCCCTCTGCTCTTCGCGATGAGCCTCGACGATCTGGTTCGCGGCAACGGAATGGCCCGGGAAGAAGTCTGTTTACACAGAAGGCAAGGTAATCCAAAGTCAGAAACTAGCAGTCGGCCTAGATAAGGGCCGGCAGCTCAAAACCAGAAACAAAGAAAATAAAGCTCACCATCGACCAAGTATTCAATGCTGCTGAAGCAGGCCGTCATCTAAGCCTCCTTGTCGGCCCAGGCGGAGCGCTCGACCTCAAACTCGGTGAGGAGGTCGGTCTCCTTCTCCTTCGCCTCCCGCTGGGCCGTCTTGAGGGCCTCCGCCTACTCGGCGAGTTGAGTGACCAGCCGGTCTCGCTCTTCGGACAGCTTGCTGCACTCCGCCTCCTTGCCGCACAGGGCGGTGTTGGCTTCGCCCAGCTGCTGCTGCAAGGCAGCGTTGGCCTCTGTAAGAAGGAAAGAAGAAATAACACCAGTCAAATAACAAAGAGCGATGCAGTTGCCGGGGAGAACCGGCCCGATTGCTCAGCAGTCGGCCCGAATCTCGGGGACTACAGCCCGCGGGTGCACCATCGCGCCCCCATAGAAAAGAAGTAGCTAGCAAAGATAAAGTCACTGGGAAGATTCGGCCCGACTGCTCAGTAGTCGGCCCAAACCTCAGGGACTACAGCCCGCGGGTGCGCTAGCGCGCCCCGCGAAGAAAGGAAATCGAAGCTTACTCCGTCTCTCCGATAGATGGGCGGTCTGCGTCTCCATCTCCCAGACCCTGGAGTTGAAGGTGACTGCACGAAGATTGTGGTAGTCCTGCATAAGGGATACCAGACGAAGTCATCATTTGACACTTGCAAGTTAAAGTTCCGGACCGCCTGCTTAGCAGCCGACCCGAAACTTGGGGACTACACCCAATGGGTGCGCTGGCGCGCCCCCACGAAGGACGCAAGAAGATCAAATCAAAGAAAAGTAGGAAACTTACGAAGATGGCGGCCCGCGAATCCAAGAATGCCTCGTTGCAGTGCTTGAGGGCTTCGGCTTCGGCCCGGAGCTTGGCCTGGATGTCGAGGGACACCTGGTTCAGGGCGCCCGTCCCGCCCCCGCGTATACAACCAGCAGGTGTGGTGCTGGTCGCCTTGGTGTCAGGGACCGACGAGCTCGCGGCACCGGCCTCCAGCGGCCGCCGTGCTGAGGCTGCCTTCTCAAGACGGCGGCGTACGGGTGTGCGGACCTCGGCAATCAGGTCCGTCACCACCATGTCCCCGGCTGGTGGCACCGGCGGCCCGCCTGGCTCCTCGTCCTACGTTCCACTAATTGATGGCTGCGGCGTCATGATAACATCCGGCATGGCCAGGCCGCCACCCTCCCTCTCCATGACCGGCTGCTCATCGCCGGCTCCCCCGGTCATCGCCTCAAACTCCGACGGAGGTGGCGCGGTGTTCAGAGGCGTCACAAGCAGCAGTTCCTGGCGGCGTGCGGCCTCTGCGAGCCGCTCCTTCTCCGGGGCTTCAGCCTCCGCCTGCGCCAGCTTCCTCGCCGCGGATGCCGCGGCCTTGTCCACCTCCGCCTTTGCCAGACGGTCGGCCTCTTCCTCACGCGCCTCCCGCGCGTTCCGCTCCCTCTCCTCCTGGAGGTCGGCGGCCTGGTCGATTCACCGGCTGGTGGAGGAGGTCTCCGCTGACCTGATGACCACGGTGGCGCCCGACTTCTCGAGGGTGAGCGGGGCCCTGAGATAGGAAGACAAGACAAAAAAGATTTTAGGCCGGATCGGCAAAGAGGTGGAAGCATGAGAAGGATACTTACGCTGACAACATGACCGGCACCTTCGGCTGCCTCTGGTACTTGGCCACCTTGGCCGCGGCTTCTTTCCGCCTGGTCGTCACGGCCGGGTTCTTGGGCTTCATCGGCGCGCTGCCAAACAGGGCAGCGCCTTGCTTCCGCTTGCGTTTGCCGCCACGGGCGGGCGGCCCAGTAGAGGGGCCAGCGCCGGTGTTGACTGTGCTCCGGCCGGGGCGCGGCTCGTCTTCGTCGTCGTCATCGTCAGGCCAGGTCTCCATGCTGCTGCCCTCCTCAGAGCCGCCTGCTTCGTCGCCGCCGCCTGCTGCGTCGTCCGCCAGGGCGGGCGCCCCCAAGTCAGGATCGTCCACATCACTCACTACCCTGTCCGGCAGGTGGTCACCACCCGGCCCCACGATGGCGGCCGTCGCCTCGGACATATAAATCTACGCACCAGAAGGGGTCACATCATGATAAGAACAAGACTAAACAACAGAGCTAAAGGAAGAAATCAAGGGACTTACGGCAAGCGGCGGGTCGTCGCGGGAATACGGCCGCTTCTTATACCACCAGTCTCCCTCTGACACCTTGAGGTCGGAGATGTCGTTCACCATCCTCGCGACCTCAGCAGTCGGCATCTCCTTCGTGCACAACCGGATTGGGTCGTGGTGCCCGCTCATCCAGAAGATCGGATGAGGGCGGCCCTGGAGAGGGAGGACCCGACACTCGACGAAGGCAATGAGGAGGTCGGAGGCCACAAGGCTCTCCGACTCCTGGAGCACCCGGAGTCGGCCGATGGCGGCCGCCGCGTCCGCCGACACCGGCTTCGGCTTGTAGCCCCAGTTGGGCCAAAGCCCGGTAGGGCGGCCGGCCTCGTAGGCCGGCAGGTTGATGAAGTCGACAGTCGGATCGACGTTCTCAACATAGAAGTAAGACTGCTGCCATAGTTTTACCGACTGTGACAGCTTCATGACGGGAAAGGCATTCCTTTTTTCCAGCCGGCGCACGGCGACGAAGCCACCACACTCAGCCGTCGTGTCCTTGGTGGAGGTGCCTAGCTTCCCGTAGAAGAATGCTCCCCACAGCTCGAGTGTGGGGAGGATGCCGAGGTAGCCCTCGTACGCCATGACGAAGGCGGAGAGCAGGGTCACCATGTTGGGTGTCATATGATGCGGCTGGAGATGGTTGAAGTCGAGGAACGAGCATAGGAAGCCGCTCATGGGAAGCCCGAAGCCAGGAAGGAAGTGCGTGCGGAAGACGACCCGCTCGTTCCCCTTCGGCACTGGCGAAATCTCCTCCGCCGGCGGCACCCGCGCCTTGACGAACGCCGCGTGTCTCGAAGGAAGGAGATGTGGTCTTCGATCACCATCGATCCGTCCTAATCGCCGCCCTTCTCGCGCGACATGGCCTCAGGCAGGGCCGCGAGGGGAGGAGGAGTGCATCGGCGGCGCACGGCGGCAGCACCATGGCAAACACGGAGCGGCGTCAGCAGTAACGGCGGAGAGAGCGGAAGGAGGAAGAGAGTGTGGGAGGGGGCGCGCGTGCTCTGCCGCACCCCTCCCTCCCCCTGCTTATAGTCCTCGGGCTACGAAGCCGAGGGGGCGGGGCGTGCGATCGTGGGATTAACTGCGCCCATGACCCCACGACCCCCCGTTTACCGTGCAAACTTACTGCGCCTTGAACGCTCATGGGAATCGCAACCACCCACCGCGGTGCAACGGATCCGCCCGCGTGCCGAGGCCAGGTAATGGCGGCCCCGTCCCACTGTCATGTCCCATCAGGAGCGTGGGATGGCAGGCTGGCCAGGCCGGCGTGCGCCGCGTGGCGTGTTTATGGCGGGCAGCGACTCTGGGAAGCTTAGCAGGCACGCCACCTGTTTCCCGCCTTGGAGCTCAAAATCGACCAACGATCCCGCCTTGTCGAAGCCAACTCCGGCAGCCGGCGCACCGCAAGGCGGATCGAACATTCTCCCAAAGCTCAGTGAGGGGGGAAGCCGCTGAGGCTTCGCGGCCCCTCGAGCGCGATGCCTCACCGGCTTCGGGGACTCCTGTCGGAGTAATGGGCCGCTGGTAGCCTCACCCGAGACCTTAAACATATCAAAACTTCGGGCCGCTTTTGCCCCGCAGTGTCCAAAGCTGAGGCTCCGCCCTCCGGGGGCCGGCTAGCTCGAAGGCCGGCCACCGGAGGACGGCCAGCACCAGCAGACGGCGCTAGGAGCGGCCGGCTCCATTCAGCCGGCCTCTAGAGAGGACGGCGTCGAGCAAGCGGCCACCTAGCGCCCTCAAAGTTTGCGCCCCCATCAAGAGGACGAGATAGGGTGTGGCTACAGTGACGCCCCTCACCTCTGAATCTTGCGTGTGGCGTGGTCACAGTGCCCGTACAGGTGGAGTTCTCCGCATGACATGGCCCTGTCGCCACTTCCTGCTGACGTCACTCCGGACAGGAGGAGCCCTGTTCCCCACAACGAACCATCGGTACGGCCCGCAGGCTGCGGGCCCTACTAGGCAGTGACACCTCAGAAGATGGCGTATGCCGAACCAGATGGACCAGGGGAAGGCCGGCCTCAGGCAGGAGGCCGTCCCTTCCCTCGAAGCAAGTGCACTACTAACCTGATGAGACCAGGTGAGGTTACAGTGATCTCCCGCCAGGCGGCGAGACTGTAGCCACGCTGAGCTAACCAAGCCCACGTCATTAGCAGCATGGCTACAGTGAGCAGCTACCAACCAGACCCGCCAGCGGCGGGAGCGGCCTGTCGGATCCGTACCGGACCGATCGGCGGGGTCCACCAGGCGGCGGGCCCAAGTAGTCGGCGGAGAAGTCAGAGGTCGGAGACACTAACAGCCGGGCCCAAGTAGTCGGCGGAGAAGTTGGAGGCCGGAGACACTAACAGTCGGGCCCAGCACCCGGCCAGATTACCATTGTACCCCTGGGGGTAGGCCTATATAAACCCCCCAGGGCACCCATGCAAAGGGTTCCCACTCCATTAGAACTAGCCACTCCCCTAGAGCAGGAAGGAGCTAACCTTGCATTCTCCTACCTCTGGCATACAGCTCAAGGAGCACCTTTGTATCACTTGAGCCTTAGTGATCATGCGAAGACCCCGCACAGCAGGACTAGGGGTGTTATCTCCTAGGAGAGCCCTGAACCTGGGTAAAGTACGCCGGCATTCGTGTCTACGCCTCATCCCCTTCCAGGCACCGGCGACGTTCTACTCGCTCCCACCATGATAAGCCATCCATTGGATATGTCGCACCCAACCCCCGACAGCATACAAACCTGTCAACTAAACTTTGCAGAATCATTTCGTACCATAAGTGCAAACCTAACCACTACTAATGATGTCTACACTCAAGACATTCCATTTCTTATGCTCATTCAGTCAATGCACAATTTTATCTTACAGTCAATGCACCAACACTCATTGAAGGATAAAAGCTACGGAGAAGACCATATAGCTGGTATAGTTAAGAGTTAGCTTCGGTCAGGTTTATAAGATTACCAAATGTTGGGCACCATCTCTAATTAAGAGGACAAATCTTCAAGCTCTACACATATCTAACTCTACACCAGTTTCTAATATAAATAAATAAAACAGAGTAAAGGGCAGGAAAAATATATTTTTACAACTTGTTTAGATGGAGGTATTTAGTACATAACATCCTGAACATGGTGGCATGTACTGAGAACAAGAAATTCATCATCAAATTGTGATATATATTAAATTGAGCAAATATCATGTGGCATAAATTTCATCAACTTATTGTGTGGAAATCGATATGATGGCAATTTTCACCACATAACACAAAGAAAGTTTGCACATAATATATAACAGAGTAGTGTAATAGCATGCCTAGTTAACAAACAATCTACTCTTGTTAGATGGATTCAGTGAGATTAATGAATTTCTTTCTCTCCATTAAGAAGAAAAATCGAAGGAACCAACAGGAGCATCTCATGAGCATTTACTTATTAAACTAGTAGTTGCTTAACTAATTAGCAGATCTCACAAATTCTACACTGCTGGTGCTCGCACACTGAGAAAATAAAATAGCCAGCAGTAAGAAGTGTTGTGCTCATGAAGTAACTCAACCAAAAAAAGTTCAAGAGCTGGATTCCAAATTATCTTCTTCAGTGACAGATGGACATAAGCATGGACTGATTTTTTTGTTAGAAGAACAAGCATGAATTACGTGTATTTTCAGTTAAGTTTACTTCCAGCAATCATAATTCACAAATGTAAATTGAGCGAGTGCCATTGCAGAACATAAGGGAAAATAGATGTTTGAGTAAAGTGTATGCATAACATAAAGAGCATGTGCAGGAAAGGGCGGTGTAGATACAATCACCAAGTAAAAATTGTTTCTGGTCCATGTGAGATGTGCAAATTATGTAGGCAAGGGTAGTGCAGACATCACTAAGTAAAAAATGTTTTTAGTTGTACAAAGACCATTAGATGCCCTGACTCATATGGGATCCATCACCATTATGTGCATGCATAAGATTGGACACTATGCAGTAAAATGAACCTGGCACTGAAAAACCTGAATATTCAGTGCACTATCTAAATTTCATAGATATTCAAGAATGGCGTTCTTTGCGAGCTCGCCAGCGATAATGAGGCGGATGGAGGACGTGGGAGGTGGAAGGCATGGCATTTTTTCTCAACAAAATACATTCAATAAAACTACAGATAAGAAATAGCATGTACCTATAGAATCTGCAGATATCAGTTTTTCTTCATATAAATTTAAAATGGTACGAGTTTCTCAATTGTAAAAGATGGCAGATAAATGTTGTATGCAATTACTATTCAAAAAATCTGACAACATACATCGGACTTCTGAATTAGCAGTGTATAACTACAAAGCAATGCCTGAACTGCAACAAGAACAGAAATGTACCTAATACTTTTTGTTTCCAGTACAAAAGATGAATGGGCGGCACAATGTAATTAGGAAGGAAGCAGAACAGCCTACATCTTCAAAGCACAAATAATCAGTTATGAAAAAGCAGCCCAGGAAGTGGTGCTCGTGCCTTCTGCTATTCGTTTTAATGACGGACATGGAAGATGCCCAAATTTATGGCTTGTACCGATTCAGCCTGGCTAACGAGGCCTGCAGCCATCCTCTACCAAGAACGGCTACATCCATCCATGGAGATGAACAGAGCAGGGCGGGAGGGTAAGGGACGATGCGGATGTACATACTTGGTCTTTCTGGCCGGAGAAAGTGAAAAGCGGCGAGTGGAGGCTACTCACCACGGATGGAGAAGACGACCACAACGACGAGGGGACCGACAGTTGCGTGGCTGACGGATAACTACACCCAGCCACAAGGGCTGTTGTCGGTGTCAAAACCGGCGGATCTCGGGTAGGGGGTCCCGAACTGTGCGTCTAGGCGGATGGTAACAGGAGACGAGGAACACGATGTTTTCACCCAGGTTCGGGCCCTCTTGATGGAGGTAAAACCCTACGTCCTGCTTGATTAATATTGATGATGTGGGTTACAAGAGTAGATCTACCATGAGATCAAGGAGGCTAAAGCCTAGAAGCTAGCCTATGGTATGATTGTTGTTCGTCCTACGGACTAAAGCCATCCGGTTTATATAGACACCAGAGAGGGCTAGGGTTACACAGAGTCGGTTACAATGGTAGGAAATCTACATATCCGTATCGCCAAGCTTGCCTTCCACGCCAAGGAAAGTCCCATCCGGACACGGGACGAAGTCTTCAATCTTGTATCTTCATAGTCTTGGAGTCCGGCCGATGATGATAGTCCGGCTATCCGGACACCCCCTAGTCCAGGACTCCCTCAGTAGCCCCTGAACCAGGCTTCAATGACGACGAGTCCGGCGCGCATATTGTCTTCGGCATTGCAAGGCGGGTTCCTCCTCCGAATAATTTATAGAAGATTGTGAACACCAGGATAGTGTCCGGCTCTGCAAAAATAATTTCCACATACCACTGTAGAGAGAATAATATTTACACAAGTTCAATCTGCTGACGTATTTGATGGTGTGACATCACACCACAACCAAGCCTTTACTCGAATCGTTTTTATTGTACCACCTCAGCACGTTTAGCGAAGCAGTTTCCTTGGCACGTCTTGTCGAAGCAGAGATCGTGTTCCCCTTATTCTGGGATTCCCATCAATATGGACGTAGGTAACCCAACCGCGCCCGTTGCCACGCCCCCTCCATCGAAGGCGGGTTCCAAACGGTCATGGGATGGCTCTCGGTATTCTCCCTCTTTATAATGAGACCAAGGCCGGTTCTTTTTCTTCAATCTTCAATCGAATTTGCCCCTCGCCCCCGAGTTCCAACACCCAGGGCTCCAGATTCAGGTACCTTCGACCTTCGATAATGTCCGGCCCCGACCTACGGGGCCTGTGGATGCCTTCCTCCGTCACGGAAGAAGACGTGTTGAAGCTGAGAGACGCCAGGTACTTGACCTACGAGATTTCGCATAGGTTGCCTGCCCTCGAGAGCGTTGTGTTTGTGTCTCACCTCCATCGGGGTTTAGGCTTCCCGATGGACCCCTTCGTGAGGGGGCTCATGTTTTATTATGGACTGGAATTCCATGACCTGGCTCCGGAGTCCATCCTCCACATCTCATCGTTTATTGTCATTTGCGAAGCCTTCCTCCGCACTACCCCTCACTTCGGCTTGTGGCTCAAAACCTTCAACGTGGAGCCGAAGATGATTGAGGGACGTCAGGCAGAGTGCGGAGGGGCGGTCATAAGCAAGAGGGCCGATGCTACATGGCCCGAGGGCTCTTTTCAGGAGGAGCTTGGCTTGTGGCAACATGAGTGGTTCTACATCACCGCTCCCAGGGGCAGCAGGCAGAGGCTGCCGCCCATCTTCCACTCGGGCCCTCCACAGCAGTTGACATCATGGGTCAACAAGGGGCGTGACTGGGGGCCGTCCAAAGACGTACCCTTGTTGCAGGACCGGATTCGAGGCCTCCAAGAAAGGGAGATTAATCTGGTGGTAGTGGTCCAGGTTATGCTGATCCGGCG
Organism: Triticum dicoccoides; assembly: GCF_002162155.2. Taxonomy (NCBI): domain Eukaryota; kingdom Viridiplantae; phylum Streptophyta; class Magnoliopsida; order Poales; family Poaceae; genus Triticum; species Triticum dicoccoides. Next base: position 494,116,295 of record NC_041389.1, read on the forward strand.
CCTACTACCCTGCAAACGTCACCCCCTCCGCCTGTGGGAATTCAATCCGGAGGGGCCACGAGCTCTTCAACAATTCATGGGTTTGACACCCGTGGAGATGAACAAACTGTTTTTCGGATCGCAAGAGATGCGTCCGGGCTTGACCAAGGATGCTGGCCTAAGCTGCAATCGCCCGGATACTCAAGTAAGTAGCCCTGTGTCTGGACACATCATCCATTTGTTAATCATGGGTTTGCCTTTTAACCAGCTATCCCTTGGACAGGAGTGGATAGCGCAAGCAAAACTGATACGGTGTCCAGCCCCCCTCCCTGAGACCACGCAGGATCCCGTGTTAATCAAAATGTTGGAGGTCGCACCTTCGGAGGTTGGCGAAGGGGGCATAGGGAAACTACCACCTCCGTCAAGGAGGCTTTCAGTAAGGGAGCAATATAGAGTTCCTCCTTCCAGGGGGAGAAGAGGACCGCTTTCGAAGACCCAGAGGCCAAGGCCTCAAAGCGAGGAAAGAAATCTTTTCCGGAAGGTCCGGTGCCGGGAAGAAACCCGGCCGTACTGTCTCCTCAGAGGAATCAGCCTCCAGCGAGCCGTAAGTAAAAAAGGGGAATTTGTTTATAATAATGGACGCCCCTGCTTAATTTCTAAGGATAACCGAAGTTTTCACCTTGTAGTTCGGATCCCAGCCCGTCTTAGCACAGCTCATCTTCGGGAGACCTTCGTCCGGAGATGATAGAGAGTGAAACGCCTCCATCTGCAGCCCCATCGTGTGGGGCGGGCGACCCTGAGGTGTCGTTGTGGAGGGTCTCCCGAGTCCGGCAGGGCCAGAGAGTTCGGCACCCATTGGAGTACGGCCGGTGGAGCTGCAGGATTTGCTTCAGAGGGCGTCTATCTCGGAAGATCACCGCACATTAATGAGTATGGTGATTGAAAGGATCTCGTCCGCCGAGAGCGGCTTGTATGAGGCTGTCGGGAGCTTGCTGACAGGTTTTGAGGTACGCAAAAAATGACATAACTTTGGAAAGTTTTGCACATGAAGTGCGCCCTGTATAGATAGTAGCCCCTGAGACTTGGTATGCTGTCGAAAGCGACAGCGTGCCGAGGATCATAATCTCAGTTATGGAATGTTACCTTTCCTATGCAGGTGGCGGAACGTTCAGTGGCTAGCTGGACTAATGGATTTGCCGAGCTGAAGAGGCAACTCGACATTGCGGATGCGGACATCTCGCTGGTCAATAAACGACTTGATGAGTCACAAGGTATGTGGTTGTTCCGCGGTCGCACAGTAGGGGAGCTGACGCCCATTCCTTACAATTTGTATGCTTGATGTAGATGGTGCTGCTGCTGTGGAGGACCTTCGAGCGGAACTTGCTCGGGTCAAGGAGCAAGCCAGAAAAAGCGAGGCGGCTACCTCGAAGGTAGCAGAAGAGCTAGAAGCCGAGAAGGCTGCTCACTGCCGAAGCAGGGATGAGATGGCCGAAATGGCCGCAAAATTAAAAGTTGCTACCGACCGCCAGGAAGTTCTTGAAAGAGAATGCCAAGCGGAGCAAGAGGACCTGAAGAAGGCCAACACCGAAGCCAAGGATGCCCGTAGTTCGATGCGGGCTATGAAGGAGGAACTGCGTCAGGTTAGGGACATTGTGGCTGGAAAGCTCTTTATGCTGCGTAGGAAGTTCACAGATCCAAAGTATGCTCAGCTGGGCCGACTGTACGGTGCGGAGGATCCTTATCTGGACTTGGCAGCGAGTGCGGCGGACGTAGTCGTGCACTTCCGGAGCCAGAAGGATCACGAAATGGAAGAGCTTTTCTGGTCTCAATTCCATAGTCCGGAGCGTCCACTTCCGTTGAGTGATCGGCTGGTTGAGTGGGCTGAGCTAAATAGACTGTCCGAACTTGCCATGACGGATGTGGTCGCTCATCTGTGGCCGGGAGGGCCCAAGCCGAAGAGTTATTTTGGCTTGTTGCAGCAATTCCTTGGGGCGGTGCCGCCTATTGGGGCAATGAAGCGGTCGGCGTGTATAGAAGGTGCACGGATGGCTCTCGCCTGTGGTAAGACATACTGGGCGGAGATGGATGCCACCGCTGTTGCATCCCGGGGTTCGGACAAAAGCCGGTTCCCCACCGAGCACTATTTTGAGGAAGTCCTGCAGGGCGCTCGTTTAATAGAGTCGCAGTGCTCGAAAAATGTTATGTTTGAATGAAATGTGTGATTTCATGTTTATAATGCAATATCTTTTTATACTTGCGTGTTCAAGTATTGAACTATCTCCTGCGCGGCCATATGTGTATGTATAATCTGAAAGATGGCAGTCTTTGGCTTCAGCCCCCACGCACATGGTGCGGGGTTGTTTGCAAAAAGAAAGGCGCTTTTTCACACTTAATCCAACGTCTTGGTCCTTTTAAGGAGGTGATAGCGTAGCAAACTAGGCAACCGGACTATAATGCTTTATCACATTCACTTAGCCATAGGAGCTCGAATGTGGGGCTACTATATAGCCCCTGGCGGCATCGCTCTTCTCCGAATTCGGGGCGCGTATGTGCCTGACCGGGAAGCGGTCCTTCGTCAAAGCGGAGGAATTCTAAACATTCCAGTGGTCGATCGAGTGGTTGACCAATCTCTCGCTATATCATGATAGTCAGTTTTCGGCTTTCTCTACTGAGGTGCTCGCCCGGCCGAACCGGGGCACAATCGCAGTAGTTCTCCTGGTGCCGCGTTAGCCGATGATACGGAACGTAAGGCAGCAAAACACAGGAGCCGGGCAAACCCAACATTTGACCAAAGACATGATTTGGAGCTGATGCATATAAGGCCTAACTCGAGACGACGAACACTCCCTGAGGTGTTCGGTCTTTATGATACCGGGCAGAACAATGCCCTAAGCCCCTAGTGTCTAGGTACAGGCGGGAACTTCTGGCGTGGCCGATGCCAAAACGCCAGCCTCCTCCTCGGCTATGGTAGGAAACCGGGGGATGTGTATCAACAAGAGACAGTAAGAAAGGTTTACGCAGGGTCTTAATCTGAAAAGAATCCTTGCAACGGGTCCCTGCTGCACGTCTGCGCCTGTGTCTCCGTTGTGCTGTATCCTGGATGGGTGTAGCACATGCTTCATCTGTAAAAGAGAAGGACTTAGTTTCTAAGAAATATCGTGCAAAAGTTTTATTAAAATAAAGTGTAATTTGGAAGATTAACAAAGTTGACCTTTATTGGCTCTCATCATTTAGACGCGATATGCGGCTGGGAAGCCCCTTGTTTATTTACGCCAGACTCGCCTAACCATGTCCGGGGTCTGAATGACCTGTGTTTAGGGGCCTTGACCTGCAAGGTCGGATTAGCTGTCGAGGCAGCCGCACACTCTCCGTGTTCGAGGAACACTCGGAGTTACTCTTTAAAGAGATTATGCCGTGTTGACCGGGCATTGTAAGTATAAAAGGCGTGTAGTGTGGTATTGCGTTAAATCGGGCGAAAGCTGTGCGTCCCAGGAGTGCTCTATGGCCACTGTAAAATGGGGCACTATGGAGAGTGAGCTTTTCGCGACGGGGGTTGTCGGATGAACCGAACACAACCTCTGGTGGTGCAGAGCCCGTATAATTGGCTTTAAAGGCCTGGCGCCACTCCTTTGAAGGAAGTGTTGTTTATGGCGAAGTTTGGTAGGGCCTATCCCTATTCCGCGGACGGAGTCCTCGTATGTTAGGTGCCGTGCTGCGTTTTTGTGTTATCACATGAAGTGAGTTCACTGTCTTGACTTGTAGTGGGAAAGTCTTCTGTTGTCCGGAGTGCTGCTTTTGGGGTTCGTCACTTTTGCTTGGTGTGTCGAGCCCCTTGTGTTCGGCGTTAAGTCGGCCGGACTGCTTGAAGACCCAACAATTTCTGTGGGTATGGTTTGCAGGCTTTTCGGAGGTACCATGTATCTGACATAGCCTGTCCAGCATCATGTTTAGGTTGGATAGCTCGTCACCGTTGTCCTTGAGGGGTAGTGTTTTGTTATTCGGCCGAGAGCGTTTGAATCCGGCATTGACCGCCGTACTATTTGGGCCGTTTTCCTTGTCCCGGCGCTGATCTTTTCTGCGTCGTGATTTCCCATTTCCATCCCTAACTTCGGATGTACTCGGGTCGCTGGTGCTGCATCTAGCCAGCCAGCTGTCTTCCCCCGCGCAAAAGCGGGTCATGAGGCTTGTAAGTGTGGCCATTGTTCTTTGTTTTTCCTGGCCGAGGTGTCTAGCGAGCCATTCGTCTCGGACGTTGTGTTTAAAGGCTGCTAAGGCTTCAACGTCCGGACAGTCGACTATTTGGTTCTTTTTAGTGAGGAACCTGTTCCAAAATTTGCATGCTGACTCTCCGGGCTGTTGAGTTATGTGACTTAAATCGTCTGCATCCGGAGGGCGGACATAAGTCCCTTGAAAATTTGCTCGAAACGCATCTTCAAGATCTTCCGAACTTCCAATGGTATTTTCTGGGAGGCTTTTAAGCCAATGCTGAGCTAGCCCTTTGAGCTTGAGGGGTAGGTATTTTATGGCATGGAGATCGTCTCCTCTGGCCATATGTATGTGTAGGATATAATCCTCAATCCAGACTCCGGGGTCTGTTGTTCCGTCATATGCCTCTATGTTTACGGGTTTGAATCCCGCTGGAAATCCATGATCCAGCACCTCGTCGGTGAAACATAGTGGGTGTGCGGCGCCCCTGTATTTGGGTGTGCCGTTGTCTTCAAATGCTCGGCGGGTTATGTTGCTTCCTGGAGTCTTCTTTTTTGGCCCATAGATAGACCTGGCTGGGTCATCCTTTTTCCGAGGGTCTTTAAGCTGATCATGTGCCGGCTTGTGTACGGCGCCCCTTGTTGCTTATGGCCTGTCATCTGGTCGTCTATCCGGCCAGGCGACTTCTTTCTTTTTTGACTGCGGGGGCTCTAAGGCCTCCTCGTCAAATTCGGGCAACAGCTTGCGCTTCGGGTAGCTCTTTGTCTGGTGACTAGCGCCATATTTATCTGCGGTGTTGAGTACTTTGCTCCATCTCATTCTGAGTGCATCCTCCGCTGTTTTGAGCTTCCACTTTTGCTTCTTCAAACTTCTTGTAGTGGGGATGAGCCTTTTTATGAAGGTTCGTATGCTCTGGTGATGTGAGATCGTCTTCGCCGGGGATGGGTTGCTTGTCCAGTTCATCATGTTCGGATGGCTGCTTAGTGGCATGTGCGTCGTCCACTGCTTCGCCCTACTCTAGGGCCGGGTTCGTATAGGTGCCGTTTTTATCGAGGCCGGTCTTCGGGCGGCACTTGCGTCGCTGTTTTGGTTGTTTGTTGGGGGAGTTGTCCTTCGCCACATCCCGTTTTTCCTCATTGTCGCTTCCTTTTGTTGTATCCACCATGTATATGTCGTGAGTTGGGGTGGCTTTCCTGTGCCCGTTAGGCGCTGGTTCTTGGTCGTCTCCGGCGTCGTCGTCCATACCGTCGATGTCTTCGGAGTCATAATCTAGCATGTCGGTTAGATCATCGACAGTGGCTACCAAGTGGGTGGTGGGTGGGGTTTGAATTTCTTAGCCGTCCGCGTCCCAACCGTCCTGGCCGCAGTCCGGCCAGGGCTCTCCTGATAACGAGAGATACTTTAGTGAACTCAAGATGTCGCTAGAAGGTGGGTGTTGAAAGATGTCCGCTGCGGTGGACTCCATGATCTGCGCCCAACCGGATTCGATTGGTGGGGACGCGGGAGGTTCGGAGTCCGACAAGGAGTCCGGCACCTCGGAGTCACGAGCTTTGTGAGGGACAAGATCAGTGTTCGACTCTAACGCCGTAGAGGTTGTAGCCCCCGAGGCGGTGTCTAGCCATCCATCCTTGATCTGCGCAGCCGGCTCCGAATCGAAGATCGGAGCGGGCTCGAGTGCGGCCTCCAGGGTACTGTCCGGCTGCAGAGCTAAATCATGCCCATCGTGACAGTGCGGCGCGCTTGGCTGTGGATTGAATCCATCGGAGATCAAGTCCCTGCGGATGTCAGTCGGGAAGTTCAAACTTCCAAATCTGACCTGACAGCCAGGGGCGTAACTTTTAATCTGCTCTAGATGGCCAAGCGAATTGGCCCGCAATGCAAAGCCGCCGAATACGAAGATCTGTCCGGGGAGGAAGGTCTCACCCTGGACTTCGTTGTTGACGATGATCAAAGAAGCCATCGAGCCTATCGGTGACGACACAGAGGAACTCTCAATGAAAGCACCAATGTCGGTGTCAAAACCAGCGGATCTCGGGTAGGGGGTCCCGAACTGTGCATCTAGGCGGATGGTAACAGGAGACGAGGGACACGATGTTTTTACCCAGGTTCGGGCCCGCTTGATGGAGGTAAAACCCTACGTCCTGCTTGATTAATATTGATGATGTGGGTTACAAGAGTAGATCTACCACGAGATCAAGGAGGCTAAACCCTAGAAGCTAGCCTATGGTATGATTGTTGTTCGTCCTACGGACTAAAGCCATCCGGTTTATATAGACACCATAAAGGGCTAGGGTTACACAGAGTCGGTTACAATGGTAGGAAATCTACATATCCGTATCGCCAAGCTTGCCTTCCACGCCAAGGAAAGTCCCATCCGGACATGGGACAAAGTCTTCAATCTTGTATCTTCATAGTCTTGGAGTCCGGCCGATGATGATAGTCCGGCTATCCGGACACCCCCTAGTCTAGGACTTCCTCAGCTGTACTTTGGATCTGTGGTGGTGTTGCCACATCATGTACCTAACCTCGGCACACCACCACCATGGATCTCGCATCTTCGCAGATGCCACTGTGACGACGGATCTCGCATCTTCGCGGATGCTGCCGTTGTTGTCGTCTGGTCGACACTACCACGAATCTTAGGAGCCCCACCCACGCGCGCCTCCGCGTCGTAGGAGGTAAGCTTAGGAGCTCGCCGTGCTTGTTCACCGGACATGGAGGAGGAAGAGGACAAATGATGGATGGAGGCGGGCATGGAGTGGTGGATCGGAAGAGGTAGTAAGGGCGGTTCTGTGCTGTCTCCGATGCTGGTGTGGAGCGGCAGAGAAGGATAGGAGTGGCGGCGGATGAGGGAATGGGAGATAATGGGAATTAGGGTTAGGTGGGAGTGGACCATGGAGTTAAATTGGCTGGCTCAAAAAAATTGCCACCCGCGCGTCGGCGACTTAAAATTTTGCACCTCCGCGCACTCTTGGACTTTACCTTTTTTTGGCTGGCTGGTCAACTTCATCTATCCGCGCGCGCCCGCCCTCTTTTTTATTTTCTTGACAGCATTTTACTGACATGTGGGCCAAGCAAGGGGAGCACACATTGACACATCAACATGAGCTATCCGTGATGGTTCAGACTGTGCATAAAGAAAAAAAGCTAGGCCCTGCTAGGCCTATCTGGTCGATCCATGACGGTTTATGTGACGGTCCCTTGATGTCCGTCATAAAGGGGCTACCCTTTTGAGGCCTATTTGCATCTTGTTAATCAGTGACGGTTTCCATGACGGATCGGAGAGCCGTCACCAGATATCCGTCATGGATTAACAGGTTTCTTGTAGTGCACGTCAAGGAGAACATTAGAAGCGGAGTGCTAAATGTCTCTCGGTCGATCATCCAGATTTTGTTTCCTTGGCTTCGCTAAGGTAAAATCTGAGAATGTGTTATCTTCCTTTGCATCTGCATCGTCCATCACCATTCATCATGGTAGTATGTTGTGTTGTTGGGATCCTTGACACGGATATTGGTAAGACCTTGATGAGTAAGGAAATGCTCAAGTTCTTGAGAGCACGCTCAGTCACTAGGTTATATTCTTGGTATCAACTGGAATGTGCCTTCCATTTGCCAAGTTGTTCCATAACCGAAGTTTCTTTTCCAAACTGAGTATGTCATTCCTTCGAACTCCGCCAATCAATTGTTGGTGAATTACCTTAGGCTGGTATGCAGAGCTTCAATGATCCTTTCCGATAGAATTTCTTTCTGACGTCATCGTACTGGATGAAGTTCTCAAAGCAAGACGTCGAGCCAGAGATGAAGTTTCAATCAACTTTCTTATGAAGTGCAATGGATCAGGAAGACTTTGTCAGTCCCATGTCCCCTCTATCCTCTTACCTCATGTCTTGAATCTCGGGACGAGATTCTTATTTAGTGGGGGTGAGTTGTCATAGCCCTAGCCTAGTCCTTGCTTGACTATGCATAAGCATCCTTGCATCATGTTTAACTTTCTGAAACTTGAATTGAGGATTGCTGAAACCTTAGAAATCTAATTAAAAGAAGGGCAATCACCCTTTAAATTGCATTCTGTGAATCCAAAATGCCCTAAAAATAGTTTTGTGAATTTTGGCAAGAGTTATATACCAAACCAAAATTCTGGAACAATTTGAAGGACTTATTTGGTCTCTAAATTTAAATCAATAATCTATTTTAATTTGGGGTTATATAATATACAATGAATATATTTCAAATGCTTTGAAATATTTTATGTAGTTTTGGAATAGTCCATAGAGGTAACATAAAATATTTCAGAATGTTTTGGCACTGTTTGAAATTCTTTTGAATTTGAAAATAGTGGAAAAATAAAATGAAAAAGAAAACATAACAGAAAACTAAAACAGAGCAGAATCTTACGTGTTTACCTGGCCCAGGAGAGAACCGGCCCAACCCACCAGGGGCGCCGATGTCTTCTTCCACCTCTGCTAGTAGGCAGAGGCGTGTCGCCTGCGCGCGCACTCGCGGCCACCTCCTGCTTCCACCTCCTGCTCCCTCCCGTCCCCATTCGAGCGCCACGGAGACGCCCAACACCCCTTGCACCTCTCCCCTCTCTCCCTGGACCCCTTCCCCTCCTCCGCTCTCTCCGCGTGGCACCATCGAACACACCCGCCGCCGCCGCCGAGCACCACCATGGCCACCGGCCCCCACACGCCTTACCCATACACCAAGAAGCTCCGCCAGTTCGTCCTCGACCCCTTCACCGAGCCAAGCCCCCCTGTAAGCCTCGAACGCCCTCACCAACCCCGTCTTCAACCTTCAGTTGCGGAGATCGCCCCCGCCGTGCCGACCGCTCCGGGTCCTCCCCGAGCTCGCCGTCTCACTCATTCGAACCGCCGTGAGCCCCTTCTTGTTTTACCCTCGCTCCCGTGCTTTTTCTCTCACCGTAGTCGTTGCTTCGTCGACGACCAAATCACGCCGCCGCCTGAGCTCCTCGCTGCCGTGGCCACGTCCACCGAAGCTTGAAACCGAGCGCGCCACTGTGCTCAGCACATCACCACGGGGCCATAGCAGCCACCCGTTGCTCCTGTCGTGCCCTGCGACATCGGAACGTTCGACGTCCGAACACCAGCCGCCGCGTGAGTGCTCGCCGCTGTCGTTCTGGGTTGTCTCCAATAACTCCACTTGCACCAAAGGGCGTGGACGAGCCCCCTCATCCCATAGAGGGCCTCGACCATCCATTTGGACGCCTGAGGGCCATTTCTGCACCCCTCCGCCGCGTCTGAAGACGCCGGCGTCAAGCCACCGGCCTGTTTGGGCCATTTGACCGGGGGTTTGACCACCCCTGGTCACTAACATGTGGGCCCAGCCCAGGCTAATATTTAGTTTAGGTTTAGTTTAACGCTAACTAAAATTAGTTAGTTACTTGGTCACTGACCAGTGGGCCCCACTTGTCAGGTTTGACCTGGGTCAACCCGGTTGATCTGCTGACGCAGTGCTGTTGTCATGCTGACGTAGTAAATGTTTTCTCGCATTTTTATTAATCCAAGAAATTCAGAAAATTCCCAAAACTTCTAAAAATCATAGAAATTCAACCGTAACTCAGAATGAAATAAGTTATATATGAAAAATGATCAAAAAATCGAATCTATCCATCTGTACCATTTCATGCATGTTAGAACAACTTATAGCTGTTGTTTAGGACAAATCATATTAATGGCATTTGAATATCCCCGTATGGAGTTTGAATTTGAATCTTGGATTCAAACCAACTTCATTTAATCTGTTGCTAATTGCATTAGCTCAAATCACAGCACATTGACATGTCATGACCATGCATCATATGGTGCATTGCATTGATTGTGTTCTTCCTTGTTTGCCGGTATTTTTCCCCTCTCGTTAGACGTGGTACTAACGATGTGATCAATGACACTGATGAAGAGCTATACTATCTTCAGAAGTGCCAGGCAAGCAAAACCCCCTTGTTCATTCTGATACAATCCTACACTCTCGCTCTTGCTCTCTTTTACTGCATTAGGACAACAACGAATCAACTGTTACATGTTACGGCAGTTGAACCCCTTTCCTCTGCATGACCTGTCATTGCCACAGTAAATAGATGAAATCCACTATCATGAGTAGGAGTTGTTTGAGCCTTGATGTGCCCACTCATTCACGCTTGTTTGTCATTCCTGCTACTGCTTAGGGTTGAGTCAGGTCTGATTCATCGAGGATGAATTGGAATGCAGTGGCACGGTGTACCAAGTGGCACCCGGATGGTGGGCTGGGGAACCCTGCTCACATCGTTTGGGGCCGTGAGCGACACCCCAGCCGGATCTCCTTGCGGATCGAAGCCGAATAGGCGATAAACCTGGACTTGAGACTTGTGTGGTTAGTCAGGTCATGGCCGACACCCTCGCCAGGCTTCCGCTTTAAGGTTGCCGAGATACATGACGTGTATATGGCGGTAAGTGGCGAGAGCATGTGTGAAGAAGTACACCCCTGCAGGGTCAACATGATCTATTCGAATAGCCGCGTCCGTGGTAAAGGACCTCTGGGTTGCCTATACAGTTCATAGACAAGTGAAAGTGGATACTCTAATATGTGCAAGATAAGCGTGAGTGCTATGGATGGTGTTCTTGTAGGAAGACGGGAGCGAATCCATAGTGGTGTATTGATATGGTGAATATGTGGACTCGTGTGCGCCACCTCAAAAGATTTACTTGCAGTCGTAGTTCAGGTTAGCCACCGAGTCAAAGCTGGCTTGCTGCAGTTAAACCCCATCATCCCCTTTGTTGATAATGATGCATATGTAGTTAGTTTAGATGTAAGTCTTTCTGGGTACAATTATACTCACGTTTGCTTAATTTTTGTTTTTGCAGAGAGAGTTCAGTCTCACTAGTAGTTCCGCGTGGACTTCGACGTTTAGCTTGTTATCTCAGCTACGATCTTGTGCCCTCGGTAGGATCTGGTAGATAGTTAGGTTTATCAGCCTTTTTCATTTGTAGATGTCTGTACTCAGACATGTTAAGCTTCCGCTTGTGTTTTGACTTGTATGCTCCGAATGCTGGGTCAAGAGACCCATGTTTGTAATACTTGGCTCCTCGGAGCCTATTGAATAAAATACTAGAGTTGTAGAGTCATGTTGTGATGCCATGTTATATTTGCACATATCGAGCATATTGTGTGTATGTTATGGAAATGCTTGGCATGTGTGGGATCTAACTATCTAGTTATTTATCCTTTGTAGCCTCTCTTACCGGGAAATGTCTCCTAGTGCTTCCACTGAGCCCTGGTAGCTTGCTACTGCTCCAGAACACTTAGGCTGACCGACATGTGTCCTTCTTCGTTCTCGTGTCTGTCCCTTCGGGGAAATGTCACGTGGTGTCTACTGGAGTCCTGCTAGCCCAGTTGCTACAGCCCGGATTCACTCGCTGATGACTGACACGTTCATTGCTGGGTCATGTATGGCTATCCCTGTAAGTTAGTGCCACTTTGGGTTCACGACTAGCCATGTCAGCCCGGGCTCCTTGTCATATGGATGCTAGCGACACTCGTGGGGATACCGTGCGTGAGACCGCAGAGTGATATGAGGTGTTACATGCTAGCGACACTTGTCAAAAGGCGCAAACGGTCCCGGGCCTAGTAAGGCGACACCCGTGGGGATACCGTGCGTGAGACCGCAGAGTGATATGAGGTGTTACATGCTAGATAGGTGTGGCATAGAGTCGGGGTCCTGACAGATGCCCCCGCCGGCGCAGACCGTCGAGGCCCGAGGCGACCAGCCTGACGCACCACCGGTGCCGCCGGCTGGTGGCGAGCTGGCGGCGAGGGCGGCCCCCACGGTTAACTCCCCGGCACGCCTGCGCACGGTGAAGGCGGCTTCGGCACAATGGCCGCAGGACGCTGGGGCCGCAAGCTCGTCGTCCCTGGATGTGGAGGCCACCAGTATCGGCTCACTTGAGTGGACGCCTGGGGGCGAAACGGCCGTGCTGAACGCGGCTGCGCAGGACGTCCGGGCCCGGCTCCAGGCTCAGGCCGCCGCACTCCAGCACTACACGCAGGAGTTCCTAGCATCCACTACAAAAAAAATACACTTTCGTGATGATACGTGTTAGTCACAGTAGGTCGCGTTTTTTGTCATGCATGTACATCCATGACAAATTTATGACAGAATCAAGATAGTCATACCTGTGCTGTCATAGAAGTGTTCCATGACATTACCAAAATTATCATCACGAAAGTGTCCACTTCCATGACGATAAATCGCGCGTCACAGAAGTGCTTTTGTCAAGGGTGACCAACACGTGGCATCCACCATAACGGAACGCCATTAAGCTATCGGGTCGGGTTTTGGATTCGATAACCCGTTAACAGCCTCGACCAATGGGGATTTTCCACGTGTAAAATCATCATTGGCTGGAGGAAACACGTGTCGGCTCACCGTTGGGACAGATGTCATCTGCTCATTGGACCGAAGGTGCCTATGATACAGCGACACGTGGCACGGCCCAACAGAGGCCCATTCCGGTGAAAAGGCCGGCCCGTTTGACTTGGTCAAAAGGTGGCGGGCCGGCCCATGAAAAGCCTGTTAACGGCATGTTCGCATATAGCCCATTTACAGCCCGCTAACCCAGGGCCCGTTACACCCTATCCGAATTAGGCCCAGTAGCGTCATCTGGGGCGTCCAATATGATTCCGGCCTATTTTAAATTCCGTCCCATAGAAGGCCAATGGATCCTACGGCCCGTATAGAAGGCCAATGGATCCTAGGGCCCGCAGAAGGCCAATGGATCATACTACCTATAGGAGGCCCATGGTTACAACAGTCCGTGTGTTGCCATGATTATATTGGCCTAGGTACCAAAAATAGGCTATTGTGGCCACTAGAAAAACACAGAAAAAGAACTGCAGTGACTACAAGCAAACAACTAAACAAGACAATAAGGAAATAAATAAGCAAGCCATTAACGCTAGCCTATTACCGCTATTACACATATTACATCCACTGGGCATCAAAGTTCGCCACCAGTGCAAATATAGGGAACAAAGGAGCATATTACATACACTGGCCGTCAAAATTGGCCACCAGTGCAAATAAACGCGGCAGCAAAACAAGAGCATAACAGAAACAACTTTAGAAGAGCTCAAGAAATGTTATCCTGGGTATCCACCATGCTGGCAATAAGCTTAGCAAGCGGATTAGCTTTGTCCAGTTTGGCGCTAAAATCCTCCAACGCTAGCTGTTGCACCAGAAAGTATGCATTTGAATGCTCCAGGGACTTCCGCAGTCCTTCCGCTTCTTGTCGCAGCACAACTGATTGATGTCTTTCAGCTTGTAGTTGAGACTCAAAAAACCGAATTGATTCAGACAGTGAGTTCGAATAGCTTATGCAAGTGGTAGTGGCCAGTAAATCGAACACTAAACCAAGACAGGACTTTGGGGTTGTCTCGCTGTCTTCAAGATAGTCTTCCTTAGTTGTTTTATCAGCTTTGTTGGAGACCAACAAGGATGTGTCACTATCCTGAACCTTATCTGCATTACTTCCTTTACCATTGCTTAATAAGGCACTCTTCCCCAATATTCTATCAGCATTCTAAAAGAAGAAACAAGCAGACACATAACAAGTTTAGCATGTACTAGTATATGAAACTCATTTTGGTGAACCAGTTCATTAGTAAGGTGGACAGGATTAAACTACCAAGTCTTCTATTGCCAAGTACTAGTACATAATAAAAGCATCAAACAAACATATATCTATGTCCTATGGTCACTTCATTGTCTTGCCAAATCAAAATAGAGACACGGTTTAAATCATATCAGTTCAAGACAAAGCAGTAGTGAAAGAATACAAAGCGTGGGAAACTACACGGCACAACAAGGTTTCAGACGGTTACCACGGGTCTACATGTATAACAACACTATTGGCTCTGTTGTGATGCTAGTAATGTGCATGATATGAAAGTCAACTGTATACACAATTGAAATTGAAATCAAAAGAGCTATTGATACGAGAAAACCTATTAAAGAAACATGCGTGAACATACCTGCTGTGCCATTGGAGTTTTGATTGGATCCTTCAATTTAAAAATAAGTTTGTATGAGTAAATACAGCGATACAAGAGCAAAGCAATCATAGTTAAAAAAGACGCGCCTAAGCGAGCGCTTAAGCGTGCCTAGGCTCTAGGCGTTGGCAAAACGCATTGTGCATAACTACGCTTAATCTGTGCATAACTGCGCATAAGCATGCACTTTGGTCAGTAAAGCGCAAGGCAGTGGCAAAACGCACAATTAACGCCTGGTGCTTTTATGAACTATGATAGCAATGGAACCTTAAATTAGAACAACTGTTCTTCAGGTTTAGGCACTTGTTCTACATGAACAGAGTACAGTAAGACGTAAGAATATAATACTTAAAAATAGAAAATGAGCTCATAGACCTTACCACATTCTTGGTTCGGGACCAATACAGAACAAGGCGTTCCTAGTCATCGTCCAGTAAATGTGTCTCAGGAGAACTTAAGGGAATTTGATGAGTTTCTTTGCCGGTGAAGTACGTTTTCTTTAGGTAATTCCGATACTTCCACCAAGAATTCTTGAAGATAGCAGAGGTATTAGCACAGGTTACCTCATCCTGAGTTTCCAAATCAGTCTTTCTCTATAGAGAAAAATGGGAAAATTTGCTGTATTATAACCATCATGGAGGTAGGATGTATGGGACGAAGCAAAGTAATTGCCATGAATAACATTACTTACACATAACTCCTGGACAAACACCTGCAACTAGCATTTTCCTTCATCTTCAGTATAATATTTCCAAGATGGGAAGATATGCACATACAATTTAACAACATCAAATGCGATAGATGCTAAACTACGACTAGCTGGTTGTGCTTCCTCCAAAGGAATAGGCGTACTAACTGGTGGAGTTGGGGTTCACCGTGATAGTACTGGCCCTTTGGGCACTGGAGCTGCCTTACTAACTACTCTTGTTTGGGAGCTCTGTGGTGGAGATGGTGATGTGTCAACAGGAACTGGATTACTATCGGCCGGGGTTGGGGTTAGATTGGGTGAAGCTGGTTCTCTGTCCATCGCAGTAGGGGTACAATCTGTGAGAGTTTGGGTTATGTGTGGTAGGGATGGTTCTTGTGTATGTACAACCGGGGTGCTATCTCCACCAAGAGGTAGCACGGTTTTATTTGAAGACCGTGTTTTTAGTCCGCTAGATACTAGCATCACCTGCTCCAATTCAAATGGCTGATAAACAGGAAACATAGTTGAATGTACAGACATTTTATGAGAGACAGATGCAATAGATAGTGTGGAAAAAAGAGGGCAGGAAATAGTTGACATGTATATTGTTTAACTAAAATGGATAGCATGACATAATTTCACATATATGATGTCTATCTAAACTGGATAGCATAGCATAACATAATTCAAAGATATGATGAATAACTAAACGGGATCGCATGACATAATTCACCTACATGTTATCTAAGTAATCAGGATCGCATCATTTAATTCACATATGTGATTTATATGCTAAACAGAGGGCATTCGATATGATGTCTGAACTAAGAACATGGTGTTGAATATTGTGTATATGATGTCTAAACTATGCAATGCAAGACACCGTATGCATGATATGAGCAGTATAACCATGCCAAGTTAGATCATACACCTCAGTGGGGGAATAGGACTGGTCATTTGTCTCTGAATCCATCTCTGAGGAGCTATCGGGACCCAACAACAGGTCTGCTTCGACAGGTAGCACTGTCTGCTCTGAAGGCCTTGTTTTCACTCCAGATTTTTTCATCTCCCACCCAAATGGCTGATTCACAGGAAGAGTAGTTTAATGTACAAACATTGTCGACAAATGGAAATGTAATGAAGAAAAGTATGGGCAAGATATCATTCAAATATATGATGCCTGGTTAAACAGGATGGCATTGCACATTTCACATATATTATGGCTGGCTAAAAGACATGAGACTACATAATTCCCATACATGATATAGAAACTAAACAAGTGGCATTACAGACATGTCTAAACTAAGCAGATAACATATATGATGTAAAAAGTAGGCACTGCAAGGCAACATATGCATGATATGACTAACATCAGCATGCCAAGGTAGAGCAAACACCTTGGGGAGTAAATAGGAGTGGTCAGCGGCGTATGAATCCGCCTCAGAACAGATATCTTCCTCCGGATTACAATCTAGAGAGGGGTGGGGAGGGTTTGCCATTGAACCCACCATGGAGCAATGTCTGCATGACATTGTATTGCCACGCAAAACTCTTCTCTTTTTCTCTACATGTCCAGCATGACTGTGTACAATATCTGACTTGAATACGAAAAAAATATGGTGAGATTATGTAAGGAGAGCATGCAGAAATTTAGAGTGATGGTAACAACCAGTGGATGGATCCAAAAATAATGATAGCAGGATGATGATTGCTTTAAATTAATGAAAAGACATATGATGATTGCTTTACTATTTGTTTCCCACCCAAGATGAACAACATAGGCATACCGTAGGTGAACCAGATATTAGACAGACATACTATTCATTGCTGCCTCGATATGTGCCCCACAACTAATTTAGAACTCAAGTTTGAACATTAATTTGGACTTGACTTGGGAGTCCAAGAGCTGAACAGGACGATAAAGTAGTAGGTCAGTTTAAGAAACGCATAACATAAGAAGAAACAAAAGAGGGCGACCTCTCGTTTGGACCTGTGTACTCCTCAGGTTCATCTGCTGAGTCGATGATGGTGATGCCGTTGCGGTGGGTGCCGGCGGTAGGAAAGGAGATCTGAGGCGGTGAAAGACAGTCAGGAGTCGTGATGTCTGGTTTGGTGGATGCTTCTGTCGATGGAGCAGGTCAGGTGAGGTGGACGACATCGCGGCAGGTGCAGGACAAACCACACAAAGTTCCCTTCGACACGTACCTCTAACTGAAGTAATTCTGTAAGGGCTCATTTGGCTTGCATGATTCTTAAAACGCAGGGATAGGAAAAACACCGGAATTGGATAGGAAAATGCACACGGTAAACAGAGCATTTGTAAACACATGATTTCTGTCAACTTGGATGTTTGGTTTACAGGAATTGGAAGAGCAGAGGAATGCAAAGAAACGTGGCCAAAATAAAGTGTAACCATATGAAAGCGTGTACAATTAGAATGTTATTCTGGCACTAATGCACTTGGTCTTGTTTTCATGCATAGGATTTTGAAACGTAGGTCCAGGTGGATGTTTTGCTTCATTCCTTTCAACACAATGCATGAATAATTGAATAGTAGAGTGCCATTGGAAATATCCCTATTGCTATGTTTTTCTGTTGAACCAAAATAGCCCTAATTGATCGACGTGAATGTATAGTAATAAGTGATGCAACAAGTGTACAACCTCTTTGTCGTAGCCGTGTCGACCTCAGCATCATTGGGTTGGTCGCTGAAGCAGTTGAGGTAGAGGTGGCTGTCGGAGGTGTGGAGGAAGATCTGAGGAATCTGTAGACGGCGTCCAGGGCACTGCTCTGTTGTGATGGATCGTTCTGTCGTTGGAGCAGCTCCAGTGAGCCATAAGACGTCAAGGCTGAAGCAGCACAACACAAACATCGTCAATCTCAAGTGGGATTCTTATAGCATCTCCAATAGATGATGTAAAATGGATGTAAAATTAACATCACCAAAAACCACCTGACTACAATAGATGAGGTAAAAACTGTTGACTCTGAACTTAACTTTGAAACTGAAATTTACTGTGGAATCTGAATGCTACTATCGAAACTGAACGCAATGGTAGCAGAGAGGCACTTGACATGTAGTTTAGGGAGGGTCTGCACTTCATTTTCAACCTGCACCCCCGTGAGCCGCCAGCCACCACCGGCCGAACCGCCGGCCCCAGCGCCGCCTCGCCGCCTCGAAACAAGTCGCCACTGCCGCCCCGGCTAGCCCTCTAGGCCCCCCACCCCCACCCTGAACCCTAAGATAGATAGTGGGGTACCTCTCCGACGAGCGCCCGTCCCTGCTGCGGGTGGTTCTTCCTTAACTCCGGCGAGCCCCCCCAACCCCTGAAAATCGGTTGACCCAAAAGTTGATTCAGTCGACTGAAGTGTGGCTTGATCGGAGCAGAGCAGCAGCACGAGCGAGGGGGAGAGCAGCAACAGCTGGGCGAGCGATCGAGCGAGAGCCGAAGTAGCAGCAGCAGCGCGAGCGAGCGAGCGATCGAGCGAGAGCCGGAGTAGCAGCAGCAGCGCGAGCGAGCGTGCGAGAGCCAGAGCAGCAGCAGCAGATCCGGTTGGTATGGACGCCGCCGCCGAAGGGGCCTCGCACTGGGGGAGAGCCGCCGTGGAGATGTCACCCGCGGCGCCGGCTTCAAGGTAGCCGCTCGATGGGGATGCGGGATGGAGCACCGTCAGCGCCGGGAGGTCAAGTTAAGGAGAAGGTGCGATGCGATGAGTGTAGAACCTCTTTGGTGGCGCCGAGTAGGCCTCGGCTTCGTCCGAGGAGTCAGTGAGGATGTTGCGATTCCGGTGGAGCCGGTTAAGGCGACGCTGTGGGGATGGAGCAGCCGCGATAGACAAGGCGATCGTCGGAGCAGCTCCTTGGAGGTGGAGGACAGGGCTGCTGAACCGGCGGGACGACGAGATGGACGCCGGATCCTCATCCGGGGAGGTGGACAAGGAACGTCGAGCTATTGCGGTGGACGACGTCGTCGGGGAAGAGGCTCCGGCTGGGCAGCGGTGACGTGGCGGACGAAGGAGGGTGGGGTTTCGCGGCTGGAACGGAGAGGTTATGGCGGCCTGGGATTTCAAATGGCGAAAAGGGGGCGATGAGAGGGGGTGAAGCATGACTTAGGGATGAGCTTGTCCAAAATGTTGGGTGTGTTACAAAAGTACCCCCCACTGATTTGAACTAGTGGCCCTTTCGGCTGAGGGTTAGAAGGGGGATCTCGCGTGGTGGGATTTGGCAGCTGGAGGGAGTTTTCGCACATGTTGTAATTTCGGGATAGCAAGGCGCGGGTTGTGAAGGCGCTAGTTTTAAGAGCACGATATCTGAATTTTCGGGATATAACAAGATGCGGGTTGAATTTTAGGGACAAGCCTAACGTGTAGTAATATTGTACTTGTACGTACCAAATCAATTCGCACTTCCCTCAACCAAAAAGAAAACGAAAAAAATAAAACTATTCACAACACCCAAAGAGAGAGTCTTGCCCCGTTTTACTATGCAAATGCTATTCAAAGCTACTCCCTCCTTCCATCTATATAGGGCCTAATGCGTTTTTTGATGCTAACTTTGACCAAATATTAGAGCAATGATATATGACATGCAACTTACACAAAGCACACCGTTAAATTCGTCTGTGAAAGGTTCTTTCAATGATATAATTTTCACATTGTGCATGCCATGTACTATTAATCTTGTCAATAGTCAAAGGCGGTCTTAAAAATCTCATTACGCCCTATATAGATGGAAGGAGGGAGTATGAATCCATGTTATGTCCGATTAAATTTTTTCGCTTGCTGTATAATGCATGTAACCTACTCATACCAACATTTTAGTGCATTCCAAATGTTTATACTGCCGCTGCAATTTGAACTAAATTTGAATTTGTTTCTCTATTTCAATAAGAATCTACAATCATGATTGTTGCCAACTTCAACCATCATTCGTGTATTACCTTAATAACACACCACATGATTACTATAGAGATAGATATGAACTATGTGTACTACATGAACTCAAATTCTATTTTTTGAATACACTTGATGTTGATTCCAAATAATAGTACATTTGATGTACTAACTATATATTCATAATCTAAACCATGTTCCATACGTACACCGTGTTTATCACACAAAGCATATTGCCCCGCCCCCTACATTATGACAAGTATTTAGACCTGAGTTGCAAAAGCCACACATTAGCCCAAATTATAATCAATGTTCTACATTATGATATCTTCTTCAAGTATCCGTATCCACTTTTTTCTTAATGGATTATGATATTTGTTCATCTTTTACACCTTCACGATCCTCTTCTATTTGTAGCTAGCTAGCGCTAACTTTCTATCGTGCATGCACACGCCCGCCCCCCTCACACAACCTTAGCGTCCCCTCCATCGCGCACGTTCATTATTTCTCTTTAGGTCATCCACCAGCGGTGTGTGTAGGCCCCCGGCTCCTTGTTTCTGGCACACACCGGTCGATATACCTCTCTAGCCAAGCGTGCCTACAACAAACACATATATACTTCGCCTCTTCTCTTCTCACCGTCCATGCCCCCATATGTCCAATAAGATTCCACGCAGGTGCACACTCCCGCCCCTCTTTTCATTTATCACATGCTCGCACACTCCTCCCCCCCTCGATATGGTAGGCTTCTCGCACCACCTCCTAGCCACACCCTCTCCCCCTGTCTGCCTCTCCGGACATTATTTGCTTCTAACACATGCAGGCGTATATATGAACTGATCTCCCTAAATATAGCCAGGTCGACTATAATTCATTTTCACCAAGAACCGATACACTTACCTCACTAGTTATGTCTCTCCTTTTCTCGGACACACGATGGTTGATCTTCCTATGTAGTTAAGCATGCTTACCACAACCATATCTTCTCCGCTCATCATCCTTGAATACCTCCCGACCTGTCTCTCACACGCACGTGCATAGACAGATAGACATCCCCCGCCCTCTCTTATTGATATTGCACTCATACCCTCCGTTTGTCTAGCAGGCCTCTCCCACCATTTGTGAGACGCCACTCCACCACAAACCCTCCGACGCTCTACCTTTGTCTTTTTCCCAACCTTATTCCTCTGCTACACATATCCATGGATGTCGATCGATCTCCCTCAATACATAGGTAGGTCTCTCTCCTTCCCCACACATATACTAGTCGACCGGTCTCTACCCCCCCTCCCCCCCCCACACACACCAATAGTCGAACGTTG